>NC_142766.1:8088210-8396002 GCF_054948205.1 Urtica dioica subsp. dioica
ACTTTTTTAGTTAGATTAATTAGTAATATATATGAATATATTTTAAAATGAATTAGTAACATGTTAAATTTAATTTAAACTTATTGAAAATTTATTGCCATGGAGCTACGGAAGATCAATTTAGTATTTAGTATGTTAATAAGATAGTCTTGGTTGGTTATATATGTGTTTTTTTTTTAAATTGCAGATTTTGGTTAGTCAATATTTTAGGGGAAACTCTGCCGAATTTTCGGTAGAATAAAACGTATTTGTCAAGAAAATTAACTCTTTTGATAATATATTTTAACGAATTAACTAATTTGTCGAAATTGGTTAACTCGTTAATGAAATCAGTAGTGAATTTGTATATATTAACGAATTCTAACCATTTTTCAAAATTAATACATGTCAATAACAATTTCTCTTTCATTCTTACAAATTCGCTCTCGAATCTTTCAAATATTAACGATCCACTCTCAATTTCCTAACAATTCATCACTCTCAATTTCATAATAATTCACTCTAAATTTCAAATATTAACGATTCACTCTCAATTTTACCTCTCAATTTCCTAATAATTCATTCTTACAAAATGAATTCTAACGATTCAGTTTTATCTCCCAATTTCCCGTCTCATTCAGAAGAATGTCAAATCCAAGTAGAGACTGGATTACCGAGAACAATCGGTTGAGTTTGCAATATAAAACAGGGGTTAACGAGTTTATCCGCTTTGCAAGCAGACTCCCGAACAAAAACGGTCATTATCGTTGTCCTTGTAAGTCTTGCAATAACGTGAGATGTCTGGACATCGGGGTCGTAAAGAATCACCTTTTGAACAAGGGGTTTACACCGGGATACACCGAATGGTATCATCACGGCGAACGTCGAATGGTAGAAGATGCCAGCGAGACTAACCAAAGAGGAGTCGGTGGATTGCACGATGCTCTCCATGATATAATGGATCACGAGGACTTCGACGATTTTACGGATCCGACTCCGAGTGAAGTGCGTGCAGATGAGCAAGTGAAAGATTTGTTTGCTGAGTTGGAAGCAGAATTGTACCCTGGGTGCAAAGAGTTTTCGTCTTTGTCGTTCTTGGTTTCGTTGATGCACATCAAAGTCACGAACCATTGGACGAACAAGTCGTTTACAGAATTGTTGCAGCTCTTGAGGAAGTCTCACCCAATTGGTAATCGAATTCCGGAAAAACACTACGAGGCAAAGGCGAAGCTGAAGCGTTTCGGCATGGGATACGATATGATCGACGCGTGCATCAACAATTGTGTGTTATTTCGAAAAGATCTCGAGAAAGCTGAAGTGTGCCCAATTTGCAATGAGAGCAGATGGAAGCCAACCGGGAAGAATGTATCACAAAAGATATTACGATACTTTCCCTTGAAAGATCGATTGAAGCGATTGTACGCTTCTCGACACACGTCGCTTGAGATGCAGTGGCATGAACGAGATCGCGTCAAAGAAGAAGGCGTTTTACGACATCCTGCAGATGGTTCGACATGGAAGAATCTAGATGAGAGATACCCAAATTTCGCTGCAGAGCCTCGTAACGTACGTCTGGGACTAGCTTCTGATGGGTTCAACCCGTTTGGGGAAATGAGTCTAGCGTATAGTATGTGGCCCGTGGTACTAACTGCGTACAACTTGCCACCTTGGTTGTGCATGAAAAAAGAGTACTTGATGCTAACGCTTTTGATACCTGGACCGAGCTCACCTGGAAAAGACATGGACGTGTTTTTAGAACCACTAGTTGAAGAGCTGAAAGAATTGTGGGATAATGGATTCCAAGTGCGAGACGGGGCGAACGATGAAGTGTTTCGGTTGCGTGCCGCGCTTCTATGGACGATAAACGACTTTCCGGCTCAATCGTATTTGTCGGGATGGAGTGGCCAAGGGTATCTTGCTTGCCCCACGTGCAACATTGAGACGCCATCTATGAAAATTAGAAACAGGATTGTCTACTATGACCATCGTCGATTCTTGCATACGCCTCACAGATTGAGAAAAAGCACTGATCACTACGTAAATCGTCACGAGAAGCGCCTGAAACCTGTCAAGTTGACTGCGCAAGACATACTCGATCAGTTGACTAGTGTGTCTTCCACGACAACTGGCAAGAATATCGGTAAACGAAAACGTGGTGAGTGTGAATTGAATTGGACCAAAAAGAGCATCTTTTATAAGTTGTCTTACTGGTCAGAATTGGAGTTGAAGCACAACATGGACGTCATGCATATAGAGAAGAACGTGTGCGAGAATCTTCTCGGGACGATGCTCAGCTTGGAAAAGAAGAACTACGATACAGAGAAGTCGAGATTTGACTTGATGGACTTGAAAATCAAGTCTTCTCTGCACTTGAGACAACAAAGGAATGGGTGGTACAAACCGCCAGCAGCGTACACGTTAACGCTTGAGCAGAGACATCGGTTTACCGAGTTCCTCCAATCTGTTAAATTCCCAGACGGGCTCGCTGGAAATTTGAAGAAAAATGTAACTGCTGACGGGAAGCTCACAGGTTTGAAGTCGCACAATTGTCACGTGATCATGCAGAGGCTGTTGGCTGATGGTATTCGCCATTTTGTGCCAAAACCGATACAAGAGACGATCTCAGAGCTCTGCAACTTTTTCAAGTTGATCAGTTCTAGAACCCTGAGAGTGGACGATCTCGAAAAAGCGCAAGATTCAATCATTGAGATATTGTGTAAGCTTGAGATGATATTTCCGCCAGCTTTTTTCACGATCGTGGTTCACGTGACAATTCATCTACCAGATGAAGCGTTGTGTGGCGGTCCGGTGCATATGCGATGGATGTACCCAATTGAGAGATACCTTGGAACGTTAAAACAATTTGTCAGAAATAGAGCTAGACCCGAAGGCTCCATTGTAAGCGTACGTTGTAGAAGAGGCATTGACATTTGTTGCAAGGTATATCGAAGATAAGAAAACTGTCGATGAATTTCAAGTGCGGGAACTTAGTGTTTTTCGATCTGAAAACTGTGTGCCTTACAAGATGATGAAGCCGATAGTTTTAGACGACGACCAAAAAGAGAAGGCGGAGTGGTACATTTTTACCAATTGTCCAGAAATCGATCCGTATTTGATGTAAGGGAATCTTTCATTTAAATATGTACATAATCTAGCTCATTGATTTACATCTAATTACGTAATGTTAACAGTGAGCATTTGGAACTTATACAAAATAACTCTGAAGCGGGAACTGCAGATTCTGATCTCGAAGCAATGCACAGAAAAGAATTCAAAATTTGGTTTGCGAAAAAGGTAAACCGAAAGGATTCATTTGCTGAAAGCATACTAAAATTGCTAATGACATCATCTTAATTTGCATATTCCAGATTTATGACATGAAAGTTAGTGGTTCCGACGTGTCTGAAGAACTTTACGCATTGTCTACGGGATCTATGCAAATTGCTCATCAGTATCCGAGTTGCTTTGTGAATGGCGTGAAGTTCATCACTCGTCGTCGTGATAACCAACGAATCACCCAGAATAGCGGTGTTTGTGTGCCCCTGAACTACTTCAACTTTTACGGTCGAATGGAAGACGTAATCGTGCTAAACTATACACATAACTGTCGTGTCGTACTGTTCAAATGCATATGGTATGGTGACTAGGGATGGCATTTTTACCCGAAACCCGTTAGCCCGTCCGTTTTCCGGTCTTAACGGGTCGGGTAATACCCGTTCAAAATGAGCTAACGGGCTAACGGGTATTACCCGTTAGTATTTTAGCGGGTACGGGTCGGGTAGCGAAAATGTTAAACCCGCCCCGTTAACTCGCTAATCCACCCGTTAATTATTTTTATGGAAAAAAAACTAGATATTTTTTTTAAGAAAACATTAGATTACATCATAATGAGTAGGTTGTTGTTTTGATTCTTATTAAAAATTATTTTTTTATTTTTTTAAACTGGTTAACGGATTAGCGGGTGCTCAATTTTGGTACCCGTCACCCGGCGGGTATACCCGTTACCCGCCCCGTTGGAAAAACCGGGTTAACGGGTACGGGTTAACGGGTATTTTAATAGGCGGGTACGGATACCGGTATTGGTGTACCCACTAAACCCGTACCCGTTGCCATTCCTAATGGTGACAAGTACAATGCAGGACGTATAGTGCACGTTGATAAGACCATCGGAGCAACGAGTTCGTATACCGCCAAAGAGTGATTTACAGAAGAGCCGTTTATACTCGCGACTCAAGCGAAGCAAGTGTTTTACATCCAAGATCTCGTTAAGGGTCGCGAATGGGAAATCGTTCAGGAATGCAATCAACGTGGGATATGGGACATTCCTGAAGTTGATCCGACCACTTCAACATCGATTCCATTGACAATAGAATTGTCAAATATCAACCGTCTTAATCATCGAAACGAAACTGCTACGGCCGAGCTTGTTAATGTCGTTGAAGATGATGAAGAAGTGGATGAAGAAGATGAGGCGCTTGCCGTTTTTGAGGGAGACGATGTTGATGTCGATACTAACATTACATCGAGTGACAACGATGAATGACTAACACCATGTAATAACTGTAGTCGTCGAATAGTAATTACATAGTAATTAAAAATACTAACTACAATTCATTTTGCAGGATGTCTACTTCAGGTCAGGACCCATCAGGAGGAGAGCGTGACCCCCCGCAGATGCCGAGGAAGAAGCGGGGACCAACGACTGGCGTCGTTTCTGCGAGAGCTCGTGTTGGGACCCCTGGAGCGAACACAGTTCGCTATGATCAGACTGCGCAGGCGTTCTACCAAGACGTCAGGGAGCAAAATCCGTTGATCGGGACGTTCCAAAACCGATTAGGAAACCTGATCAAGAGTACCATTCCAGTCGACCTCCCAGACTGGAATCATGTGCCTGCGCAGAGTGTGGCGGCTCTTATGAACTCGATTCATAACGAGTATAACTTCATTTATGAACATCCCGAGAATGGCGAGCTTGTGCTTGCAGATCCTATTCGCAACGAGATTGATATGGCTATCATTCGCGATGCGAAGAGGATGCGTCGTGGCCAGAAGTCGAGGTTGTCCCAGCTCTTCTTCAAGACATTTTGCGGGAGTAAGGATCTCGCTAAAAATGAAACTCCCGAAGGCTACAACAAGGAAGCCTGGTTGAAAGCAATAGAGACGTTCGACTCGCCGGAGCATAAGGTATGAGTTGAACTTCCGATGGTTATTCGAATTTCTTAAAATTAAACTTAACAAATTTATGTCTTGCAGGCAAAATCTCTCCGCAACCGGGAAAATTCGAAGATGAAGAAGACGAAGGCGAGACAAGGGTCGCTTAGTTTTTTTGGTCATCGCTCGAGGAACGTAAGTCTCCTAATATTAATATGCAATATAAATGTGATTCATATTTTAATGTTGAAAAATTACAGCGAAGAGAAGATGGGAGTATATGCTCGGCTTTAGCGATATGGTTAGAAAAACACCAGGACGCTAAGGGATCGTGGACGACGGACTTCGCGAAGACGCAATACGTAAGTTAATTTTTTTTATTTACTATATTTAATTACTTTATTTCTTCTTATCTGATAAGTTTTTTGTGGTTTTATTTTGAAGGATCAAGTCACCGCCCAGACGATAGATATTTTGCGGCAAGCGGAGGAGCAAAACATCGTGATCTCCCAAGAAGATGCGGAGATGTACGCGATGCGCGATGTTTTGGGAGTGCGCAGAGACTGGGAAGTCGGTTTAGGGCCTTCGATCCCAATGTCATCGTTGGGTGTTGCCCAAACGCTAGATGGAGGCTCGTCAAGTTCGTCATCTCAGACCGATCCATTGGTTGCCGAGATGCGAGCTCAGATGGATGCCTAACAAGCCGAACTGCAAGTGATGCGGCAACAGATCGCCTTCCTCAGCCAGCAGCACAACCAGCCTCCCACGACTCCTCAACCTCCGCCTGCATCGCAACCAGGTGGGACGGATCAGCAGACGCCAGGTTCCACGCCGGGTTCTACGCCTGGTTCTATGGATTACTTGCGAGACCGTCCTTACGGAAGCGGCGGAACGAGCGGCAGCGCGTCAGGCAGCGGTGGACGACGACGCGGAAGCGGTTCTTGAAGTTCTGGAAACTTATTCGGTAGAGGAAATTCTACTATTGATAAGTTTTATAGGAAAAAAAATTAGGAATTCATTTTTTTCCGCTTTTTTTGGAAAGAATTTGTATTTTTAATTAAGAATTCTATTTTCATAATATTATTTAACATGTTTTAATTTACTTAATTTTATTTAATTTTTGTTAATTAATTTTTATTTAATTTTAAATGAATTTTAATTTACTTTTTTAATTTTGTATTTTTTTTAATTTAACAAACATATTCGGTGCGACATTGTCGCACCGAATACCATGGCGCGAACATATTCGGTGCGACAGTGTCGCACCCGATATGTATTTACCCGCCAATTTTATAAAATTTGGCAGGAAAATAACTTGGGCATTAGGTGCGATAAGTCGCACCTGAAAGTGTCGCACCTAAAGGGGGACTTATTAGGTGCGATATGTCGCACCCAATACCTTCTGCGACGGGTTATCCGGTGCGAACTAATGTCGCACCTAATAAACTTTTAGGTGCGACATTTGAAGCATTGGGTGCGACATTCGTCGCACCGGATAACGTATTTTGTCCTAGTGAATCATGTAGTCATGCAAATTTTAGAAGATAGTCGTTTATGATATGGATGAGATCTTGTTAAAAATCTCACTTTCGAAGAGACGATTGTTCAAACCAAAGCTAGCATAGCTTCACATGGGAGATTGCCAGTCAAGTCTCGCTTTTTACTAATTGAGGATTAAATGGCCATTACTCTTTGTGGTAAACATAATATATTGTTGGATAAGTGTCGTGTTCTACCATGAATGTAGAATATAGTTTTCTGACAGCCATAACCTTTTATGGTCAAAGTTGGAGATTGTTAGGAATCTTGCCCAAATAAGGGTATTATGGTAATTCCCTCTAAAGGGTATTATTGTAATTACGTTAGATTTCCAACAAAAATTAGATAAAGACATACTCAACAATATAATTGATATTAATACATGATATTGTATAACGACATTATCACGACCCGCGACCTCTCGTCGCCGGTACACGAGTCGCGACGGTGGATTACGTCACATATCACATATCAACATATCAATATCTATCATATTAAACAGATACAGAATTAAATAAACATAATAACCATAACACTTATATTAAACATAATATGATAATGCATAACTATTAAAAGTGGTTGTATGAAAATCTCGGGGAAATTTTCGTTTTTCTCAATTCAGACTTTGAGTCTCACAACGACTCTTTACATATACATATCAGCTCCTGGGTTTGCATATAATTACAAGAGATAGTTTTAGGAGCTTAGATTACGAAAGTGGTTCAACAAATATAGATACTATTATTAAAGAGGTTGATCCTGGGTGAGTTCCCATTAGCCCAAAGGTCAAGAGATACACGTCCGGTCTTCATCTTCAGTTTCGTCATTCACATCGCCGCCTTGCCCTTCTCTACATTACCAAGGGTCAGTGCCGGCCCTGGGCTAAGGCGGGCTAGGCCCAAGCCTAGGGCCCCAAATATAGATGGGCCCCAAAAAAAAATTTCTATTTAACCTTGCCTCCGCGCGACCTAGACGAACGAACGAGTCTCTCAATCCCCTGGCGCGACCCAAGACGTCCTTCTCCTCTGCGCCGTCTCCTCTCATCCGCCTCCGCGCGACCCAAACGACCCTCTCCTCCGGCTCCGCGCGACCCAGACGAACGCTAAACGCGCCGTCTCCGCGCGACCCAGACGAACGCCGAACGCGCCGACTCCGCCCCGCGCGACCCAGACGAACGCAAAACGCGCCGACTCCGCCCCGCGTGACCCAGACGAACGCCGAACGAGCATCTCCGAGTCCGACCAAGTCCTACTAAATCAAGGTGAGGAAAATTAGGGATTTGGAATATTGAGAATGGATTTGAAAATTAGGGATTTGAATTTAGGGATTTGAATTGCAGTGTTACCTCTTTACTGAAGCTCAAATTTAATTGATGTGGGTATGTACTTTGACTTGATATATGTAGGGATTTGAATTGCAGTGTTACCTCTTTACTGAAGCTCAAATTTAATTGAATTGTGGGTATTGAATTGTGCGATTGTGGGTATGTACTTTGACTTGATATTCAAAACTCATTGTTGCCATGGATGCTCAAATTATGCTTTTATTTGCTTCAGATGATAGTTACTCACATTCCCTGGTTACTCAGATGTTTAAAATTGCAGTGCTTCTCTTAGCTTTCGTTTGTAATGTTTCTGAGAAGGTAAAAAATGCACAGAACTTCGTAGTTCGTACTTGTTCTTAATTTTTTTTAGCCTCTTGCTTTTTTCTGTTGGCAGTGATTTTTTCTTATATTCGGTATAGCCGATAGGTATAGCTGAATGAATGATATTGTGTTTCTCTTTTTTTTTAATTTAGTTCATTCGGAAAATTTTTATTTAAAAATTAATTGAGAATAATTTTGATCATTTAAAAAACAGTTACAAGTTTTACAACAAGACAATGTGGAAAATATTTATACTGTTGATCATATCCGATACTTTTATCTTTGGCTGATCCTTCTCTCTGGTTGTATATGCAGGACAATTAGAATTTGCGTGTGAGCTTGGCTGCTTGGATTTGAGTTTAAGTATAACTTGACTGCTTGGATTTGAGTTTGAGTATACACAGGACAATTAGAATTGGTGTTTGAGTTTCAGTGTAGATATCAAGTGATTAGAATTTGTTTTAATTTTGTTCATCAAGTGAGTATACAACAATTAGAATTTGTATTTGATTAGTACTTTTTCATCTAAAAGTGCTAGGCGTGTTATGTTTTGATGAATGAAAAACTTGATTATAATTTTTTGTTTTATATTTAATTTTTTATTATTATCAAAAGGTCCCAAAATTTTTATTCGCCTAGGGCCCCGGATGAGATCGGGCCGGCCCTGCCAAGGGTCATAAAACTATAAGTCGATTGACTCAGTAAGTGGGAGTCTAACTTAGAAAGTAAAGCGACTAATGTCATGTGATAACATGTGACGTGTAAACAAGCACATAAGAATGCATTGATGCAAATCTAACTAGTTCTAGAGCATGACTAATGTGTGCACACTCTAACTAGTACTTGTCATCTTTAAGGTTACACACATCCCCCGCTATAACCTTCGGAATGACAAGAGACCAGCCTTAGACTTTGAGAAGCAGTCATCTGGCGGCCTAAGTGTTTTACGTCTGTCTGAGATCCACTAATGGTACCAACTTCGTTCGACGTCGGCGCAACCCCAGGCCCACATAGCCCGTCAAGGTGCATTCTTCAGGCCCTCATAGCCTGGCAACAAGGTCGGGTACGACTTTCTGTCGACTCCCCGATATATGAGTACTCAGCGCCATACCCCATCCCACATAGTCCGTCAGGGTTTTCTTTATTTTGGTACCATCGACACAACAGTTCTTTAGGGTTCGGGTACTCTGCAGCACTCAGAGTACACACCTATGCTACTTACAGGAGAACGACTCGGGTTAAATCCCGAAAGAACTATCATTTCCCTTTCATGCTCATTAGTGTTTTAAGTTGAAGACTTGGGACGTGACTCCCAGTACTTCTACCCTCGATTCGAATTCGAGAGTGAAACACGGCTCTCATGTCTCTCCCGTTCTAACAGGTCAAACACGGAACTTAAGGGACGATTATATCACGTACCAAAGGCTGGGTTTCACAAGTCTATGTTTGAACTTATCGAGCGAACTCGAGCTAAGTTTTCAAGAAAAGCGGCTGAAGCCTTAAATCTTTGAGATTATTCGTTTTTACAGCTTATCCTACTCTTGTTTACTAACACGTAACAATGCTCGTAAACAGAGTTATTCCCTTGGTATGTAGTTGACTTAAGTCTTTACACTTACCCGGGATAGTTCACTGGAAAACTTGTTGACTTCCGGGGTTTCCTTACTTTACACGCTTCTCGAGACTCTGCACGTCCTGAAGCATCGAGAGAACTAGAATCCGAAGTTAAAACTTCATTAGTTATTCGATTCGGAAGATGTTGCATAATTTAAGGTTCGTTGTCGAGATTCGTTGTGAGTCGGTTCGGGGGTTCGAGAATTTAATTTACTTATTTCCTGGATTTTCGGAAAATAAACTTATTTAAGACTCATACGCGTTCGTATCGAAGAAATCGTACGAAATAAAAGTTCAACGAGTCTTAAATAAATAAATAATCTGAATCATACAACCGAGAATTCCGAAATGATACACTGAAACTAAATTCTCGAATGTCTTTAAATAATTAATCCACAATTATTTAAAACAAATCCAAATGATCAAAGTGTAAATACAACGCTATAAAGCGATAACACGACTCACGAGTGAGATCGAGCGTCACCCTTTTTCTGAATTCCCTAAGTCTCGGCTTTGATACGTTCGGTTCCGCCGGCTCTCACTCGTCCCGATCCAATATGCGAACACGCTGTGAAATCCAGAAAAAAAAACGAGCCTCAAGTCAATTTTATAATCCAAATTCGGACTCGAGCATTAATCTTCAATCTCTCGGTCTCACCTTGAGACCCGAGAAATTTCGAGAATCCGACAATAACGAACCATAACTCAAATCAAACCAAAAGTTTCAAATCTGAAATGGAACAACCAAACGAAACAACTCTCAAATCCAAAATATAACGTCTCAAAATCATTAACTTGTCATAAAATCACTAAACATCTCAATAAATCTCCGGCCGAGCACAACGAAACTCGGAAAACCTCGTTAACCTTTCAAATCATCATCAAACCAAAAAAAATCATTTCCGAATTCAAACCGAGCTAACAAAAAAAAACAAGTCAAGTCTCAAATCAAACCAACGAACGTTAACGACATTTTCTGATTCGGACACTAGGTAAAGAACGTGTCATAAATTCGGCTACACAACTCGAAATCCAACGATTCCAGTTTCAGAATGAAATTAACATCCACACCTTTCTAATAAGATATTACAAGCCAATTTTGGACTCAGGCAACCATCTCAAAAACATCCCACAAAAATCAGTTTACAATTCAGTATTTGCAGTTTTCCAGCTTTGAAACACAAATTTCAAAAATTCATAACTCACTCAGTTCTAAACGGAATTACACGTTCTTGGAATTTTAGAAACCTCATAACATCTAGTATTCAGGAAAAATATCAACAAATCCAAACTAAATCGGTCCTGAACTGTCCACGTCAATTTACAGAGGCAGTTCAAACAGTTCTAACCCTACAAAATTACGAATCATTCCAAATTCAAAACAACTTTGAGGAATCAATCTCAAACACAATTTCAACCATGGAATCAGACCAATCAACCTCAAAAACATCAAAAATCCGAAACCCCCAAATCTTGAACATAAACCCTAATTTTCAAATCCAAAGAAATCAACTTCAAATCCTCAAATTCAAGTAACAAACATTACAATCCGAAGTCAATAAGCATCCCAATCCAATCAATTTCACTAAAATCATCACTCTAATTGAAAACCCCCAATTTTGAACCATGAACCCTAAATCCAAAAATCAATCCGGGTAAGAATTTTCTTACCTTGATCTCGTGATTTCTAAGATCGCCGGTGCTCCCTCTCTCTTTTCCCGGTGGTGACTCTCGGTCGGCGTCCCCGGTGAGCTCGCGGCGGTCGTTCCTCCTCGCCGGAGCGCGCGCAGTGGTGAGGTGTGGCTCGGTTTGATGGCGCGCTAGAGAGAAGAAGGAGAAGAAGATGAAGATGATGGTAAAGGTGATGATGACCGGATTGTTGTTCTTATTGACTTAGTAATTTTTTTTTTTCTTGTTTGTCTTGTAGGTGTCGCGCGCAAGAAGAGGGAGAGGAAGAGAAGAACCGTGAAGAAGAAAGGAGAAGAAGGAAGAAGATAAAGAGAGAGAAATAAAGTTGCGTTTTATATGAAACGGAAGTTTCATATTTATTTATTAAATCCTTCCCTTCTTTCACAATCTCAAACTGACCCCACATTAAAAATTCATCTCAAATGGGTCTTGAATGTTGTTACAATTATATCCTTCCTCACATAATTATTTAATTAAATCCGTGACCGAACGGATTTTAATTGTATGATTAAACCGAGAATTTTCTTGTTCGTTCTCAATTAATTCAAATATATTTAAGGTTTCTCAAAAATAATTCTCGTCCTTGAGAATTTATTGCTTAAATTAAATTCCGGAATATTTCCTCGGAAAATAATTTATAATTTATTATTCGAGACGGACTCAATAAATCCTTTATTTATTTCGAGATTTTCCATTACCTTAAAATAGTTTAAATTAAGGGTGTTCTAGAAATATGGCCAAAAGCAAACCTCATTTTTTTTGTTTTAGCCAATGTTTGCCAAACTTTAAAAATATAGCTAAACAGACTGATAAGGCAAAAAAAAAGGTCTGATTTGCCCTTATCTATTAACAAATTCGTCACTTTCTCTCTGCTACTTTTTTCCTACACTTTTTTTCATAAAAACTTCAAAAAACCATATCTATTTCATATGAACTCGAAATTGAGTGATTCCAAATCCACTACTACAAATTAACATATTGGGTGCGGAAGGGTATTAGGTGTGACATGTCGCACCTAAGCACATATTAGGTGCGACATGTCGCACCAGATAGTCCTCCAAGCGACTAAAAATTTCGTTGATGATTAGTGCTATCCGGTGCGACTTTGTCACACCTAATATACATCTGTCTCACCCAATACACATCTGTCGCACCCAATAGTATTGTGTGCGACACGTGTCACACCTAATGAGTTTAAAAATTGAAACGGTCAGAAATTCCCCCCGAATATTTTTGGTTTCCTAAAAACATATTCGGTGCGACATTGGGTGGGACACAGTCGCACCGAATATGTTTTTAGGTGCGATATTAGGTGCGACATTGTCGCACCTAATAGTTTTAGGGTATTTTAAATACCCGAGCGTCTTCTTCCTCGAGCCCACAACCTCTCTCTCGATCTAACTGTCTCTCTCTCTCCAACGCTCGTTCATCTTCCTCCGCCGTGATCTCCCCCGCCGTAGTGACCTCCCCCGCCGCCGTGACCCACGTCCAGCCACCGCCGCCCGCTGCCCCGCGTCCAGCCACCGCCGCCGTGACCCACGTCCAGCCACCGTCGTCCTCCTCCAAGGTATGTCTCTCTCTCTTTCTCTCTCTCTCCCCTTCTCTCTTTCAATCACTCATCTCTCTCCATTTCCGACCAGCCCGCCGTGACCAGCCTGTCGCAGTGACCAGCCCGCCGCCCCGCCGCCGTGATCAGCCCCTGCCCCACGTCCAGCCCCGCCGCCACTGCCCCACGTCCAGCCCCGCCGCCCCTACCCCACGTCCAGCCACCGCCGCCCGCTGCTCCCCGGTACATCTCTCTCTCTCTCTCTCTCTCTCTCTCTCTCACCTTTATCGTCATCTCACTCGGTCTCTTTGCAGGTTCGTCCCGCTCCCAACTACAAGCCCCGCTCGTGGACACCGCCGCTGCCCCCACCGTCGCAACCCGTGCCCGACCCCAATCAGCGAAGTTGCCCCCACCGCCGCTGCCCAGCCTGACACCGTGTTACCTTGCCATTGAAGGTAAGTCGCACCTGAAAATGTCGCACATAAAGGTGTACTTATTCGGTGCGACGTGTCGCACCCAATACCTTCTGCGACGGGTTATCCGGTGCGACGCTGTCGCACCCAATAAACTTTTAGGTGCGACATTTTAAGCATTGGGTGCGACATTCGTCGCACCGGATAACGTTTTTTGTCCTAGTGATCCTACGGATTCATGACGCCGAGATCTTCAAAAGTAGATTCATTGTGTTTGATGAAAAATCGTGTTTAATGCCATAGATGTAGAAAAATCACGTTACTGCCTTAGACATGGAAATAACTGAAAATTTTCGGAAATCATCTGGAAATAAATGGAAACATAAACATGATGCATTAACATGATTTTTCAACAAACAAAATGGGTCTATTTTTGAATATCTCGGCGTCACGAATATGTAGGATTTGGAATCACTCAATTTCGAGTTCGTATGAGATAGATATGGATTTTTGAAGAGTTGATAAAATAAATGTTTGAAAAAGAGTAGGAGAGAGAAAGTGACGAATTAAAAAACAAGAGAGAGAAAGTGATAAATCTAGAAAAAAAAAAGTAATATTTATTCAAGGACAAATATGGAATTTTAATCCATTACCTTTAGTGTCATCTAATATAATTGGTTATTTTTCTAAAACTCTCCAAACGTGGCCTAAATCTCAAACCTTGAGTTTAAGGTGGCCTAATTAGTTACAAAATTCTTAAATTAATTCGATAGACTTATACGTCTGTAATTCACTCAATAATATAATTGTAACAAACGGAAGTTCATTTATTAAACGTAAATTTACAAGTCGAGAGATTCAAAAGTTTATCATTTATAGACATTCTGGCAGCCATGGCCCAAACGAAAGTCAAAAGACCTCTAGCTCGTTAAACTCTTAGCCCTCTATATTTAACTAGGATTATATCCCTATATCTGATGTGAGAAATATGTCTCGAATGGAGCGATTAAACTGTTCAGTGATCAACTATGCCTGGGTAGTTATATTTGAGATCACATATGCGGTCACCAGTGGATAAGTTTTCACTGAGTGGGAGCGTTCTATACAATTGGTTTGTACATGACGTGGACATGTTGCGATTAAGTTTATCATTTAACTAACCGTAAGGTGAGGATAGAGAAACTGATTTCCTTTTATATAAAACAAAAGTTTCATATGTATTCATCAAATCCTTCTTTTTTTCTCACCACCTTAAACAGACCCCACTTTCAAGATTTCTTAGGTCCTAAAAATTGTTACAACTAAGTTCTTCATCACATAATTATTTAATTGAATTCATAAGTGAACGGATTATAATTATATGATTTGAACCGAGAGTTTTATCGCTCGTTCTTGATTAATTCAAATATATTTAAGGTTTCTTGGAAATAATTCTTGTTCTTGAGAATTTATTTATTCAATTTTAATTTCGGGAATATTTCCTCGAAAAATAATTTATTATTCGAGACAAACTCAATAAATCATTTTATTTATTCCGAGATTTCTCATTATCTTAACATATTTTAAATTAATTTGATAGACTTAATGAACCAATAATTCACTCAAGAATTTAGTTGTAATAACGGAAGCTCGTTTATTTAACTTGAATTTAAAAATCGAGTGATACAAAATTTTATACTTTACAACAAGACCTGCGTTCGCGCTTGAAGAAGATGCGCCGATCGTCGCCGGTGAGGAGATTTCCATACCGGGTGTATCGAATTCTCATACCATATTAGATTCAAAGGATTTAATGAAATGATTAGAGAATGATTTTTTTTTCTTTTCAAAAACTAACTCTGAATTCATTATAGAGTATATCACAGTGCGTAATTGATGTAACAACTTTACAATAATACTGATACTACATGTGGCTGAATGTAAATGGACAAAATATAATAATTTAATAGGCTAGTATTGATATTATTATGTTGACCTTAATTATGTAGATGCTGTAACAGAAGATTCCATTTAAGTCGAACCACGTTAAAAGTGATCATCATGATAATAGGCTAATAAGATCCCATTTAAATCGAACCACGTCAAAAGTGATCATCAGGGTAATAGGATACTACTTTAGATGTAAGTGGGCTGCTAACTTTTTGTCTAATGAATTTATTAAAAGAAAAATTATACAAAATACTCATTTGAAAGTAATTGATTACAAAATAGTCGCATTTTCAGCAAAGTAGCTTGTCAAAATATTTTTGACATCAACATTAAATTTTTGACAAAATTATAAACAATTTATCATTTTCAAAAAAATTAATCTTATGATCAAATTTTATTTCGAAACCTGATTATGGTGTAATTTGGCTATTTCACTGATTTTTTAGAGATAATAGCGGCATAAGTGCCCAATATTTTCGTTTTGTAACACTTATGTTCTCAAAGTTTAAATTCTGCGGGATAAGTACCCAATGTTACGTATTTCATATACCATTAGTACTCTCGACGTTAACTTTGGATGAATTTTGAATCAACGGCTAAGATTGATTTGTGATATAAAATAACTCTGATATTAATTAATTATGAATAATGATTTAAAAGAAAGAGAAATAAAATATCGGGTCTCTTTCTCTATTCAAACGCACGATAAAGCCCCATATTGAAACTCCAAATCCCTAAACCCAGAGTTCTCAACCGCTGAAGATTTGTGACGACGATGGAAACGGCCGATGGAAGTGACGAAGGAACACATAGGAGTCCGCCCGACGAGGATCCCGCTGCTGCATCTTTTGAGCGCCACGAAGAGGAGTACGAAAACGAGGAGTCAGAAAATGAGGTCGGCGAGAACGAGGAGGCTTAGAACGAAGAAGCTAGGCGTCAATCTCAGTGGTGGTCGGCCATTAACGTCGTCTGCAACGACGACCATCAGGCTGATGAAGAATCAGAAGGTGTGGGTACTGAGAGCGACCTCGACAGTCTCTGCGGCAGTGACGAAGAGCAACTGGTGAAGAGGAAGAACACAACGTACAACCCTCGATCTTATCCCTCTGATTTTAAGTTCAAAATCGGTATGAAATTCCCGAGCATGACTGATTTAAGATATGTACTTCTTGAAGAGTTCGTAAGGGCCGATAGGCAATTTGAATACATCTTTAATAACAAGACAAAGTTGAGGGTAAGATGCGAGGGACTGGGTTGTCCTTGGATTCTATATGCTCACCTTAAGGATCCATTGGGTACTACTATTAGGATAAATACATTAGAAGATACTCATATTTGTGGCATAGTTTTTAATAATAAACATGTCACAAGTCGATGGCTAGCTGAACAACTTCTTGAGGATTTCAGACTCAATCCGAGCATGAATTACAACACTTTCAAAGAGATTGCGTCGTCGACTAAGTTCGTGAATGTCACTTGTCATGTGTTTTATAACTTTTATTGGACCCAGAAATTGGCTCGAGAGATCTTTGAGGGAACCGTTAGCAGTCAATTTTGTGTTCTTGAGGATTACTGTAGACAACTGATGAGTACCAACCTAGGTATTAGCACTTTAATTTAGCATTTTGTTTGACCATTACTGTGAATTTTCTAACT
The DNA here is from genome assembly GCF_054948205.1 of Urtica dioica subsp. dioica. NCBI lineage: Eukaryota > Viridiplantae > Streptophyta > Magnoliopsida > Rosales > Urticaceae > Urtica > Urtica dioica. The sequence continues at coordinate 8,105,372 of NC_142766.1, forward strand.
GACTGTGTACAATTTTGTAGGTTCAACCGCTATTCTCAAAACTGCTCTCATTGATGGTAAGAGAGTATTTGAGAGAGCTTATATATGCCTCAAGGCTTGCAAGGAGGGTTTCAAAAGTGGGTGCAGGGCTTTGCTCGGCTTCGATGGCTGCTTCCTCAAGGGTTATACCCATGGAATGCTACTAGCGGCAATATGTATTAACTTTAACAACTCTCTATACCCTGTTGCATTTGGTGTAGTCGAGAAAGAGAACACTTCTACTTAGACATGGTTTTTGCGTTTTCTACGTGAAGATCTCGACGTCCAAAACACTGCTCGTTTCACCATGATGATTGATAGGCAAAAAGGGCTTGAGAAGGCATTGGCAGATACATTTCTAGGGGCAGAGCACCGATTTTGTGTTAGGCATCTTCATGCTAATTTCAAGAACGAGGGGCATAGTAGCTTGGCCTTGAAACATATGTTGTGGGGCTGTGCCAAAGCGACTATTGAACCAGAGTTCAAACGTCGGATGCAAGAGCTTAAATATGAGGATGAGAAGGCATTCGACTGGTTAGTAAAGAAACCAGTTTCACAGTGGAGCAAGTTGGGTTTCAGATTGAACGTTAAATGCGATATGTTGTTGAACAACATGTGTGAAAGTTTCAACGCCGCGATCATGCCTACGAGAGATAAGCCAATCATCACGTTACTTCAGAGGATCAGATTTTGGCTTATGTGCAGATTTGCTACAAAGAGGAATGATGCTCAGAAATAGGTCAACGTTGTTGGTAATAGAATTGTGCGAATTATAGAGAATCACAAACACATCGCAAAGCATTGTATGCCAACAAATGTTGGGAATGGAAAATTTCATGTAATTGAATTATTCGATTTGGTCTTATTTTAGAATTATTTTGTAGTTTTTATTTGATATTGAAGGTTTTATTTGGCAGATCATATTTCACGGGTCCGAGAGCTTTGCTATGGACTTAATAGGGAAGACATGTACATGTCGACTCTTTGAGTTGACTGGAATCCTGTGTCCACATGCTTTGGCGTGTATATGGTCCTCTGGGTTACAAATATTTGGTTACATTGATCCATGCTACAAAAAAGAGTCGATTGTGGCTGCTTATTCAGGAATCATCGGGCCTATGACCAGTCTAGACAAGTGGCTAGACTCTGGTCTCAATCCGATTCAGCTTCCTCTTGATCAACGCCTACCCGGTTGTCCGAAGAATAAACGGAACAGACACAACGACGAACCTCCAACGGGAACAAAACAGGCTTCCACTCGAAAAGGACAAACCAATCGTTGTAGCAATTGCAAACAAATAGGACACTCGAAACGAACTTGTCAAAATGAAAAAGTCGTTCAGGTACTTTGGCATCTTTGTTAAGTTTTATGTGTTAAGTGTTAAGTGTTAAGTGTAAGACATTTCAAAACAAACCCGACAACTGAAACGATCAAACGGGCTGAAAGGAGCAAGAAGCAAAAAGAAAGGGAGCTTGTTGTGGAGTGTAGGTATGATATTTTTAGGGATTTAGGTGATGTAAAGAACACTGTTTTGGGTGATAGGACTAATGTTTTGATGTTTTGAGGGACATGTTTTTTGGGAGATATTGATATGATGTACTTACTGGTTTATGAAGGATTATTGACATGTATTGGCTTGACTGAATTATGAAGGATGTTTTGATTATGAACTATGTATTTTTAGGCTTCTTTTCTCTTTTTAGTATTACCGACTTTTACATTTACAGTCTCTTAAATGCCAACAACCAACAACCAACAATAAACAACCATCAATAATACCAACTCATTTTCCGTTGCCAACAATTCATTATACAAATCTGAAACAGATAACCATGAAACAACACCAACAATTTATTTTACATTAACCAACCAACAAGAATAGCAAATACAATTACAATTACAAAACCTACGAAAATTGATCTAATCTTCAAGCTTTTACATTTGCCAATGGCTTCCTCTTCTTGTTTGCCCGTGCAACTTCTAGAAATTACGAAAATATATTTACGCTGTATATAAATTATTCTATATACAAAATTCAAAAAAATTATTGAATTTTGAATAAATAAATAAAAATAAGTTAAAAAAAGATTACGTTTGTTGGAACACTCTTCTTGTGTTTGGTTTTCACAATCGTGTCGTTGAGCTGCTGGAGAGATAACAACGATGCCGAAAGGACGTAGGAAACCCGCCGTGCTGAGACGGGCGTCTTGGGAAATAAGGTGGTATCAGACATGTGAACAATTGCTCTAATATCAATTGTTGAGGAGTCTGAGGTTGTTAGCATCGAATACGAACGATTGCTCCGATGCCATTTAATGGGTAAATTATTTCCTTAGGGTTAATTACGGTTTGCATGTATTGAATTTAGTTGTAACAACGGAAGCTTGTTTATTAAACTTAAATTTAAAAGTCGAGAGATACAAATTTTATACTTTACAACAAAATCTGCGCTCGTGCTCGAAGAAGATGCTCTCCATACCGGGTGTATCTAATTCTCATACCATATTAGATTCAAAGGATTTAATGAAATGATTAGAGAATGATTTTTTTTTCTTTCAAAAACTAACTCTGAATTCATTATAGAGTATATCACAGTGCGTAATTGATTTAACAACTTTGCAATAATACTGATACTACATGTGTGGCTGAATGTAAATGGACAAAATATATATAATAAGTTAATAGGCTAGTATTGATATTTTGTAAATTTTTTACTTTATAAATTGACTATTTAATTATATTGCCCTATTTTAAAACAGCTATGTCTCTCGCGTCGTTTTGTGTATAAATCAAAAAGGAATTTCGAATATTTTATTACAGAAGCCGCCTCTTATAATTCCGCCTAGCGCGGCATTTAATGTTTAATACTTTAATTGAAGAGAAGACAAGTTATCTTACGAAATCACAATGACGTAGTACACTACGGACTCCTGTGTTTTGCACTCTATTATAAAACATAGTTTTATTTATTTATTTTTTTTTTATTTTTTTATCACATAATCAGTCGATGTATTTTACATATATTATATATATATAAAAAAAAAAACTTAATTTTTTTGGCTTACATTTTTTAACAGCAGTTTTGTTAATTTTTATGCATTAATATTTAAAAATAGACAAACAAACCTAGGTCTTTGTCTGTAATTTTTGCGATGACGAATACACAAGGTGTTTATCTAATCAATAAGGTTAATAAGATAAGGTTAATTAACGTTTTAGAATATTTATGTATAAAATTCAACAAAATTTTAGTATAGGAGTCGTCTTCATAAAAAAAAAACACTAATAAGGGTTATTAAATTACAAACAAAAAAATTTGAATTTTATTTTCCATAGTGTGTAAAACTAATAAAGTATCCCTACATTAAGTAGAAAATCGATATATGTTATAATAACGTGTAATACATGAAAGAATAATCCCCATTAAGTAAACTCTGATGGGTTGTTATTTAGAAGGAAAAAAAACATATACAAAATAGTTATTTAAAGCTAGTTGATTTCAAAAATAGTCTAAGCGTTTAGTTTAATTAATTTTATGGAATAAGTTGAAAATTACATTGTTCAAATTTTTCTATGGTGGCAATAAAATATATTTACGCTGTATATAAATTAATCTATATACCAAATTAAAAAAAAATTATTGAATTTTGAATAAATAAATAAAAATAAGTTAAAAAAAAGATGACGTTTGTTGGAACACTCTTCTTGTGTTTGGTTTTCACAATCGTGTCGTTGAGCTGCTGGAGAGATAACCACGATGCCGAAAGGACGTAGGAAACCCGCCGTGCTGAGACGGGCGTCTTGGGAAATAAGGTGGTATTAGACATGAACAATCGCTCTAATATCAATTGTTGAGGAGTCTAAGGTTGTTAGCATCGGATACGAACGATTGCTCCGATGCCATTTGATGGGTAAATTACTTCCCTAGGGTTAGTTACGGTTCACATGTATTGAACACGGACATATGGAATACCTAATTACGGTTCACATGTATTTGATGGGTAACTGATTAATATGGAATATCTCCATATTATTTCGGCATCTATCTGTAGTCATTCAGGGATGAATCAAAGAACCCAGTAATATGACCTAGAAGTCTCTTACCACTGTAGGATTTAGATTAAGTCTCACTGTGACCATCATAGCGACCCCCGGTTAGTGTGTCATAACGGTGCTTAAACGACACATCAATCGCTAAAGTATATCCGGGTCGTACACTCCCCTCAAGGGATCGACCTTTTACTTGTGTTCCACATATGTGATTTTAGATCCAGCTATCCAGGCATGCATCAGTTACTGACCATATTTTAGCTCACCGCCCAAAATTAGACGCCCATCATGTAATTAATAATGGGGTAGGGCTCGAGGCTGCCTTTGGCGTGCGTCGCACTCCATTCGATCGAGGCAATCAGTAACCGCCATTAGGTCATAAATCGTGTAACTTCCCCATAGATTGCTTGCACTTAAAAATTTTGGGTTGTGATGGGGGGCTCATCATTGTCTCCCGCTTCTGACATAGTTGAAATTCTACAGACTATTACACTCGTAAAGTAATAGAAAGAAGGCCTCACAACACTCGCTCACTTGTTTCACTCAACTATGATGATCACTCAATTTCGCTCGTGTTTACACTCAATATTATTGGTTGTTACCCTCTGATAAACTCAAACTCTCTTGCCTCTTTCAACTCGAATCCTATTTTATTTCTTTTGAAACTAAAAAATGGTGATGAAAAATATAAACTAGTGACGTCCAAACTCGACCAACAAGAATGAAAAAACACAAACAATTACGAGCACAAACAATTGAATAAACCTTGGGGACTCAAAATTGTTTTTGGTTCTGTGTATTGTGTCATAATTGTTTGTGTTTCGTTTTGTGTATACTAGTAGCTAGGTTCCTTCTAAGGATGCTCCCACTCTTTTAATTCAAATGGCCAATAAAGGAAGCTTGCATTCATTAATCAATAGTGACGAGGTTCCATTAAGGACGCTCTCACGTAACTATATCATCAACACTATTTTTTTTTGTTTTGTGTCTCCATATTACCTTTATTCCCAATAATCATTGTCGATATAACGTAATATTTATTTAGATGCAGCTATGGCTCTAAATAGTTCTTGACATTCAAAACATATTCAATAACTAGAAATAAAGATAACCTTAAAGCTAACTAATTTCTAACAGAGATTTACAACATAGAAAATTATGAAACCATTGTGTTTATGAACGGACACTCATATCCTTCATATTTCTAGTATATGAACGATAACTTATAACCCTCACATTCTATATCATTAAGACCAGACATTCATGCATATCGTAATATCATAAAGGCATTTAAGCAAGGCATTCGAAGAAATATTTAATGAAGCACCCATGTGCTTATAAATAATGTAATTAAACATAAAGAAAGAAAAGATTCATCGTATCCGAAATAATCTCAAATAAAAGGTTACCATCCAGAAAAGTGGATAATTATTATGACACATCCTCATGTCCAACAATGAAAATAATTAAATAAGCAAAATATTAAATCTTCAAACGGAGCATGAGCTTCTCTAGAATTTGGACTTGAATCCGACATTGTTCAACAAGCTCATCGACACTTTTGTGCTCCATCAGATCTACTCTGCAACATGAAAAGAAGTATGCTCATGATTAATTATCCTCAAAAAAATTTTAGGATATCTTTAATCATGAATTTTAAGGTTACATACCAGCATACTTCTTGTTGTTTTCAAGCTCGGCCAAGTATAAAGGACAATGCCTTTTCCAATGGCCTTCGGTGTTGCAGTGGTGGCATTTACCAACGCTATCTTGCTTCTTTTCTTTCCCCTTTCTGTTCCTCTTGAACTTCTTCCCTCCTCTCTTAGCAGGAACCTTCCCCTTAGAAGAGCTAGGGCGTTCCTTAGATGACTCAGCACCAGAAGAGGATTTCTTATTGGTTTTGGGCGAGGAACTCTTGTCAGCATAGTTTGCCGACCCTTCGTTCCTCCTAGGTCGAGTGATAGACTTGAAAGTCTGTAGCTCATTCAACAGCTGAGACAGTCCATAGTTCAACTTATTCATAATATAGTTGGACATGAACTGTATGAAGTCACTCGAAAGGGAGTTCAGTATGATTCCCACCTGAGTGATCTCATCCATCTGTGCCCCATGGAGCTCAGCTTCGGTAAAGTAGTTAATCATTTTCATGACGTGGTCTCTTACTGGAGTTCCCGGAATCATCCTAGTGCTAGTGCCCTTACGGGTGAGTTTGCCCTTACGGGTGAGTTCAATACGGGCTTGCTCGCTCTGCATCCCAAACATTTGTTGCAGTGCGTCAAGGATCTCCACAACCGTCTCTTTCCCTTCCATCTTTGTTCGCAACGCATCAGATATGCATGAGAGCATGTGGGCCACAACTTTGTTATTGGCCGTGACCCACTTGTCATAATCCTCTTTTAGGTTTCTAGAGGCATTAAGACCAGGAAGCGGAAGTCTGTCTTCAGTGAGGATAAGACGAAAGCTTTCACTCACCAGCACAATGTTCAGGTTCAACTTCCACATAGGGAAGTTTTCAACAGTAAGTACGTCTTTCGACAACAATGCCATAATAGGGTTTGACATGATTACTGAATATATAAAAGAACTTCTATTAGCAATATGAAAAGAAATAACTATCTAACAAGTTTAGGAAATAAATACATAATGCAAACAAGCATGAGATAAAACACCAAGACAAAAGAACTCAGTTTTTATATTCCAGGGTAATCCACCGATAGCCACAGTCCGTCCCACTATTGGCGTAACGAAGTGCACCTAGTGAAAATGAGTACCATCTCAGATTAGTGAGAAATCATGGTTCATGCACATTCATAACTATGCTCACTAACTACCCAGTTTTATAGGAATCGTTGGCCACATGAGCAACCAAAGGTTGGTTCATGCTTGAGTCGACCCAACATTTCAATGAAAGAAGTCTAGCCCAAACGCACTGACTTAGCCAGTACACGCCGGATTCGACCGTCCCACCTATCGCCAGAGACACAACCTTGGTATTGGAATCAAGAAAAACCTGTCCTTAGGAGCAGATCACCATATCTTAAATAAGACCGCCGATCAAGCTGTTGTCAATGGTGCCCACAAGAAGAGTTGTAATCTTTATTTTGTACATTTGATGTAATAAAGTCTCATGAAGACTCTTGCTTGTAATTGCCTATTCACTCATTAATAAAGTTGAAACGTTCATTCATTCTTTCTTTGTTTGAAGCTTTATGATAAAACCTTAGTCTTTTAGTCCATAAACAAACTTAACAACTTACGAAGAGACAAATGTAGATTTGCATGAACAAACTCTTCGTAGTTTGCTTAAAACGATATATTCGCAATCTTAGGGTCAAAGGACTATTGACCTCAGTACGATTGTTAGAAGAATCTATGATGTCTGGTTATAAGGCATTGAGAGTTGGAGACTCTATAGTTCTTCTAGGTATCTTCCGAAGGTACTGAATTGACCAGTGCACTTCTAGAGACAAGATAAGAACAAACCATTTAACCTTTTATGTCTCGAAGTCACTATGTATGAATTGCATCATGCTTACCTTAATCCTGAAATGAGACATGTCATTTCACACCTTAGTATTCTCATTTGAGAAAGTCAGAGTTCGGACTCACTATGTGATTCCGAACAGGGCCTATTGGTGAAGTACTAAGTTGTGAGAATGTCATGAGTAACTTTGTGAAGTTCTCATAGATATGGAATTCATGTACAAGGTTGCTGAAATGCAATGTATGTCACCTCATGCTTTGTTTCTTGGAGTGTGAATAAATGAACTGGCCAGTGTCCAAATTGAGTCCTGACTTTTTTGGATGAAACAATGTGACTTGTTAGCTCCTCGTCAATACATTGTTTCTAACTTATTCACAAGCGACAAAGGAGTTGAGGAAATAACAGCTAGAAGGGTAAAATGGTAATTTAGTAAATCCCGACTAGCTGATGACATTCATGAAGGGTAAACATAGATAACATTCAGTGGATCCGCTCATTATAATTAGGTCGAATTCTTGAGTAGAAAATAAATTCATTTGAACCGAGAGATTTTCAGTGTCAGCTCTTTAGTGGAGTCAGTTGGCATTAAGCTAAACTTGGAAAGGGTTTGTGAACTTTTGAGTACAAGTGTTTAGTTCAAGCTTTGTTCATTTGGGTCCATGAGGTCACTGTCACGAATCACATCGATAGGAATAGTTAAACTGGAAGCTAAGTCAAAACAAGAACGAAAATAGTTAAAAGAGTATTTTTGTCTTTTGAGACAAAGGATGAAATGAATGTCAATAAATTTTTTGACAAGTTCATTTGATGACTTAATGCCACTTGGCCATGACTTGATCATTGGGCCTCGTGAATTAATTTCATTTCATAAGAGTTTTATTGAAAATTCTTAATGGGCCTTTTTCATGTTCTCATGAATAAATGAAGAAGCTTCTAGAAGCTCCTTCTAGAGACATGTTGGGCGCCTACCCTATAGAGAAATAGGAGAGTTTATTTTGTGCATAAATGTATTTAGATACTTGCCAAAAGAAAAAGAGGAAACAAATTTGCATAAGGATGCATAAGGGAACTTCGGCCATATTGAGAGAAAAGGCAAGCCATGAACAAAATAGGAAACAAATCAAGGCTTCTAGAAGCCTTGTTTGGCCGAGTTTCTCAAGTGGGAAATAAGGGTTATTTTGCTCATGAATATGTGATATTCTATAGAAGAGGAAACTACCTTATTGAAGGTGAGACCTCTCCTATAAATAGGAGCCTCATTTCCTCAAATTTCATTCATCCAAGTTTAAGAGATTTGAGAGACTCTCTCTCTAGAACTTGGCCGCCCCTTCCTCTCTCTCTCTCTCTCTAGTTTATTTTCGATTTTTTGTTTTGGCACCTAGGTCCTCATTCGACCTAGTGTTTAGCTCTGCGACTTCAAGACTCGTTCTTAAGTCGTAGTGTTTAAAAGTGCCCACTCACTAATTCCTTTTCTCTCGAGTGATTTAGTGATAGAAACTTTCGTGGTTGCTCGAGGTGCCGAGGAAAGAAAGAGGGACTTGCTGCGAGGGGAGACGAGTGTTGCAACTTTCTAAGAGCTTCTCAAAGATCAAGCTTCAAGAAAGGTTAGTAAACTTCTTGGCTCATAATAATTAGGTCGAATAGTTTTTAATTACGTGTATTTGCTCTTTTGTCTAGGTTAGTAAAAAACCGTTTTTACTTGTAAAAGAAAATTTTTAAAATTCCGCCCCTTACCGAAGCGTTAATTATTTTCTTAAACCCTAGATCGATTCCAACACAAGCAAGGATCCATCATCCTCACGGTGTTGTGCCAATGTTGGAGGCCTTAGACTCAATATACTCTCAGTATTTTAATTTTCCTAGCATTAACATTAATCTAGGTGATCCACTAGAGTTTATCAAATCATATTAAAAACTCAAGAGTGTTTCTAAACTACCTTTAAAAACAATTAAGTTTCGATATAGTTTAGTGATTAAGTTTTCGTGACAACTAGTCTTGATTAACCTAATAGTATCCCTTCACGGATGAGCTTCCAGTAGGGAGGGAAGACATCGTCTTTTAATAACCTCCCCGCTTAGCCTCTTATCGGCTTTGTGACAATGCTTTCCGATCCGTTCAACTCATTCATTAAAACTATCCTAATCCGATTAGATATTTTAATATGAATGAAAACCCATAAGCAAGAAACCCACGATACAAGATCCAAGCATAGCAAGCATATATGGCAAAGCAACAAGCATAGACTGGCAAGCATGGTTTGTTTCAGTTTTGATCATTTCCTATTTGATTTTATAAAAAAAATTGAGATGAGCCTAATCATATTGCCTCATGGATTCTTATTTGGGCCCATAAGTAATGTCCCATGAAAAATAAATCAATTATCCAAATTATTTATATTCCATTTAAAATATATTTCATTAGGGCCCATAACTATGTCCCTTAGAAAAACAAATCAATATCAAATTATTTGTTTTTCATGTTTAAAATAAAATCATTAAGGCCCAGCCAATATGAATTAATTAAATTACACATAAATTTAATTATAATTTTTTTTTAAAATTTCAGTGGGCCTGTGGACCCACTGGGCTTACTGGGCCGAGGCCCAGTCGAATCCAGCAGCCCTAGCCTGCCACGGCTAGGGCAGCCCTCAAGGCAGCAAGGCTAGCCGCAGGACACAGGTGCACACGGAGCAGCATGCCGCAACCTCGGCAGATTGGGCGCGGCTCGGTTGGGCTGACGGCGGCTCTGGGTCGGCTGGAGCGGGGCCACGGGTGCAGCTCCCCCGCTATTCTTCTCGGCCTTGTGGGAGATGCACTGCACGGCGGTGCAGCGGCTTCTTCGGTTGTTCGTGGTCGCGGCGTCTCGTCGATCGTCTTGGTCACGTCGGGATTTACAACAATATTTGTTTTACAGGAAAATAAAATTACATAAAGCCTATACCCACCATAATCGGGTGTACGATAATTTTTCTAATAAAGTGAGAATCAAATATTTTACGATCAAACCCGAAAACAATTCGCATATCAAATATGAATCGAATTAAAAACATAATCATATATAATTTCATTCAAACCATTAAATATTTAAAAGCACGAATAGATCAAACAAACAAGTAAAACGACTAGCTCTAATACCACTTGTTGTGAATTAAACCCCCATATAATCATGCGAAAAAATTAATTACGCTATCTTAAGCTAATTAATATTGATTATATTTAAAACAAGATCTAGTTTTATGAGTTTGTACTATAAAGTTAGAGAAGCAATCAAGCAACCGATAAGAATAAAGGTTCGAGGTGACTTACGGGTTGGGCTCACGAACCGAATTCTTCAACCCTTGTCAGATCCGTCTTCGTTCTTGAACGTTCATCGATGAATAGGACTTCCAGATCAGCTTCGAGTCATCGATGATGACACCGCAGTCTTCTGAAATATAATCTCCGAGAGAAATAGGACAACTGAGTGGGCAGCTTTCTGTATCTCACTTCGATCTCGAAACAATGGTGTTTCGGATCTCACCGTGTTTATGGGATTGGAATCATGGAATTCCGGGGAGAGGGAGAGTGAGAAAATTTTCGTCCATTGCCAGGGAGGGAGTGACGAAATTTTGTTGTTCAATTAGGTTAAATTTTCTCTTCCCTTGAACCCCTATTTATAGTAGTAGAATGGAGAGGTTTTAGGAAACCCTAGTCTCCAATCAAATATCAACCGTTAGATCTTTATTTAAGTTCATACTTTCTCTCTTAATCCTCGGATCATAATCTAGGATATATTATTCCATAATATCTTCCTTTAAATAAGAATCTATGTAAAAAGGCAATATCTTATTCCCTTTTAAATAGTGAGATAATATCAAATATAATATTATCTCATAGATATTACGAATTTAAATAGAGAGAGAATAAAGGAAAATATCTTATTTCCTTTTAAATATTATTCTCTCTTTACTTAAATCATCAAAGAGAAAAATTGGAAGCTTTCCTAGTATACCCACCATGGGCCAAGGAATTTCGAATTTTGCAATGTCCATAAGGACCAACTCAAAATTCAATTAATTATTTACTTGATCCAACAACAAATAATTAATTCCACTATAAACAGTTAATTCGACAAATAAATAAATTTCCGAATGTATGCTGCTAATCATATTACAATATGTGAGATTATAAAAACATTATTATCAGAAGGTTCATATTCGTCTTTATCGAAGCCAAGTCGGGTGCTATATATGGACCTAGTATTTGAAGCTTAACAAATCTGTTCAAAGAGACGAAAAATGTCATTTCTCTCTTTCGATCGATTCGTCTAATCTTAGTCAATACTCCACCGTGTAAGCTAAGACTGAACTCTCCTTTAATATAGAATTACATTTACTCATCGTGACGAGTGTCCACTGATATAGTCAGTACGTGATCAAGATCCTCCTGGTTCAACCCGTATCGAGAAAAGGTCAATTATTCCGTTATACCTTTCTCATACATATAAGCCCTTAGCATTGTTGCTTACCCAGCGAAAGATTCTCTCGAACGTTACTTACTTCGAGAGTGCCAACAATCTATCGGTTTTGGAAACAACCCTTAGGTGAGAGAACATTTACCTTCTTTCAGGAAGGCTGGATTCCGTATATGTGAAACACTTCCATTCTACGATCATGTCCCGAGTTCCCAAAACATCTATTTATTCAACCTTCATTGGCCTTTAACGTGATGAATCAAAGAACCCGGCAACATGATCTAGAAGTCCGTGATCACTTCAGGATTTAGATCACGTCTCACTGTGGCCATCATAGTGACCTCGGGTAGTGTGTCGTAACGATGCTTAAACGACACATCTTAGGCAATGTCTGTCCAGGTCGTACACTTACCAAAAGTGTAGAATGCTCCCACTAAGTGATCAGCCTTCACTTAGTGTTCTACATATATGATTTTAGATACAGCTTCCCAAGCCTGTATCAATCATCGACCATGTTTTAGCATACCACCTGAACTTAGATGCCCAACATGTAATTCAGTTTAACACATAGGCTATGGGGATAGTTGTTATTGATTCTATATATTAATATCATAATTCAACCCACTAATCATAAATTCTATAGTGTTCTTCTTATCAAATTCAATAATCATTTATCTTCAGTGGGCAATATTCCTAACAGCTCTTACTCCGATTCGGCTGGTAAATCGTGGGCTGGGGCACTAATGGGTATGTTAATCACCATGAAGTTTGATATTTTTCATAGCATGCATGAGCATGTTGTCGAAATGAAGAATATCATAATAAGATTGAAGACCATGGGAATGGAAGTGAATGAAAATTTCCTTGTAACGTTCATCCTCAAGTCTTTAACTCTTGGGTATGGCACATTTCATGTGCATTTATAACACTCGGAATGATAAATGGAATGTGCTTGAATTACAAAGTATGCTCATTCAAGAGGAAGCGAGGCTTAAGAAACCGAAAAATCATTCTACCAATCACATTGGTCATAAAAGAGCTAGAAAGAAAACATGGAAGATTGGAAAAGGGAAAGAAATGACTATCAAAGCTTAAGGAGTCATTTGTCCAAATCCACAAGAAGGAATTAAGCAATGATGCATGCCATTTCTGTATAAAGATTGGACACTATCAAATAATTGCCTGAAACGTAAGACATGTTTCGAAAAAAAGGACAAGCCTAGTGATTTAGTATGCCGTGAATCAAATATGGCTTAAGTTCCTTATAATACTTGATCGATTTCTTCTGGTTGTACATGTCATGTTTATCTAATGAATCATCGGCTCACTTGTGGCATAAACGTCTGAGTCAAAAATCCATAGAAAGAATGAAAAGGTTGGTAGACAATGATATCTTACCTAATTTGGATTTTACCGATCTTGGAGTTTGTGTTGAGTGTATTAGGGGAAAGCACACAAGACACACGCTTAAGAAAACAACCACAAGAAGCTCACAACTCCTTGAAAGTACCCATACCGACATTTGTGGGCCTTTTGACATTCTATCACTTGGTGGAGAAATGTATTTTATCACTTTTATATACGACTTTTCATGCTATTGATATTTGTTACATGAAAAATCACAATCGCTAGATATCCTAGATGTGTTTGTCAATGAAGTTGAAAGAAAATTAGACAGAAAGTTGAAAATTATCAGCTCTAACAGAGGTGGTGAATACTATGGAAGGAATGATGAAAGTAGATAGCGCCCTGACACTACTATAAAAACGTCTTTTAGAAGCGACAAAAGTCGCTTCTAAATGGCCTTTGAAAGCGACTTTAGAAGCAACTTTGTTGCTTCTAAATGTCCGCTTCCAAAGGTCATTCGCTTCTAAAACAAAAATTTGACGCCGGAAAAAGCTCCCGCGAAATAGCGGGATGGGTTTAGAAGAAAACTTTAAAAGTGGATTGTCACTTCTAAGTCTTTCCTGCCATATCATGGGTAATATTTAGACGCGACTTTAGATGCAGATTATCGCTTCTAAAAGTGATGATTCTTAAAATAGTTTAATTTAATTTATTTAAATTTAATTTAAGTTTTAGAAACGTAAAATTAAAAGTTTCATTTGTACCAAAATACGTAATAATAAAACTAATTAGAAGTTTTAACAAAATAAAAAAGAAACATTATGGGTCTGTACATAATAAAATGTCTAAATAAGAATTATTATGCTCAACGTCGTCCTCCTGAGGCGTGTCTTTCACTTGGTCCATATTCGAGCTCATCAGGGTTGGGGCCACGACTTGCTTGAATCGATGACGATGAAGGATCCTCAGGTGATCCTCGACGTTGTGCCTCTGGGGTGCGCTCGGATGTACGCGGGGAGCTGGATGCCGGCGACCTGTAACGGCTCGCGATCTGGCTCAACTGAGTTGCATGGTCATTTAGACATTGCATTGTATGCACCATCTTAGTCTGTTACTGCTTCCCGAAGTGTAGGCATCTCTTCCCCCCTGGACTTGAGCTGCGGAAGGTCCCGCCTCGATATCATGAGCATGGGCTTCTAGTAGATCCAAACGAGGGTCAAATGGACGTATCTCCATAGCCCAATCACGTCTCATGCCGAGAACAATAACCATGTAAGCCTTCTCCATAGCCTCTTGTCTTGGGGATTCCCCTCGTGCCTCTGCTTGTCGTCGTGTATTAGCTACCTGATCTACGATCCGGGCCTGCATACAATAGTTACAAAATTAATTACATTAATTGAAAACATGAAGCGTTATTGCAAGATCTTCCACTCGTAAGGTTCTGGAACACATGAGCTTAAAAAAGTTACCTAGCTCTGTGATAGTCTCCTGAATTTGCTCCGGGACATAAGGACCGATACCTAAAGCCAACAACCTTTGCAAGATCACATGGAGATCCTGGGTCTTCAACCCCATCACTTTCCCATCAGCAGTGACATTTTCTTCAAATTTCTTGCAAGTTCGTCGAGAAACGTCATGGACTTCAGAAACTCAGCAAATTCCCTATTTTGCTTCGGTGTCAGAATGTAGGTAGCTTCTGGTTTGAACAACCTATTCCCACGCTTCTCCAACTGTAAAGTAGACCTGATTTTCAAGTCTTCCAAATCCCGTCTTGCTTTCTTGATGTCCTTATCCTTCCCGTCCATGCTGAGCAATGTCATAAGTAAATTTTCGAACACATTCTTCTCTATGTGCATCAAATACAAATTGTTCTTCAATGTCAACTATGATCAATACAGCAACTTGTAGAAGATGCTTTTCTTAATCCAATTTAGTTTGCTATCGCCTCGCTTTCGATTAGGACTTCAAGAGTGTTTTCCTGGTGTCATATTATCGAGAAGATTGTTCAGCTGTTCGATTATCTGACTCGTGGTCAACCTCTTTGGAGGCCTCATTTTCTCAAGGTGCATTTTGTAGTGGCCATTGCACTTTCTCATCCGGTGTGAATCTGGCAAGTACTGACAATGGTCGTAATACATAACTTTGTTTCTGATAGGCAAACGTTGGCGTTGTTGTCAATGGTGCCAACAAGAAGAGTTGTAATCCTTATATTGTACATTTGATGTAATAAAGTCTCATGAAGACTCTTGCTTGTAATTGCTTATTCATTAATAAAAAGTTGAAAAGTTCATTCATTCCTCCTTGTCTGTTCGAAGCTTTATGATAAAACATTAGTCTTTAGTCCCTAAACAAACTAAACAACTTACGAAGAGACAAATGTAGATTTGTATGAACAAACTCGTCGTAGTTTGCTTAAAACGATATATTCACAATCTAAGGGTCAAAGGACTATTGACCTCAGTACGATTGTTAGAAGAATCTATGATGTCTGGTTATGAGGCATTGACAGTTGGAGCCTCTATAGTTCTTCTAGGTATCTTCCGAAGGTAATGAATTGACCAGTGCACTTCTAGAGACAAGATAAGAACAAACCATTTAACCTCTTATGTCTCGAAGTCACTACGTATGAATTGCATCGTGCTTACCTTAATCCTGAAATGAGACATGTCATTTCACACCTTAGTATTCTCATTTGAGAAAGTCAGAGTTTGGACTCACTATGTGATTCCGAACAAGGCCTATTGGTGAAGTACTAAGTTGTGAGAATGTCATGAGTAACTTTGTGAAGTTCTCATAGATATGGAATTCATGTACAAGATTGCTGAAATGCAATGTATGTCACCTCATGCTTTGTTCCTTGGAGTGTGAATAAATGAACTGGCCAGTGTCCAAATTGAGTCCTGACTTTTTTGGATGAAACAATGTGACTTGTTAGCTCTTCGTCAATACATTGTTTCTAACTTATTCACAAGCGACAAAGGAGTTGAGGAAATAACAGCTAGAAGGGTAAAATGGTAATTTTCTAAATCTCGACTAGCTGATGATATTCATGAAGGGTAAACATAGATAATATTCAGTGGATCCGCTCATCATAATTTGGTTGAATTCTTGAGTAGAAAATAAATTCATTTGAACCGAGAGATTTTCAGTGTCAACTCTTAAGTGGAGTCAGTTGACATTAAGCTAAACTTGGAAAAGGTTTGTGAACTTTTGAGTCCAAGTGTTTAGCTCAAGATTTGTTCATTTGGATCCATGAGGTCACTGTCACAAATCACATCGAGTATGAATAGTTAAACTAGAAGCTAAGTCAAAACAAGAACGAGACAAGTTTTAAGAAAATTGTCAAAAGGGTAAATTTGTCTTTTTGGATATAGCATGAAATGAATGTCAATAAATTTTTTGACATGGTCATATGATGGCCTAGATCACTTGGCCATGATGTATTCATTGGGCCTTGTGGATAAATTTCATTTCATAGAAGTTTACTTGAAAATTCCCAATGGGTTTTTCTTATGTTGTCATGAACAAGTAAAGAAAAATCTAGAAAGGCTTTCTAGAAGCCCTTTGGCCGTCCAACCCAAGAGAATTGGAGACTAATTTCGTGCAGCCCAATAGAGAAAAAGAGAGTTTATTTTGTGCATTAATGTATGAAGATACTTGCCAAAAGAAAAAAGAGGAAACAAATTTCCTCTAGAAGGAAAGTGCAATTTCGGCCAACTAAGATAGAAAGCAAATGAGGAAACAAATCCAAAGGCTTCTAGAAGCTCATTTGGACGTGCAAGAGGTATGAGGAAACTACCTTTTGAAGGTAATCCTCCTCCTATAAATACCCCACCTCATTCCTCTCATTTCATTCATCCAACATAAGTTAGAGATTGAGAGACTCTCTCTCTATACATTGTTGGCCGACTCCTCTCTCTCTCTCTAGTCAATTTCGTTTTTGTTTTGGCACCTAGGTCCTCATTTGACCTAGTGTTTTAGCTCTTCGACTCAAAGACTTGTTCTTGAGTCGTCGTGTTTAAAAGTGCCCACACACTAATTCCTTTTATTTTGAGTGATTTAGTGATAGAAACTTTCGTGGTTGCTCGAGTTGCCGAGGAAAGAAAGAGAGACGTGCTGCGAGGGAGACGAGCGTTGCAACTTTCCAAAAGCTTCTCAAAGTTCAAGCTTCAAGAAAGGTTAATAAACTTCTATGCTCATATTAGTTTTATTTACATGTGCTTGCTCTTTGTCTAGGTTAGTAAAAACTGTTTTACTTGAAAAAGAAAATTTTTAAAATTCCGCCGCTTAACGAAGCGTTAAACTTTTTCTTAAACCCTAGATCAATTCCATCAGGCGTGTCTACGGCACATGTGGGGCACGCAAGATACTCTTTCCATTCTATCCAGATAAACTACCCTGTGCCAGAAAATCATTGATTGTCCAAAGAAATGCGGCCCGCAATTGAAAGATTTCATTCTTATCGCCCCATCTCGCAATCGGACGCTTGTTGTCCGCACCTCTTTCAGCTCATCAACAAGTGGCTGCAAAAACACATCAATTCCTTTTCCAAACGACTTCGGGCCCGGAATCAAAAGCGTCAACATCAAGTACTCGGACTTCATGCAAAACCATGGCGGAAAATTGTACGCGGTCAACACCACCGGCAACATGCTATGCGACAAACTCATTTCCCCGAAAGGGTTGAAGCCATCAGCATCAAGTCCAAGTCGAACATTCCTTGGTTCTGCAGCAGAGTCTGGATATGTCTTATCTACGTTTTTCCACGCCTTCCCATCAGCAGGATATCGTAGAACGCCTTCCTCAGTTACTCGTTCTTTCTCGTGTCACTGCATTTCAAGAGACATGTGACGAGATGCGTACAACCACATAAGCCGATCTTTCATCGGAAAGTACCGAAATCATACGAGGTACTTTCTTCCCAACTACAATCTACTTTCGTCGTAGACGAGGAAAACGTCAGCGGTTTTCAATCCCTTCCAAAACAAGACGCAATCATTCGCACACACATCGATCATCTTGTATCCCATGCTGAACCGCTTCAACTTCGCTTGTGCCTTGTAGTGCTTCTCTGGAATTCTGTTTCCAGTAGGATGCAACTTCAAAGAAGCTGCAACAATTCAGTGAACGAATTGTTCGTCCAGTGCTTCGTGACTTTTATGTGCATTAACGAAACCAGGAACAACAAAGACGAAAACTCCTTACAACCAAGGTATAACTCTGCTTTCAACTCGGCGAAGAGATCCTCAATCTGCTCTTCTTCGCGTACTTCATTCGGGGTCGGATCGACGAAATCATCATAATCGTCGTGATTCATGATATCGTGAATGACGTCGTATAATCTGCCAACGTCTCCCTTATTCTCAACAGCTGCTTCTTCTGTGTGAACGATGGCATGTCATGGCTTGCCGTGGTGATACCACAAAGTGTAGTACAAAGTGAATCATTTGGATAAAAGATGCACCTCATATCTGTTGAACAATTGGGTTGTTGCAACTACGAAATGGACACTTGACTTCGTCATCACTATTATGTTGAAAATGTGCCATACAGATAAACTCATTCACGCCAGACTGATACTGAAGACTCATTCGGTCATTTCAGTAGTACAATCTCTACTTGGATTTGACATAACGCTGAATGTTGAGAATCAAACATTATTAGAAAGAATTTGGATGATATGACAACGAGATTGAGAATTGACATTATTTTTGAAGTTTGATGTGGGATAATTGGATGATCGAAATATTAGATATCTTAGACTATATGATTAAAATGTCTACCGAAATTTCGGCAGAGTTTTCCCTAAACTATCAACAAACCCAAAACCTGTAATTTCATATAAATCATATATACATATATATCATCCACAACTATCCTATTAAATAACTAAATCCTAAACTGAACCTCAGTGGCTCGGTTATATCAATATTATAACAATCTAAATGAATAAATCTAAAGAAGTTAATTAGTTTTACAATTATAATTATAATATTAACTTAATTAATTCTAAATTACCTAATTAAGTTTTAATAATTTCAATATCTCTTTAAGTTATCAAAATTAATTATCTACAAATTAATGAATTTTTTAATTAGTTAATTAAACCTATCATATATAATTGCTTAATTAGCCGACAATTTAAAAATTAAACACAAAATCTAATTAGTTAAAGTTACTAATTAATGAACATATCAATTAACCTGTCATATTAAAGTAACCAATTACATATTCAACTAATTAACATATTAATAAATTATTTAGTTTATTAACCTAGCATATTAAACTAATTAACTAAATGCATATTCAACTAATAAATTAATTAGATAGATACAATTAAATAACATAATATTAACCTTTGAATTAGTTACGAAAATAATGACCTAACAAATTTATTTTCTAAACTAACTACTAACCAAAATTAATTACCATAAATAACCGCTAATTATTACGTACCTCCACCGATGGGGCTGCGAGGCACAAGGCAGAGCGGGTCATCGATCGACCATGGCTACGGTAGCATAAGACTGTCAGCGGTCGATGAGGCGGGTCAATGGTCGGGCTCAGTCGGTGCGCATGGCTCGGTGGTCTTGGCTCAATAGGCGTGCATGGCTCGGTGGAGGGCTTGGTGGTCGTGGCTCGGTCGGCGCGCGTGGATCAGTGGCGGGCTCAGTCGGTGTGGTTTGGTGGTCGGGCTCAATCGGTGTGGCTCGGCGGTGGCGCCGCTCGGAGGCGTGGTGGTGACGTCGCTAGGTCGGAGGCGTGGTGGTGGTGGTCTCGCTCGTTTGGAGGCATCTTGGTGGCGTGGCTCAATGGTGGCATCGCTCGATCAGAGGTTTTACGGCGGGTCTTGGTCGAATGTGAGTATCAGAGAGAGGAGAGAGAGAGGGGAGAGAGAGTGCATAAGAAATGAAATAAGGAAGAAGCAAGAAGCAAGTCGCGATTTATTCAATCTGACTTAAATTAGAAGCGACTCGTCGCTTGTAATTTCTAAACCAATTAAAACGCCGTCGTTTTGTGAAAAAATTAAAATTTTGGCGGAGAAATTAAGGAGCCAAAAATTTCAGTAGGTTAGAAGGGACATGTCGTTCTAAATGTTACACCATACCACAAAACATCGTCGTTTTGCCTTTCATATGAAAATTTTGGAGAAAACAGGAAAATTAAAATTTTGAGATATTAGAAGCAATAGAAGCCGACGGGAAAATATTAGAAGCAACTTGTCGCTTCTAACCTTAGACAACATGACTTATTGAAGGCAAAATGTTTGTATATCCCTGGAATAGGTTAGAGGCGACAAGTCGCTTCTTAAGGTCAAAAGTCGCTTCTAATGTGAAACCCCATAATTTTTTTTATAAAAATTGTTGAAATTTTCTTTTTAGTATTTTAGTAGATTTAATATATATGCCTTTTATTTATTTATAATATAAGGATAGTGTACTTGTGATAAGTATATATACATACATATATATATATATATATATATATATATATATATATATATATATATATATAGTATGTGCTTTGATATGTATATATGCTATATTGTGTAAGACGGTGTGAAAAGTCGGGTCGTCATAGTAGGTATCAGAGCAACGAACCTACGCTCCCCTTCGGTATCGATCACACGACTTCCCCAAACTCAAGTAAGTTATTCACTTTTTTTTTATATATCTTAGTTGTCTTTTTTTTTTTATTTAGATGGAAAATTTACATGTTACTCGTGGACGCGGTAGAGGAAAGACACGATGTCGAGGTAGATTAAGAGGTAGAGTTGCTGCAGAGGTTTCAGTGAAAGATGCTCCTCATGCTGCTTCGTATCCCGAACAAGAGGGCGCAGAGAATCCCTACGGTCTTTCCTCTACACCTCAGCCATCAGTACAACCTGATCTTGAGATACTAGTTAGTTTACTGCGGCATCGTATCGAAGCTCAATGAGTTGAGATACAAGAGTTGAGGAAGCTCAATATGTGCTGAATACCATTTGGTTCAAGTGAATGAGGAGCGAGACAAAAACATCAAGGCACAGAAAGAAGAGAAAACTCAAAGTAGATGACAAGACAATAATAAGAAGCCCGATCAGCCTCCCCACAACAACAAAGTAAAAAATGCGCAATATCTCGAGGATGAAAACCGAAAGAAAATGAGCCATAAGGAAAATGGTGGTAATGCCAGCAACAAAGCCAAGATAGAAAGAATGACCTTTCCAATATGCAAGACTTGTCGAAAGATGCTCCCTGAAGAATGCCGAAAGGGAACCATGTCATGCTTCAAGTGTGGTCAATCTGGTCACTTTATCAAAGATTGTCCAAAGCATAACTTTGCGCAGAACATACAGTATCAGCAAAATAATCGTGACGAGCGACTCAACTTCATCTAAGCTACACTCAAAGGACCACCTTTTTTTCCAAGGCCGACTAGAAGCACCCCCAACCACTCAGACACCTCTACCACCTCAAGATCGCATCTCTGCATAAATCAATACTGATGCCCTAGCCAGCACTTCGAATATGGTAGCAGGTCAGCTTCCTTGAGTCTGTTCTGGCACTTTTCTATTGTTTGACTTTGGTGCTACACACTCCGTTTTTTTAGTTTGCTAAGAAATTAGGCGATAGTGAATAGAAAACTAGAAAAGCATTTAGGACAGCCTTACCGAATGGTGATGTTTATCATTATTAGAGTACTGTCTGAAAAGAGTACCAATAGTAATTAGTGTTAAGGAGTTATAGATCAATTTCATCTTCTTGGAGATGAAATAGTTCAATGTCATCTTGGAAACATAAAGAAGATATAGGAACTCAATATCCTGAGTTTTTTTAGACAGACTTAGTATGTCCAAGTAAGAGACTTACCGTTCTTCTCGATTTTGTTTTATTAATTTTTGGGACGAAAATTCAAATAAATAGGGGAGATATGAAACCCTAGAATTTTTTTTATAAATATTGTTGAAATTTTCTTTTTACTATTTTAGTAGATTTAATATAGCTGCCTTATATATATATATAAATATATATATATATATATATATATATATGCTTCTGACACGTTTATATGATATATTATGTAATTATATTATATACTGTTATATATGAGGCTATTTCCTTATATATAAATTTTAAATGCGTATACGTATACGTGTTTTCGTACATATATATGTATGTATATACACTACTACAAACTGGGATTCCACAACGGTACAGAATCGTTGTGGAAAGCTTCCACAACGATTCTGTAGCATTGTGGAATCCTCCGCGGTGGAATGTTTTAACAACGGTACTCGTCCCGTTGTGGAAAAGTACTGATCCCACAACGGGACAAGTTCCGTTGTGAAAATGTCCATGATTCCACAACGGGACTGTTCCGTTGTGGAAAAATTCCACAAGTTTAAACTTTTCGCCGCGGCGACGTGTATCAGTCGCCGCGGCGAAATGTTACACAATGGTACAATTGTCCCGTTGTGTAAATTTTCGCCGCGGCGACTGATACACGGTGCCGTGGTGACCTAAAGTATTTTTTTTGCCTAACTCGCCGCGGCGAGATATTCCACAACGGTAATGCTGTATCGTTGTGGAATATCTCGCCGCGGCGAACACAAAACGTGGCCGCGGCGAGTTAATGTTGATTTTTTTTTTTTAAAAAGTCGCCCCAGTAAGGTACATGTTTTGCCGCGGCGAGTTGTATTCCCAAGAAAATTTTCCGCGTCATTGACATATCACACGCCGCGGCCAAATTGTACCTGATAGCTATTTTTACAATTTTCCAATTAAAAAACCTGAAAATGAAATTATATATCCAAAACCAAATATCCACAACATCCAAAACATATCAATTACATCCAAAATCAAGTATATATCCAAAAACATCCAAAAGATCAAAAACAAATATCTATATCATCCATAATCAAACTAATATTCACATTCTATAAAAGTTTGTACGTAAAATATCAATTCTTCTCGAACTTTTTCTAAGTTATCCGGTGTATATGACTTCTTCAATTGTAATCTATCTAGACCAACTCCAACAATATCACGCATATAACTTAAGACATAATACCCGCATTCCGTGTTTCCGATTTGTCTAGGAGCCGTGGCACAAGTGATTATAGTTGATTGGCCGTTATCTCGGGTTCCTTGGCTCTCAAGCTTGAAATCCGAAAAAATCCTTATACGCACAACAAAAATAAACATTAGAAAACAAATATTGGTGTAAATGAAATACTTCAAATAACATGTAATTAATTTATCTTTTTATCAACTTCCTTAAATCGGATGGGATTTTATTTTTCAACGGGTCGAAGAACATCGCTTGATCTTTCCAAAGATCGAAGACAACAAGCATCCAATGATCATTTAAATTGTACGGCATCAAAACTAGTTGTCTTGGTTTTACATTTCTAGCAATTTTGCCGATTTGTTTGACTCGTTCGGACAAATGGACCCGTTGTTGTTGGTTTGGAAGTAGCAACTCAAACCCGCTTCTACAAAATACATTACTTCACTCCGCTTATTTTTGTCTAATATGGATTGTAGATAACTACGAAAAAAAATATTGAATTAGTTAATAAAATGAAATATTATATGTTGATATAAGAAAAAGCATATAAATGAAATATTTACCCCATGTAAACTGTGATGCACGACGCACCAATTTCCTCGTATCTAAAGAATTCTCTAACATCTTCAAACGTCACCGGAATAGGCACTACGGCGATACTTGCACAAACTTTGACATTGATTGGATCCCCTTTCGGTAACATTATTCGGTTGGCATGTTGTGCGAGCAATCGAAAATTTGGATTAATCTAATTGTATGAAATCTTCTTATCGTCTTCGGCTCTAGGTTCACTATCACCACCGACCTTTAACACTTGTGTGACCACCGGGCCACGACTCTCTTTTGCAATTTCGGTTTCTACTAATCTCTTTGGCCACTTAACGAACCCCCCTATGGCTTCTTCGATAGTCTTGGCTTCATCGGTGGGAATCGGCAAAAAATCTTTCTTAATCAAAGCCGCCGCAACGCTCACTCGTACGTTTACATCCTCCAAAGACGAGAAATGAACGGATTCGGCTTTCATGTACGCTCGCCCATTTGCTACATGAACCGTGCCTCCATTCGCAAAATCATCAAGGAGGAGAATGCATTCGATGCTTTCATCCGAACACGGTGTCACCGGCGTGGTTGGATTCATTGAGCAACTTGCTCGAACACTATCTGGTTTGTCGATAATTAAATGATCGATACGCGAACGCTCTACGACACCAACATTGAGATCCACAACAACGTCATGTTGAGATTGTTTATCTAATAACTTCACTAATGTTATTAAAAAAAAGTATAACAATATTTAACTTTATTACTTGTATTAAAAAAAATGAAAATTACCGAAAGATGTCGCTTGTTTACCCATGTCTTCATCATCATCTTTAGGCATGTCTTCATCACCACCCTTAGTCATGTCTTCTTCATCACCTTTAGCCCTCTCTTCATCGTCAACAATCTTTTCGTACTCAACATCTTCATTTGTGGGACGTAGAACACTCGGCAACTCGTCGTTAGCATCTTTGAGGCTCAAACCATTTTGAGTTAAGGCTTTCATGATGAAAGTTTTTGATTCACACATTTCTCGACGTAACTTAGTTACCTTGTCGGTCGAGTTTGAAGGATGAGATACGGAATTGCAACTTGACGAGTATTTAGATTGCCCACGAACACGACCGGAATGTTCCTTAGTTCCCAAAGCGTCTTGCAAGACACTTCCCATTGACTCATCCGTAACTTCTTGAGTTAACTTTCCCTTCACATATAATTCGATGTTAATAAGATTATAATATTTGATTGATGATTTCAAAATGAAAAAACTTACGATTTTTTTCTCCAATTGGCTTATATTTCTCATCCTTGTAGTTTATTTCGTCCTTCATTTCGACTCAACCCATAATACCTCCTTTGTAGGCCATTGACCCGTCTCCTCGTACTATATATTATATATCAAACAATACCACAAATTAATTTATTAAATACTATATTACGAAACAAGGATCAAAAAAATGAAACATGTAATAAATCTAACCTTTTTTTGATCAAGTTTGTGATATCCTTTGTGACCGGTTCTAGATTTGTACACGTTCTTCCCGGCTAGTTCTTTCCCATTTTCCGATGATTTTTTGAACACTTCGGAACGTCTATACGCAACGAATTTTATCCAATCCTCTTCGGTGATATTTCCATAGCGTTTTAAAATGTATTCCGACCTCTTCAAGACGCTTGGATCATTGAGAATATCTTTGATATGATCGTTGTATAACTCGTGACGAAATAATCTCGCCGCTTATCCAACTCTCATAAGACAATTATGCTTATATATTATAGGAACCGTAAAAGCTTCACATATTTCATTCCAAATCCTTTCTTTTAAATGTTTATGCTCTTTTAGTCTCCAATCGAGCATCGTAATCGGAACGTGTTCGCTAGCTAAAACGCCAAAACAACTCAACAACTCATTACCCTCCTTATTCATTGGTTGATTTTTTTCATCAAATAGTACGTTTATTTTCTTTCCTAGAGTTTTACACTTATTAACCTTGGGCATAAGAGTATTTCTTCTTTTCCCGGGACCATCGCTATTGGTGGATCTCTGTTTACCGCTAACGGTACTATTAGAGGTAGTACACATAATCTATGAAAAAATAAATCAACACAAACTCAAACCGAAATTCAATCTAATATTCCAACACAAAGTCAAACCGAAATACAATTTCAATTCAAAACAATTCAAACACAAACTCAAACCGAAATTCAATTTCAATTCAAAACAACTCCAACACAAACTCAAACCGGAATTCAATCTAATTTTCCAACACAAACTCAAACCGAAATTCAATTTCAATTCAAAACAATTTATACACAACCTCAAACCGAAATTCAATATTATATTCTAACTAAATTCTAACTCATACTCAAGGTAATCAAATATTCTAACTCAAATCCAACATTAATTTAGACACAAATACACAATTCTAACCTAACTTCAACATAGAAATACAAATTAAATAAAAAAAAACACACTTACCCGGAGTGAAGACGACGAGCACGGGGCGTGGGAGTCAATGGAGTTGTCGGAGATGTGTGTTGTGGTCGGAGGCAAGGTTTGTGGGTTTATGTGAAGAGTGGGTGGTTGTGAATGTTTGGTGGGATTGTGTGAAGAGTGGGTGGGTGGGAATGTTTGGTGGGTTTGTGAAGAGTGGGTTTGGTGGTTTTGAAAGAAGGGGGCGGAGGAAGAAGAAGAAGGGAGGCGTAGAAGAAGAAGGAGTGGTGGAGGAAGAAGAAGAGTGAGGGGAGAGTGAGGGCGGCGGAGGAAGAAGAAGCGAGACTGGAAAGTGATGGTGGCGGAGGAAAAAGAAGAGAGAAGGGAGAGGGAGGGCGGCGGAGGAAGAAGAAGAGAGAGAATAGAGTGAGGACGGTGGAGGAAGAAGAACAGATAGGGAGAGTGAGGGCGGCGACGACGGCGGAGGAAGAAGAAGAGAGAGGGGAATTAGGGCGGCGACGGCGGCGAAGGAAGAAGGAGAGGCGGCAGTAAGGGTTGGAGAGAGAGAGAGAAGACGGAAATTCTGAAGTTTTTTAAAAAAAATCGAGAGGGAAAGTTTATAAGTGTACCAGTCTGCGACATTTCACTGCGGCGAACGGGCTACGTCGCCGCGGTGAACTGTGTTCCACAACGGGACAAACCGTCCCGTTGTGAATGGTTCGCCGCGGCCACGCATAACGTTCGTCGTGGTTACGCATAATGTTCGCCGTGGCGAGATTCTTCCCTTGAAATCCAGAGACTATGTAAGTCGTTCGCTGCGGCAACGTGTACAGTTGGCCGCGACGAACATATTTTGCCGCAACCAACATAAACGATTGTCGAGGCGAGTTGCTTTCCCAGAAATCCAGAGACTCTAGAACTATGTCGCCGCGGCCACGTGTATATTTGGCCGCGGCGAAATTATCTCACCATGGCCAAAGTAAAGCTTGACCTTGGCGAGATTCTTTCCCATATTTTTATAACGAGACAGATGTCCCGTTGTGCAATATTTCGCCGCGGCCAGGTATACATTTGGCCGCGGCGAAATTTCGCGAACTGGTTCTATAAATTAAATTTTCTCGTCATTTTCACTTTTTGATCTCAAAACCTAACTCGGAAAAGTACTCCAAACACAACTCCGACCCGTTTCGTGCCATCCTTGTTACCACTCTCAACTCCACGTCCAAGTCTTGTAAGTTATTCTCTTGTACTTGCTTTGAATATGCTTTTCTAGTATAATATGATAATTAGAATGGGTATTTATTGTAAAATCTAGGGTTTCTATCATTGGAGATGACAAAAATGGATGTGGGAGAATAAATTAAATGAGATATATCGAGGAGGTGTAGATGAGTTTTGTAAATTCGTTAGAGAGAATATGGAGGACGTGAAATCTATTCGTTGTCCTTGTGTTCGATGTGGAAATCATAGGCATTTTTCGCTTGATGTTGTTCGAACTCATTTGTTTGTGTATGAAATAATGACCTTCTATCAAAGATGGTATTACCATGGTGAGGTTTTTTGTTCAACGATAAACAATAGCGATGATGATATGGAAGATGACGTTGATGATATGCCCGGGATGATTAATGATTTGGAAGACAATTTTGTTGATCGGCCGCAGTTGTTTGAGTCGATGATGATGGATGCGGAGACCCCATTATACGAAGGGTGTACAAGTTTTTCAAAGTTGTCGTTTTTAGTCACATTGTTCCATTTGAAGGCGTTGGGTGGTTGGACAAACACTAGTTTTACAAAATTGTAGGAAACGCTTAAAGAAGCCTTTCTGAAAGCCAATAAAGTTCCTTTCAGTATGTATGAGTCAAAGAAAACTTTGGGCACATTAGGTATGAAGTACGAGAAGTTTCATGCATGGCCGAATCATTGTGTTCTATATAGTCACGAGCTTGAAAATCTAGATGAATGTCCGACCTGCAAAGAGTCGAGGTTGAAGAAGGGTAAAATGCTACGTGACGGGGTCAAAGGAGTTCCAGTTAAGGTATGTATTTGGAGTTAGTTATCGAACCCATTTTCTTAGATTCTCTGTAATCGGAGTTAGTTAAAACTCTTTGCATGCTAGAGAATATTTTTTCACCTTCGTGTTTTCACATCATGATTCACTTAAATGTTCACTTGGTACGTAAAGTGAAATCACGTGAGCCTGTATTTTTACGTTGGATGCATCCAATCGAAGTTACATGAAAGTGTTGAAGAGTTATGTGAAGAACTACAATAGGCCGGAAGGGAGCATAGTGGAACACTATATAGCAGAGGAGTCCGTTGAATTTTGTTCGGAGTATTTAGCTAATGCAGACGCGATTGGGTTGCCAAAGAACTCAAGTCATGAATCAAAAGCTCTATCTATAGGTATTTTTTTGACACTTTCGTATGTGTATTTGGCTTATTAATGAAAGGACAACTATTTATATGAGTGGTTATTTGTAGGTACTTATTCTAGCGTCAACCGAAAAGAGTGGGAGCAAGCCAGTCTCCATGTTTTGCATAACGTTTCCGAAGTCACGCCGTTTGTGGATATTCATTTGAGTGAATTGAGAGCAAATGATCCAAAAAGAGCTAAAAATGAAAAAATGGTTACAAGAAGAGCACAATTGTTTGTTTCAGAAGTGGCTTGGAAAATGATTATTTCGAGAATCTGGACATTCAGAAACGTTGAGCAAAATATCCGGCGGGCCATCCTCAATGGTTACAAGGTACACTGCTTGGTCTGTCAATGGTTTTACTTTTTACACCAAAGAAAGAGACAACAAACATCCCGTTCAAAATAGTGGTGTCACATTACTTGCTGAAGCATTACATGTTTCTTCGGCAAAGGATAAAAATCCAAAAAAAGCTTTCATGAACTATTATGGTTACATTGAAGACATTTGGGAACTTGATTATTGTGGGTTGCAAATCGTTTTGTTTAAGTGCAAATGGGCCGACAACAATCATGTTAAAGTTGATAAAGACGGAGTTACAATTGTCGACTTTCGACATACAAGTTACGAGAATGATTCATTTATTTTGGCCTCACAAGCAACTCAATTATTTTACGTATCAGAACCCATCAATCCAGACTAGTCATTAGTCTTTCACATGAAAGCGAGAAGTATTGACGAGATGAAGACAAAGACATGTCTAAATTACCGCCATTCACATCCGGCTTACCACTTATTGATGAAGAGATTGATGATTTTGATGATGATGATGTTTCTCATTTACTTCGTTCGGATATCAATCCAATTTTTGTGTGAAAACCAAAAAAACTATATGTATTTTATGATTCAGATTATGATACATTCATGTTTTCTTCTATGATATATATTTTGTAAGGTTATTTTTTTGTGTAGATGTTATTAATAAACACTAATCTGGAACATATTTCGCCGCGGCAAACATTATACGTAGCCGCGGTGAAATGAGTTCCAGAGTCAACATATTTCTGGGAACTCATCTCGCCGCAGCCAAGTATATATATTGCCGCAACCAAACTACTTGGCCACGGCAAGATGAGTTCCAGAGTCAACATATTTCTGGGAACTCATCTTGCCGTGGCCACATATATTGTTGGCCGCGGAAGAACTATTTGGCCGATGCCAAATATTTACTTGGCCGCTGCGAAATGAGTTCCAGAGTCAACATAGTTCTGTGAACTCAACTCGTCGCAGCCACGTGTAGTGTTGGCCACGGAAGAAATATTTGGCCGCGGCGAAGTATATACTTGGCCGCGGTGAGAGGTATTGATTTATAAGATACTTTACTTACAAACACTTTAGTTATCCCGTTTTTTCTTAAATAACATCAAACACTATCAATACATATATTTCAAATACTCAATCAAACACTAATTCAAATAACCATAACAATCTCAAACACAAAATAAAAACTAAAACAAGTATCAAACAATCTCATAAAACACATTAAAACATAAATATTTAAGTTTCACACATATAAAAAAAACTTGAAAACAAATATTAAACTTAGAAGTGTTCAAAAAACACATTAAAAAAGTTTACTCATTGCCGTAGTTGTTATTCCCAAGTGGTTGTGGTGGTGGTGGTCCCGGGTACTGAGGAGGTGCCATATGCGGTGGCCATTGCGATGCTTGGGCCGGATAGTATGTTCATTGAGGATATGGAGGGAACTGGAATGGATTCTCTTGGTTGATGTCCCACCGACCTATGAGCTCGTTTAATCTCTTGAAAGCCGCGGCGCCATATTCTCATTGTCGGTGCATGTAGTCTTGGGTGTGTTGATACCCACCGAAGAGATAGTGGTTACACCGAGCACTGTAGTCTTGGGTGGCAGGATCATACCCGGAGGTGGTTGTAAGCACAACAGTGGCTCGTTGAGTGACGGTTCGTCCTCCTCTTCTTCATTCTCTTCCTCCTCTTCCGGCTCTTTTACTATGTATCTCTCGATCGTCTTGTCATTAATAGGCGCCGCACACTTCTTGGTTGTGTCGTGTTTTGAGCCTCCAACACCAGCATTCAGACACAAGCCGTAGATGATTGACGGATACGGCAACCCTTTTATTGATATTCTTGTACTTGATTCTCTTCATCAAATTATAGTTGAATCGATTGACGTTGATGGTTTTTCCACGAATGACACAAAACAGAAGATGGACATGTTCCTCGTCGAGACGGGTGAATTGCTTTATCGGAAAGAGTCGAGAGCAAATGAGATAAATCCACTTTTTGTGAGCCTGTAAAATAAACACCGTTATATTTAAAACATGCAATAGACAATAATACACACACAAAAGAAGAAAAATTTAACCTCGTCAACTATTTTCGGAGAAGCTTTCTAACTCATATGTCCATGACCCAATTCTCTCCAGGAGTAGTCAACAAACTCAACATTTCGTTGAGGTTAGGATCTCTCAACCATTGTCAGTAACCCTCATTATCAAAATCGAATTCCGGAGTTCCTAGCAACGCGTTGATGGCTCCGACACTACAGTCTAGCTCTACACCGCGAACCGTCACCACATCATCCACTTGATCCAGTAAGTTCGCGTAGAATTCATACATGAGCGTGACGTTTGCTTTGTGCTCGGTGTGGCACAAAATTTTCTCTACGAGGAACCTTTGTAGTGTTGTGGATTTGACCCCCTATAGGCGTGCTTGGGCTCACCTTCAACCCTCGTTCAAAGATCGGACTTCGTTGAACTAAATGTCATATCGATCTTCCGCTGCGTTACTAGTGAATATCCGACTATTATAGTTCACTTCGGGTTCGGGTTCGGATTGACAAGGCCTCTTACTTTTTTTAGTGGGAGGCCTAGAAGAGTTAGGGGCGGCTTCTTTGTAACCAGCGGGGGTTTTTGATCGGCCCATTTTCTAATTGAACAAATTAATCCAAACTCAAATTCAACAACATTTTCAAACAATAAATCATTTTCAACACAAAATTAAACTCAATTCAACAATAAATATCAAAATTCAACACTAAACACATTATATTAAAATAAAATAAGAAAAAAACTTATCACAAACACAATACAAACTCAAATCCGAAATAAATTTAACTACAATATCAAAATACAACTCATTTCAACCTAAAAATTTTATTATACCCAAAATCATAAACTACAAAATAAAACCCAAAACAAAAAACCCTAATTTTGGCCAAATCTACAATCCAATACCATAAACTACAACCAAAATCCTAAATTAGTTTATAAATCACACAAAGCATTCATGCCATTTAAGATTTTGATATGAAATTGAGTTACAAACACACCTCAAGGTCGGTGGGAGAAGGAGCAAGGAAGGCTAGACCGAGAGAGAGAAAGAGATGGCGGGGAGAACTGGCTTTGGCGAGGAGGCGCGGTGAGATTTGGCGTCGGCGAAAAGGCGGCGAAGTTTCAAGGTAGGTTTAGGAGAGGAAATTGCACAGAAATGGTCGAAATGAAGGTCTGAGGCGAGAGGAAGTGAAAAAAATGAAGAAAGAAACCGAAATGAAGCTTTTATAGTGAAGACCTAAAAGTTTTATAACATTTCGCCGCGGCGAGAGTAAGCCTTGGCCGCGGAGAAATGTGTCCACAACGGTACAATAACCCGTTGTGGAAACATTTTGCCGTGGCCATGGCTTCCGCTCGCCGCGGCGAAATGTCCTTATTTTTAGTTTAAACACATATTTCCACAACGGGTTATTGTACCGTTGTGGAAAAGTTTGGCCGCGGCGAGATGATGCCGTGGCCGTGGCGAGATTAAACAACGGGTCACTGTCTCTTTGTTTAAATCTTAAATTTTGGATGAATTCCACAACGGGACAGTTGACTCGTTATGGAATCATCAAAATTCCACAACGGGACAACTATCCCGTTGTGGAAACATGATGATTCTACAATGGGACAATAGACCCGTTGTGGAATCATCGGGATTCCACAACGGGATTATTGACCTGTTGTGGAAACATCATGATTCCACAACGGGATGGCGTTTCGTTGTGGAATTTCCGTCGTGAAATATAACATTTGTAGTAGCTATGTATGTATATATAATTGTTACATAGCTACATATGACTATATAATTGGTGAAAAGTTGGTATATTAAGAATATGTATATAATCTAGATTATTTATGTATAAATAATATAAAAGTTGTAAGTTATATATAATATATGCTAGCGTACCTTATATATATTAAGTGGTTTTTGGACGTATTTGTTTATATATAATAAAAGTAATAATTAATATATTAAGAGTAAGAGTAGGATTAGGTTTGGACTTTTAGGGTTTGAGCGTTTATGGTTTAATCAAGCACTATATATACATACACTCCTTTTATTTTCAGGCTTAGTCTATGCTCTCTCTCCCCTATTCTTCTTATTCTTTGAAAATTCGTAGCTCTAATTAGGCAACTCAATATTGAAAAAAATAGGTATGTATTTCTAATATCTAAATCCTTAATCGGATAATTTTTTTTATGAAATACATAATATTTTCCGATTATTCTCTAATCAGTGCGCAAACCTGATTCGCTGGTCTAACGTAATTCCGATTTCCAGAGTTTGTAACGTTTACTGTGGATTCACAAATTATTATTTTGCGTTAATTCTTTTTGGAAACGATAGTTTTAATATGTCTTCTATTTAAAAATGTAATCGAAAAATATTTTCACATTACACATAATATTTTCTGATTATATTACGATATGTGCGCAGACCAGTTTTGGAACACATTTTTAAAGTCATATTTTATACTTGTTTTATTTTTAAGAAATAGTTAAAGGATGTTTTTGGCTGTGTTGCCTTTATAAAAAGTTATCAAAATAATGTTTTATAGTTTTTGGAACTTTTACAGAAGTTTTTACAGAGTTTTAGTTTTTTCCCGAAACCCTAATAGCCAAGGGTATTTTAATAATTTCACGTTGAATGTCATTTTTTAAAATTTCCAGAATCTAAAGTATGTCTTGAATCTTTTTTTAGTTGATCCCCAATATTCTTTTACCCCGATTAGGTTTCGAGTCAAGTAGAGCTTCCAATCCATCTTCGACCAGCGAGCTTTACTCCTGATTCGTGATCAAAGTCAGAATAATCTCACTGCAACACAGATTAGTTCAAAAATAAATTGGATCAACATATTATTTATGAGTCATATATGTATTTTTATATATTTAAGTATATGTTTTACTATCTGATGACGTGTTTGTTCTTTTGTGGTTTGATATTTGTGTGAGCTATGATTTGCAAGTTATGTGTTGATGCTATTTATTAGATGTAATTTAAAGTAGTGATTTATGTCTGGTAAACTATGTGATGTTAAAGTAGATTTGAGAATGTATATGTTTTATTATTTAGTCATGTTTTTGTATGAGCATATGTATAAAAGTTTTTATTTACATGTCATATCTGTATGTAACGTTATTTTCAAGTGAAATGATAAAGATAAGTTAGGGAGTCGTACCGCCTCGAGGGGTATCAAGGAGAGGTTTTCCGGACCGAGGCTCAAATAGGGAAATTTCTCTGGCCGAGGCCCTAATATGTTTATTAAATAGAGCGAAGTGTGGGACCTTGCAACCCCATATCTTCGTCTCTAAAGTGCGCACTGAAATAGTTACAACTACCCTAGGGGCACCCCAAACTAAAGGTTGATAGAATCAAGAAAAGAAAGATCAATTTACCGATTAGTTTTAAAATACTAATAACATGTTCATGCATTGCATTACTCTTTTAATTTTGTGAGCTTTATATTGTTCTCGCTGAGCGTAAGCTCATCTATTCGAAAAAAATATACGTTTGTGTTGTAGGTGAATAACTTGCAAGAAACTGAGCAGGGCAGACTAGCGACGTCGATAGCGAGAGGGTTGATTTACAGAATATGCTCACTTATAATAGATCTGATCACCTCGAGGTAGTTGGATATTCAGATTCAAATTTTGCCGGATGCATGGATTACAAAAAGTCCATTTTTGGCTATTTGTTCCTCTTAGCCGGAGGAGCGATCTTCATAGAAGAGTGCGAAGCAGACCGTCATTGTTGCATCCACTATGAAAGCTGAGTTCATAGCATGCTTTGAGGCTACGGTTCGTAGATTATGGCTGAGGAACTTTATTTCGGGGCTTGAAATTGTCGATACTATCGCTAAGCCGCTGAAAATTTACTGTGATAAGTCCGCAGCAATCTTCTTTTCTAAGAATGACAAGTATTCGAATGGTGCTAAGCATATGGCATTGAAATACTTCAACGTTAAAGATGAAGTGTAGAAACAAAACAAAAATGTGTCAATCAATCACATTAGCACAAAGCTTATGGTTGCATATCCATTAATGAAAAAGATTGTCCCCTAAGACATTTACGGATCATGTCAAAAGAATGGGGATCCTTGGATGTCATCCTTGATGTAATTTATGTTTTATATGATTGACACTTTGATCTCGTTTATTTTGTTTCTTATATGAAGTCATGAATCTTGTTTCTTATGATTAGTATGTACATGAATGTATTTTGTGATCAAGATTCGTATTGTATCTTACAAAGACATTATTGTTGGACGGTTATGAATACCTTAGTAATTATGTGTCATATCAAGTGTGAAGCTAGTATTATGATACATGGAAGGGACTATGTCGACAAATTGATGTACAACCTCTATGATCCTTATTAGTTTTAATGTTTAATGGAGACTTTATGATTTAATCAATATTCACTACTACAAATGTTGGATTATACAACCCACTTTCTACAACGCTTAACATAAGCGTTGTAGAAACTAGGGATTCTACAACGCTTAACATAAGCGTTGTAGAAACATAGTGTTTCTACAACGCTTATGGCTAAGCGTTGTAGAATCTCGGTGTTTCTACAACGCTTATGGATAAGCGTTGTAGGATATGATAATTTCTACAACGCTTAAAGCTAAGCGTTGTAGAAGTACATAAATTTCAGATTTTCCACAACGTTTACACTATCCGTTGTAGAATCCTCGCCGCGGCACCACGTGATTTATGCCTCGGCGAGAACTTTCTACAACGCTTTGTAAAAGCGTTGTAGAAGGATGGGTCTCGCCGCGGCACAATTTAAACATCGCCGCGGCGACTCGTTCTACAACGCTTGTTAAGAGCGTTGTAGATTCATGTCGCCGCGGCGATAAGTATTTCTCGCCGCGGCGAGATAATTTCGCCGCGGCTAGAAATATCCTCCGCCACGGCGAGGTGGATACCGTGGCCAAGCAGTTTTTTAAGAAACTGTCTCGCCGCGGCGAGTGAGGAATCTCGCCGCGGCGACCTGTTCCTACAACGGAAATTGTAACCGTTGTAGGACCGTCTCGCCGCGGCGAAGACATATTTTTGCCGCGGCGAGATTTTTTAGGTTTTCACTATAAAAGGCCGTTTTCAGTTTTTTTCTCATTTTTTCCAATACCCACACACGAGACAACCATTTTCGGCCGCTTCTCTCCAGTTTTTTTCTTTCAAAATCCCTCGCCACGTCCTCGCCGCCCCAAAATCTCGCCGTCGCCTCGTCCTCGCCGCCAACTCTCTCTCGCCTCGTCCTCGCCGTCACTTTTCTCTCGCCGAGTCCTCGCCGTGCTTCCTCTCGCGCCTCTCTCTCTCTCTCTCTCTCTCTTGCCGCGTCATTGTAAGGTATGATTTTAAAAGTTTTTTAAGGTGTATATTGATTTAATTTGGTGTTGTTGATATGGATTTCTTGTTGTTTACCCGAATTGCATATAGTTTGATTTTTTGAATTCACAAATTTAGGGTTTTGTTTGATTTTCTCTTATTAGAACAAGAAATTAGGGTTTGGGTTAGTGGAATTTGAATGAGTGAATTTAGGTTAGTGGAATTTGAATGAGTGAATTTGAATGAGAATTTGAGTTAAATTGAAATGTCCGAATTGTGTTTGACATATTGTTACATAGGTTAGTGGTTAAAATGGTTATGTATATTAATGTTGAGATTGAATTGTTTATGAATTTGTGATTGATCGAATTGTTCATGAATTTGTGATTGGTCGAATTGTTTATGAATTATTTGTGATTGTTGGAATTGTTTTAATTTGTCATGTACTTAAATATATATTCTTGGAATTGATATATAATTTGTTATATGTTAATTGTATAATTGTTTATGATTATGTTTTGTAGGAGCTTGAAAATGCCTCGAACTAAAAACACGGCCTCCAAGGCTCCGAGCTCTTCCAGAGGTCAGAGTAAAGTAAAAAGCAAGCGACCTCGTCAACAGTCTCCCGAAGAGGAATACAACTCGAGTATCTTTACTAGCAAGGTCGCAGAGGAACGCTACGACAAAATCTTGCCGCGTAACATTATCCATGAGAGAGGATTCAATGTAAGCAATACGTCGGATATAGGAAAGCAAATCCGCAACAGCATAGTTGGTCATGATTGGGGGAGGTATTGTGCTGTACCCGAGTTCGATTCGAACGTCAACTTCGTGTACGAATTCTACGCAAACTTGCCGGACTCCCAAGCTGATGTTGTGACGGTCCGTGGGAAACCGGTCGATATGAGTATCGAAGCTATCAACGATCTTCTTGGGACCCCAGATGTGCCTTTCGAGAACGAGGGCTATCGAGAATGGCTAAGAAGTTGCAGCCATGAGGAGATGTCACGGGTGTTGTGCATTCCGGGAGAGGATTGGGTCACTGAAAAAGGAAAAAGGGTACTCAAGCGTGACCAACTCACCAGGATCGCTAAAGCGTGGATATACTTTGTTTGCGCTCGTCTCTATCCAATCAAGCACTTCACCACTCTCGACGAGGATCGTATCCAGGTGTTGTTCTGCATTGTTAAAGGCCTTTCCATTAACGTCGGTCGATTCATCTATAATTGGATGAAGAAACTCGACTATACTAATGAACGACACGGTTTGCCATATCCGGCGATCATTACCGGCCTTTGTACAAATGCGGGGGTACCACGCTCAAAAAGGGATACGATACACAGTTCAATGAGGCCTATTACGGATTCCATTATCGAGCGGTACAAGATTAGGGAGGATCCACAAGCGGAGGAAGAGGAAGAAGCGGAGGAAGAGGGTGAAGAGGGGGAAGCGGAGCCCCTATTGCGCTTACCAGCGCCTCCGGTAATCGACCCCGCCACCATCGACTACATTGCTCATTGCTCCAACTATCTCGTCGGCGGGTTCCAACACACGCAACAGTACATGCACCAACAAGCGGAGTATGGCGCCTCTCACATCAATCAGTTGAACGATCTCTACTCTCGGTGGGACATCAACCAAGAGAATCAGGTGTTATTTCCTCCATATCCTCAGTACTTCGACTATCCGTACGCACCACCACAGTGGCCACCGCATATGGCACCTCCTCAATATCCGGCGAACCCACCACCACCACCACCGAATGACGAGTAAATTTCAAGAACCAACAACACCAACTCTTCCATATAAATTTCAAACTCTTTTTAAATTTAAGTTTCAGTTTAAGACTCGCTTGGTGTGTTTTATTTGTGTGTTTGAGACTCGTTTGGTTTGTTTTATTTGTGTGTTTGAGACTCGTTTGGTTTGTTTTATTTATTGTAGAAATTTTAATGGAATGATCATTTTTAGTTGGAGAATTGGTTAAACATTGCAAAAAAGTGAATGAGTACCTGGTAGAGTGCTTCTTCGCCGCGGCTAGGTACCTTTCTCGCCGCGGCGTGACTATTCTCGCCGCGGCACAGTATATTTTCCGCCGCGGCGAGTGATCTACGCCGCGGCTAAAATATCACCTCGCCGCGGCGAGAGTTTGATTTTTTTTTATACCGAGAGTCTGTATTTTTTAAGAACTTGTCTCGCCGCGACGAGTTGATATTCCCGCCGCGGCGGGATACCCTCGCCGCGGCACGTAATATACGTTGCCGCGGCGAGGTTTCTACAACGCTTGTTTAAGCGTTGTAGAAGTGTCCTCGCCGCGGCAGGATTTATATTTCGCCGCGGCGAGAAATTGATTTTTTTATACCGAGAGTCTGTGTTTTTTAAGAACTTGTCTCGCCGCGGCGAGTTGATATTTCCGCCGCGGCGGAATGACCTCGCCGCGGCATGGAATATACGTTGCCGCGGCGAGGTTTCTACAACGCCTTTTTAAGCGTTGTAGAAGGGTCCTCGCCGCGGCAGGATTTGTATTTTGCCGCGGCGAGATTTTCATTTTTTTATACCGAGAGTCTGTGTTTTTTAAGATCTAGTCTCGCCGCGGCGAGGTAATATTCCCGCCGCGGCGTGATATCCTCGCCGCGGCATGGAATATACGTTGCCGCGGCGAGGTTTCTACAACGCTTGTTTAAGCGTTGTAGAAGGGTCCTCGCCGCGGCAGGATTTGTATTTCGCCGCGGCGAGATGATCCTGCCACGGCGAGAGTTGTACTCAGCCGCGGCGATGTCGGAGAAATGTAATGTTAATGTAAATGACATTGTATAGAGAAATTTTGAATGAAAAATAACGTTGTCCACAGGAGAATAACATAAAATCCAAAATGAAAATA
Organism: Urtica dioica subsp. dioica; assembly: GCF_054948205.1. Lineage (NCBI taxonomy): Eukaryota > Viridiplantae > Streptophyta > Magnoliopsida > Rosales > Urticaceae > Urtica > Urtica dioica. The sequence goes on from NC_142766.1 coordinate 8,144,738, forward strand.
CATTATCTAAATGTTCAATATCAAACAAAAGTAGGATCTATATCCTTACGAAGTAGATGTGAAATATCGTCATCATTAAAATCATCCACCTCTTGATCAATTGGCGGTAATCCTGATGTGAACGGAGGAATGCTAGACATGTCTTCGTCTTCTTCTTCGTTACCGTTTCTCGCTTTCATATGAACCACTAACGATAACTCAGGATTTGCTGGATCTGAAACATAAAACACTTGACTTGCTTGCGAAGCCAAAATAAATGAATCATTCTCGTAGCCAATCCGTCTAAAGTCGACAATTGTAACTCCTTCATTATCAACTTTAACGTGATTATTGTCTGCCCATTTGCACTTGAATAATGCGACTCGCAACCCGCAATAATCAAGTTCCCAAATATCTTCAATGTATCCGTAATACTTCATAAAAGCATGTTTTGGATTCTTATCTTTTGCCGACGAAACATGTAAAGCTTCAGCAAACAATGTAACACCGCTATTTTGTACGGGATGCTTGTTGTCTCGTTCCCTTGTGTAAAAGGTAAAACCATTAACAGACCAAGCAGTGTACCTTGTAACCATTGAGGACGGCCCGCCAGATAGTTTACTCAACGTAGATGAATGTCCTGCCTCTATAAATATGCGTTTTCCAAGCCAGTTCTGAAACAAACGGTTGTGCTCTTCTTGCAACCATTTTTCATTTCTACCCTTCTTTGGATTATTCACTCTCAACTCATTCAAATGAATATCCACAAATGGCTTGACCTCGGAAACGTTGTGTAGCACATGGAGACTTGCTTGCTCCCATTCTTTTCGGTTGACGATCGAATAACTACCTATATATAATGAAACAAATACTTAAAAATAATGTTCATATATAATTTAAATAAACAAATAAAGTGTTAAAAAAAAATACCTTTAGATAGAGCTTTTGAATCAAAATTGGTATTCTTGGGTAACCCAATTTCGTCTGTTTTAGCTAAATACTCAGAACAAAACTCAACCGACTCTTCTGCTATGTAATTTTCAACTATGCTCCCTTCCGGCCTATTGTAGTTCTTCACGTAGCTTTTCAACACTTTCATATAACGTTCGATTGGATACATCCACCGTAAAAACACGGGCCCTCCTAATTTCACTTCACGTACCAAGTGGACGGTTAAGTGGATCATTATGTCGAAAAACGAAGGTGGAAAGATCTTTTCGAGCAAGCACAGAGTTTTCACCAATTCTGACTGCATTAAATCCAATCGAGTTGGATCGATGACCTTCGAGCAAATCGAGTTAAAGAATACACATATCTTTGATATTGCAAACCTCACATCTTTTGGCACAATTCCTCGTAAAGCAAGAGGCAACATTTGTTGTAGCAGCACATGACAGTCGTGCGTCTTCATTCCAGTAAGTCTCAAATCTTTCAAAGACACGAACCTCTTATAGTTTGACGAATGACCTTCGGGGACTTTAATAGAAGCAAACCAGTTACACAATTTCTTTTTCTCCTTTCGATCTAGAGTGTACTTTGCCGGTGGTAATTTTGTTTTTTTCCCACCCCCCTCCTCGGGATGCAAAATGCTTCTTATATTCATCTCTTTGAGATCCAATCGAGATTGTATTCCGTCTTTCGATTTATTTGGATCATCAAGAAGTGTACCAATAAGCGATTCGCAAACATTTTTCTCGATGTGCATAACATCCAGACAATGCCGGACGTAGTGTGTCTTCCAATAAGGAAGGTCGTAGAAAATCGATTTCTTCTTCCAAGGATTCTCTTTGAACGATTCTTTAGTACTAGCACTCCGCTTTCTTTTCCCAAGCACTTCATTGACGTTTTTAACCATCTCATAGACATCTTCACCAGACAAAATTCTAGGAGGGGGTCGTTCTTCTGAATTTCCATCAAACGCTTGTTTCAATCTTCTATACGAGTGATCTCTTGGTAAGAATCTTCTATGACCCAGAAAAACAGTTTTCTTACCATGCTTCAAACGGATGGAAGATGTGTCTTTCATGCAAATCGGACAACCAATCGAGCATTTCACAGAGTATCCTGACAAGTTTCCATAGGCCGGAAAATCGTTAATAGTCCACATTAACATTGCCCTTAAGTTGAACGAATCTCCACGGTAAGCGTCTTTGACTTCCATCCCTTTCTCCCATAACATCTTCAAATCATCGACCAACGGTGCCAAATAGACATCAATATCATTTCCTGGTTGATTCGGTCCTGAAATCAAAAGCGTTAACATCAAGAACTTTCTCTTCATACATAGCTTTGGAGGGAGATTGTAGTTCACAAGTATAACCGGCCAAACACTGTATTTACTGCTCATCATGCTGAACGGGTTCATTCCATCAGAAGCTAGACCAAGGCGCAAATTTCGAGTATCAACACTGAAATCCTTATACTCTAAATCGAATGATTTCCACTGTGCAGCATCAGCAGGATGTCTCAACATACCATCATCGATACGCTTTTCGGAGTGCCAAACCATGTTCTTCGCGTGTTTGACACTATTAAACATTCGACGAAAGCGCGGCATTGGAGGAATGTACCATAACGACTGAAATATATTTAACGAAAATCAGTAATAAATAATGAATATGAGCTACATGTATTTCCTAATCAAGTGATGAAAATGTACGTACCTTAACTGGAACTCCTTTAACCCCGTTACATGGAATTTTACCCTTCTTCCACCGTGACTCTTTGCACGTCGGACATTCATCTAGATCTTCATACTCGTGTCTATATAAAACACAATCATTTGGGCACGCATGGAATTTCTCGTACTTCATGCCTAATGTACCCAAAGTCTTCCTTGCTTCATACATACTTAAAGGTACTTTATTGTCTTTCGGAAATGCTTCTTTCAGTGTTTCCAACAATAGAGTAAAACTAGTGTTAGTCCAACCCCCCGACGCCTTCAAATGAAATAATGTAACTAAAAATGACAACTTCGAATAGCTTGTACACCCTTCATATAATGGTGTCTCCGCATCATTCATCATGGACTCAAACAATTCCGGTCGCTCAACAAAATCGTCCTCCAAATCATTCATCATGCCGCACATATCATCAATATCATCTTCAACATCATCCTCATTTGCCGTAGAACGAAAAACCTCACCATGGTAGAACCATCTTTGATACGAGGTCATTATTCCATATGCAAACAAATGGGTCCGAACAACATCAATCGAAAAATGTCTATGATTTCCACATTTAATACAAGGACAACGAATAGATTTCAAATCTACCATGTTCTCTCTAGCAAAATCACAAAACTCATCTACACCTTTCCGATATATCTCATTCAATCTATTCTCCCACATCCACTTCCTCATATTCATAGAAAAACCCTAATTATACAAAAAATTACCAATTCTAATTAGTATAAACTATCAAGAGAACAACAATTAGAAGAAGTTAAAGAAGAACTTACAAGATTTGAATGTGTAGATGAGACTAGTAAACGAGGACGCTCTAGAATGAGTAGAAAAGGTACTGGAAATATTTTTTCGAGTGAGGTTATGAGAGAGTTCAAAGTGAAAAAGACCAGAAATGAGAATTTATATCACCAGTCTCGTGTAACTCGCCGTTGCGAACTTTCTACTTCGCCGCGGCGAGACATTCTACAACGCTTACCATAAGCGTTGTAGAATGTCCTCGCCGTGGCAAAAATATGCGTTCGCCGCGGCGACATATCACGCCGCGGCGAGGTACAAATCCCGCCGCGGCAGGAGTCCTGCGCCGCGGCGGGAACAAGTCGTCGCCGCGGCGAAAAACTTACCGAGAGCACCATGTTCCAGACATATACTCTCGCCGCGGCATCATACAATTCCCGCCGCGGCGAATGTATGCCTCGCCGCGGCGGGAATTAGCCTTCGCCGCGGCGAGGCTTCTACAACGCTTACTTAAGCGTTGTAGAAAGGTCTCGCCGCGGCGGAAATTGTATATTGCCGCGGCGAGGACATCTAGGGTTACCTCGCCGTGGCGATGCCACATTTTCGCCGCGACGAGACGTTTCTGGGTAACGCTCGCCGCAGCGAGAATTTGGTTTCGCCGCGGCGAGGATCCTACAACGCTTATTCTAAGCGTTGTAGAATCATCTCGCCGCGGCGAGAAATACACTTCGCCGCGGTGAGATCCTACAACGCTTAGTATAAGCGTTGTAGGAGCGTTAAAAAATCTGAAATTTTCAAATTTTTTTAACTACCCGCGCCCATTCATATCTATACTTAGCGTTTTTTTTTCCTCTCATTTCTCATTCTCATTTCTTCTATCTCTCTCGTCCTTCTCTCTCTCCGCCCGTCCCTCTCTCTCTCCGCCACTCTCTTGCCGCCCGTCCCTCTCTCTCTCCGCCACGCTCTCTCTCTCGGCCCCTCTCTCTCTCTCCGTCCCTCACTTCGCTGAACTACCGCGCCCTCCCGCGCGTTCTCTCCGACCCTCAACTCCCTCTCCTCGCCGTGCGCCGCGCCCACGCCGCCCTCTCTCACCTCGCCGTGCGCCCACGCCGCCCTCCCTCGCCGCGCGCCCTCACCTTGCTCGTGCCCACCCTCGCCGCGCGCCCTCACCTCGCCTCACCACCTTCTCTTCGCCGCCCTTTTGCTCGTCCAACTCCGGGTAATGTTTTTGAACATTTTTACATGAACTTATTTAGTGTGAATTCGATTTTGATTTGAAATTAGGAGATATTGTATTGGATTTGAGTTTATTGAATTGAAGTTTGATATTGATTTGATTTGAGAAATATATTTGATAGTAGATTGAATTGGGATTGAAATTGTGTTTTTGTTTAGAATCGGATTGGATTTGAGTTTATATTGTGATTAGAGTTGAGTTTATATTTGATTTTTGTTACATTTGAGTTGAAATTTTGATAACATTTGAGTTGAAAATTGAAATTATGATTTGAATTTTGTTTATTAGATTCAATGTCGTCCACTACTACTACTTCTAGCGGTAGTGGTAAAAGAAAAATTAGAAGACAACTAGCGCTTAACTCCGATGAACAAGGAAAACGAAGAAACACTCTTATGGGTCGGGTTAATAAGGCTAAAACACTTGGTAAAAAAATCCCGGTACAATTTGATGATAAAGGGCAACCAATCTGTAAAGAGGGTGATGAGTTGTCGAGTTACTTTGGCGTGTTAGCAAGAGAACACGTTCCACTTTCGATGCGTGATTGGAGATGTAAAGACAACGCCCAAATTAAAGAACGGATTTGGAACGAAATGCAAGAAGGATTTACGATTCCTATCGAACAAAAACACGATTGCCTTATGAGAGTCGGAGAAGCCGCAAGGTTATTTCGTCATGAGATATACAACGATCTACTCAAAGACATAATCAACGAACCAATCGCCTTAAAGAGACCAGCTTGTATTTTGAAATACTATACAAGTATCACCGAAGAAGATTGGATAGCATTTGTTGAGTATAGACGAACCGAAATGTTCAAACAAACATCGGAACATGGGAAATCAAATATCGGAAAAAGTGTGTACAAATCTCGAACGGGCCGAAATGGATATCGAAAGCTTGATCAAGAAAAGGTTAGATTCATTTTTTTCTTTTAGTTATTTCAAATGTTGCAATTATTTTTTAATTTATTATATAATTACTTCTTACTAGCATGACGAAACGGGGGAATGGCCTACGAAAGAGGAACTTTGGATTGACTCGCGAATGAAAGACGTAGATAACTACAAGGATGAGAAAGACAAATTGATGGGAGACAAAATCGTAAGTTCTTTACCTTTGTTATAACAATTAACCTTGTAATTTTATTTTCAAATAATTTTATGTGTAGAAAACGTTATCACAACAAGCATCGCAAGGGACATGGTTGCCGGAATCGGGAAAGAGTGTTTTGCAAGAAGCTTTGGGAACGTCGCGAGTTTGCGGTCAATCCAAACACACGTCGCGTTTTAAGTACTTTGTTCCTCCAACGCCCAACGAAGAAGTAATGAAGATGCGTCGGGAAATGAGCGAGTTAAAGTCTTTGGTGATGAAGGCATTCGGTGGAAATGGTAGCATTAATGTCGAGTCGCCTAGTGTCGAGCAAGTGAAAGAGAATCTCAACGCGAAGGTTGTTGATGATAAAGAGATGGCAAATGTTGAAGAACACGTCAATGAAGCGGTCTCTTTAGGTATGTTCAATTTTTTTTTTTATCTATTTATTAAAGATAAATGTTTTGGTATTAAGTTATTGATAAAATTCTTGATTCGCTTAGAACACGACGATGTTGACGATCGTCCGAAGATCGATCCTATCATTGTTGATGATCGTCCGAAGATCGATCCTATTGTTGTGGAAAAACCAAATAGTGTCCGTGCTAGTTGCTCTTTGAATCCAACCACGCCGGTGACACCGAGTTCGGATGAAAGCGTCGAGTGTCTTCTTTTCATTGATGACACCGAGTTCGGAGGCACAATTCATGTTGCAAATGGGCGAGCGTACATGAATGGAGGCGTAGTTCATTTCTCACCTTTGGAGGAAGGAAATTTACGCGTGGCCGTTTTGGGGGTTTTGATTAAAAAAGCAAAATTGCCAATTCCCACCGAAGAAGCTCAAACCGTTGAAGATGCTATAGGCGGGTTTGTCTCGTGGCCGAAGAGACTCATGGAAATTGACTCGGGAATAGAGAGTCGCGGTCCGGTTGTCAAACAACTCTCAAAGCTCGGTTTTGAGAGTGAAGCTAGCATCGATGATGCTAAGAAGATTCCGTACAAGGTGATTAATCCAAAGTATCGATTGCTCGCTCAACATGCCAACAAAGTAATGTTACCGGAAGGGGATGTGATTATGGTCAATGTTAGTCCAAGTCTCGCGGCTATCCCGATTCCGGTGTCATTTGAAGACATTTCCGATTTTTTGCAATACTTGGAAATTGGCGCGGGGAGCATAACGGTTTATATGGAGTAAGAGTTTTCTTTATATGCGTTTTTTAATATCAATATTCAATATTTAGTGTTTTGATCAACTAAATATTTGTTTGTCATAGCTATCTACGATCGAGGCTAGAAAAGGCGAAGAAGACTCGAAATTTTTGTTTTATAAATCCGAGCTTAAGTTCGTATATACAAAATGACGACGAGGAGGCTTATTTGTCAAAACGAGTCAAGGACGTTGGAAACGTGGTACGACATTGCAAATTTGGTGAACTAGTTTTGATGCCGTATAACAAAGGTGCGCATTGGATGCTCGTTGTCCTCGACCTTTGGAGAAATAGCGCTATGTTCTTTGACCCGTTGAGAAATAAAATCCGAACGGATTTAAATCGATTGATAAAAAGGTAATATTTTGATTTCTTAAATAATTTTTATTATAAACCGTTCTAGATGTTTTTTCTCTTATAATCTCCGTGTTATATAGGGTTCTTGTTGATTTCAAGCTCGAGCATCAAAACGCCAATAGTAACGGGCAATCAACGTACATCAAGGCTTGGGACGCTCCGAGACAAACGGGAAACACGGAATGCGGGTATTTTGTCATTTCTTATATGCGTGATATAGTCGTAGGAGGTGTAGGAAAATTAGAAAATAAGAAATCCTATACAAAAGAGGATTTAGAGAGAGTTAGGGAAGAATGGGTAACTTATGTACAAACATTTATTAACTGTGACGATTAGCTAGTTTTTTCGAAGATGTATATATTAGATTTTGAATGTTTTAAAGATGAGGATATTTGAGATGAATGTATATATTAGATATTTTTTGTATTGAAGATTATTTTCAGGTGCTAGTATCGTGTAAAAAACAAATTGTGGATTGAAAATAAATGATTCTCGCCGCGGCGAACTATACTTCTCGCCGCGGCGAGACAAGATACCGAGAGCAAGCAAATTAGAAATCTTAGTCTCGCCGCGGCGAGATTTTTTCTTCGCCGCGGCGAGTTTTTAAAAAAAATTCATCGCCTTCCTACAACGCATTATATCTGTTGTAGAATCATCTCGCCGCGGCTAAGATTTGACTTCGCCGCGGCGAAGTATATTTTTCGCCGCGGCGACGTGCTTCTACAACGGATTGAATATCCGTTGTAGAATGTTCTCGCCGCGGCTCGGAACGTACCTCGCCGCGGCAAATAACTCGCCGCGGCGACGTATAATTCTAGCCGCGGCGAGGTCCTTCTACAACGGAAAATCAATCCATTGTAGAAGCACGTCGCCGCGGCGAAAAATATACGTCGCCGCGGCGACATGTGTGAAAATATTTTAAAATTACACAATGGAATTAGACCGTTGTAGAAGCTTCTACAACGCTTAAGATTCCGTTGTAGAAGCGTAGTTTCTACAACGGATAATTAAGCGTTGTAGAAAGCTGTTGGATTCTACAACGGATTTTTAAGCGTTGTAGAAGCTTCTACAACGCAGGATTCTACAACGCTTAAGAAGCGTTGTAGAATCATTCTACAACGTTTTTTAAGCGTTGTAGAATCCTATTTTTGTAGTAGTGATTATGATGGATTTATCTTATACTATGCACAATTACGTTTATTATTGAGCCATATGGTATCTAATGACACATGGGCTAAGTGGGAGAATGTTAGACCGTATATTTGAAAAGCCAATTAGTGGGTTTTGTACGTGGAAAATAATGTTGCCCAAGTATATTATCTATTAGGGTTTAATAATAAATAAGATAAATTCTATTGGTTAGTAATTAAAATGTAATTTCCTATTGTACCCTGATGATAAGTCTATATAAAGCTAACCCTATGAATTGGTTCTCTTTCAACCCACTACGTAGTTTCTTATGCCATCAGCATAAAGCTCTCAGACTTAATTGAGGGTCAAGAGAGAGAAATCAATTCCGGTGATTCCGCCACCATCGTCGCTCTCGTCATGGATTGAGGTAGGCTTTCTAGATCTCTAATGATATATGAAAAACATATAGTTCTAAGATCTTGGCTATTTAGGATTCTTCAAACTAATGCTTACACCAACGTCTCCACGAAATGAAGCCTATGACAATGTTGCATTCATGACATTGTTCGATTAACTATTAATCGTACTAAGTTTTTTTTTTTTTTTTTGTAGTTAGTTGATAATATTAATTGTTAATGTTAATCATGTTTATCTTGACATTGTTAAACAAGGTTGTAAAACTCGAAAACGGGCAATCGAAGTTGAAGAGGCAACTCAAGAAAGGGAAACAAATACTTTGATGCTGAATTTTCTAATGTTAAAAAGCAACTTGATGAAATTCTTAAGGTGGTGTCATCAAGCACTAGCAAGGATGCAAGCGACCAATCCTTATGAGGCCACGACACGGATCATCTTAACAACTACGAAGCTGATTATATACGTGATAGAAAGGTTTTTACTTGCTAGATAAGTAAAATTATCTAAAAAAGTGTCTGCATCAACAACCTAATTACGTTTACAGATTGATGAGGCTACAACCAATGCCGACAAAAACATATTGGAGCCACACAGACAAAAAACGTAATGGTAACCACAAATATTTACTATAAATAGTAAACCGTGAAGGTTAATATAATTTTATTTTAAGGTTAATATGATTAATAGTTAATATCTGTTTAATTGACACAGGAAAACGAGGGCGAAGGCAAGAAAGGGACACTTATGGCCTCTTTCAGCTTGAGAAAGAACCATTCCCATGACGTCATTTTCTGAATCAACTATGCCATATCCTATTCGGAAGATATGGTCATCTCCGTCAATTATCGAAGTAATAAGCAAACTGTTGAAAATGATTTAGGGTTAAGAAAAGATTTAACATGGTATAAAAGTAAATAACAACAAACATAAAACGAATCGAGTAAATAAACTAAACTAGCAAGACAACATAACTAGTCACAAAATTACCCGAATTTTCTCAAACTTTAAAAACACGTTTTTCATTATAAAAAATTAAAAACTTTTAGAACTGATTCTAATGTGTTTTAATAACATCCCAAAGTCATAGAAAATCAACATGATTTTTAATTTAAAGACATAAGCAATAAATTAAAAAATCTAAGAAAACAATTCTAACTAGTCAAAAAATGAGTAATCTTTCGAAAACGATTTTCAAGCTCATAGTTTTAATCACGTGTACATGCATATCTTTGACCATAGCTCTGATACCATTTGTTGGTCCTTCTTTTTGTTCACATTCGAAGCACCATCCTTCGACTTGTGTTTGTCCTTCTTTGACCAGTCATTCTTCTTCCATTCCTTGGAAGATTTCTCCGTCTTTTTTCTCTTTTCCCTTCTTGCCATCCCTGGACGGGTTAGTTGACTGCTTGAAGTCGACTAGGCCATCTGCAGCCGCCATTGCTGAAGGCAAATCCTTCACCACTTGCCTTCGCAACTCAGTCTACGCCCAAGGCTGCAATCCGGACATGAAGTTGAACAACTTGTCATCGTCAGATATGTTCTTGATGTCGAGCATCAAAGAGCTAAACTCCTTGACATACTCGCGCACCGTTGAAGTGTTACGTAGTTTCTTGAGGGACTCCCTCGCCAACCAGGCCGTGTTGCAGGGTAGGAATTGATCCTTCAATTCCTTTTTCAGCGTCTCCCACGTCTCTATGAGCGAACTTCCCGAACTCATGTCATCATCCAACCTTGATCGCCACCACAACTTAGCATCCCCGGTCAGGTACATTCTCGTCACGGTGTCCTGCTCGGCTTTCGGGACACGAACAGCCTTGAAGTACTGTTCCATGTCCCATAGGAAATTCTCCAATTCCTTAGCGTTGCGGGCACCTTCAAATGGCTTAGGCTCTGGGACTCCAACTTTCGACGTCGATGCGCCATCACCACGGTCTGACTGTTGAGGGTTTGCCAAATGATCACTTAGCGATAAAAACTGGTTTTCCACCGTCTTCATCCAGTCAAGATGAGTCCGGTTGAGGGATTCCAGCGATTTTCCATTGACCATCGTCTGGAGCGAGAGACTTCCATCATCATCATCTCGCGGATCATCAAACCCAACAATGCTGCGCAGAATTACGACAAGGAGCGCCACAAGAAATAATCACTGATAACGGCGCATAATTCATATCAAAAGAATTCCGACGATTCTGCGCAGCAGAAGGAATCACTTTACGATTCTCGACACCCCGATACCCACAAGGGAACGGACACACTGAGGCTACCAACAAAACAATCGTTAGTAACCTAAAAAACAAACTTATAGCCAGGAAAGGGCGATGGGCTGATGAACTCCCCGGAGTACTTTGGGCCTACCGCTCGAGTCCGCGAAGGCCCACCGGGGAAACCCCGTACTCTCTGGTCTATGGTGTCGAAGCAATATTTCCCATTGAACACGAAGTCCAAACAATTCGCACCATGTACGCGAACGACCACGAGGAAACTAACAATAAAATGCTATGCGACTCCCTCGATTTGACAGACGAAAGAAGAAATCGAGCCCTAACGCGCATGAATTTGTACCAACGATCAATCGCCCGATACTACAATAAAGGAGTCAACTTCCGAGAATTTCATACTGGAGATCTCGTATTGAGGAAAGTGTATCAAAACAGGGCTGAAGAAAATGCATGAAAATTGGGAGCGAACTGGGAAGGACCGTACCGAATCTCAGAAGTCCCACGAACAGGCGTCTACAAGCTTGAAACGCTCGACGGTACCCCGGTACTCAGATATTGGAATATCATGAACCTAAAGAAATATTACTGTTAAAGGGTAATATCACAACAATCGAACTACGCAACGGCTTGATCCCAAACATGGGTACGTAGGCAGCCTTGAGACAAGGTTCAGCCCCCACCTCACATAAACGAGAGAAACTTGAAACAAACAAGTTCGATTCAGATCAATTCGCCAAACGCGACGGATTGGACCTACACCCGCAAATGAATGTGCCTAAGGCTCCGTTCATGCGTAGTGTACGATAAATTATTACAAACCTAACTCGAGAGCAAAGAAAGACTCAGAGTTTGAGTTCGGGAAAGACAAATCACGTATAAGGCATGACCTGGTGACGTGCCGTATACGTAATCCCGACACGACTAGGGGTTCGACTGACGATGGCCGACATACATCATGCACATAAGTTAACAAATAAACGACGTAGTAAATCAGTGCGTTCGTTCAAATACAAGGACAATTATGCATTGTCGGTCAAGGCTATCATTGGAATAAAAACGCAGGAAAAATACGAAATAAATAACATTTAACAGAATTCATGAAATATGTTCGAGACAAATAAAAATAAAAGAAAATAAATATAATAAAGAGGTTCGACAACCTTGCCCAGACATCGGGCCCAAAATGAAATATGCCCACGCAGGGGCCCAAGAAGACAAATTAATTATTCAGACGAGCTAGAAAGAAAATGGGAGAGGCGAGGTAGGTCTAGGCCGGCGTGTCCTTGGCGAGCTTGGCGTCCTTCGAGCTCTCCCCGGCCTCATCAATCGACGCAAGCACGGCCTCCGAGCTGTCAAGCATCGAGCCGAACTGGTTCGCGACCTCGGAAGTCCCAGGCGCAGGCACATTGGGAGACGATCGATCATCGTAAGGGGTGAACTCGAGATCTTCGGCCCCGACAAGAGAGGGAAGGGGAACGCTATCGAGCTCAGCTTGAAGCTTCACCAGCTCGTCCTTGGCCTCCTGTAGCTCAGCGGGAGCATCGACAATCTCCTTGTTGACGACCTCCTGGAAGATCGACGACGCCGCCTTGGCTTGGTCGAGGTTCTGCAGGATGGTCGTCCTCTTCTTTCTAGCCGCGACGAATTGACGATAAGCCACCAGCGCCCCTCTATACCTCGTCCCAGCGGCCTTCCTGCCCGAACGAATGCCGTCGTCCTTAGCCGAATGGTAGGCTCGATACAAGGAACGATACTGTTGGAATCGATCTAGGGTTTGAGAAAATAATTAACGCTTCGGTAAGCAGCGGAATTTTAAAAATTTTCTTTTACAAGTAAAACAGTTTTTACTAACCTAGACAACTGCAAGTACATGTAATTAAAAACCAATATGAGCTAGAAGTTTACTAACCTTTCTTGAAGCTTGAACTTTGAAGAAGCTTGTGGAAAGTTTGCAACGCTCGTCTCCCCTCGCAGCACGTCTCTCTTTCTTTCCTCGGCACCTCGAGCAACCACGAAAGTTTCTATCACTAAATCACTCGAAAAGAAGGAATCAGTGAGTGGGCACTTTTAAACGCTACGACTTAAGAACGAGTCTCGAAGTCGCAGAGCTAAACACTAGGTCGAGTGAGGACCTAGGTGCCAAAACAAGAAAAAATCGAAAATAAAATAGAAAGAGAGAGAGAGAGAGGATTTCGGCCACAATGTCTAGAGAGAGAGTCTCTCAATCTCTAACTTGTGTGGGATGAAAAAAGTGAGGAATGGGGCTCCTATTTATAGGAGAGGTTTTACCTTCAATAAGGTACTTTCCTCTTCTATAGAATATCACATATTCATGAGCAAAAATCCCTTATTTCCCATTCCATGTTGGGCGCCCAAGGCTGCCTCCTAGAGGCTTGGATTTGTTTCCTTTTTTGTTCCTTGCCTTGCCCATTACTCTCTTGGCCGATTCCCCTATGCATCTCATATGCAAATTTGTTTCCTCTTTTTCTTTTGGCAAGTATCTAAATACATTTATGCACAAAATAATCTCTCTTTCCTCTTGGGTGGTGGGCGCCTATTCTAATGCTAGAAAGGCCTTCTAGAAGCTTTTCCACTTGTTCATGACAACATGAAAAAGGCCCATTAAGAATTTTCAATAAAATTCTTATGAAATGAAATTAATCCACAAGGCCCAATAAATCTTATTTTGGCCGAGTGAAACTTGTCATCAAATGACCATGTCAAAAATTTATTGACATTCATTTCATCCTATGTCTCAAAAGACAAAAATACCCTTTTGACTATTTTCGTTCTTGTTTTGGCTTAGCTTCCAGTTTAACTATTCCTATCGATGTGATTCGTGACAGTGACCTCATGGACCCAAATGAACAAAGCTTGAGCTAAAAACTTGGACTCAAAAGTTCACAAACCTTTTCCAAGTTTATCTTAATGCCAACTGACTCCACTAAAGAGCTGACACTGAAAATCTCTCGGTTCAAATGAATTTGTTTTCTACTCAAGAATTCGACCTAATTATGATGAGCGGATCCACTGAATATTATCTATGTTTACCCTTCATGAATGTCATCAGCTAGTCGGGATTTACTAAATTACCATTTTACCCTTCTAGCTGTTATTTCCTCAACTCCTTTGTCGCTTGTGAATAAGTTAGAAACAATGTATTGACGAGGAGCTAACAAGTCACATTGTTTCATCCAAAAGAGTCAGGACTCAATTTGGACACTGGCCAGTTCATTTATTCACACTCCAAGGAACAAAGTATGAGGTGACATACATTGCATTTCAGCAATCTTGTACATGAATTCCATATCTATGAGAACTTCACAAAGTTACTCATGACAGACTCACAACTTAGTACTTCACCAATAGGCCTTGTTTGGAATCACATAGTGAGTCCGAACTTTGACTTTCTCAAATGAGAATACTAAGGTGTGAAATGGCATGTCTCATTTCAGGATTAAGGTAAGCATGATGCAATTCATACATAGTGACTTCGAGACATAAGAGGTTAAATGGTTTGTTCTTATATTGTCTCTAGAAGTGCACTGGTCAATTCAGTATCTTCGGAAGATACCTAGAAGAACTATAGAGTCCCCAACTCTCAATGCCTCATAACCAGACATCATAGATTCTTCTAACAATCATACTGAGGTCAATAGTCCTTTGACCCTAAGATTGCGAATATATCGTTTTAAGCAAACTACAAAGAGTTTGTTCATGCAAATCTACATTTGTCTCTTCGTAAGTTGTTTAGTTTGTTTATGGACTAAAGACTAAGGTTTTATCATAAAGCTTCAAACAAGGAAGACTGAATGAACGTTTCAACTTCTTATTAATGAATAAGCAATTACAAGCAAGAGTCTTCATAAGTCTATATGACATCAAATGTACATAAATACACACTACAACTCTTCTTGTGGGCACCATTGACAACAAACTCCCACTTGACTCAAAGAAGATGTGTGTAGTCGTTCATGCCTAATCCCTCTCGATGTTGGTCGAAGACCTTGTTCGCTAGGGCCTTGGTGAATGGATCTGCCAGAGATCTACTTCACCTCCACGTCTCCGCGCTGTGCGATCTCTCGAATCAAATGGTATTTCCTCTTAATATGCTCAGAGTGCTTATGGCTTCGAGGTTCCTTTGAGTTAGCGACAGCCCCACTATTATCACAATAAAGGGTCATGGGCTCGTCGACATTTGGAACAACTTCCAAATACTTAAGGAATTTTCTAAGCCATACAGCCTCTTTGGATGCTTCACAAGCAGCCACATATTCTGTTTCCATTGTGGAGTCAGCAATGCAATATTGCTTAATACTTCTCCACACAACAGCTCCACCATTAAGGATGAACACAGATCCCGAAGTGGATTTCTTGGAATCATTATCCGCTTGAAAATCGGAGTCGGTATATCCCGTCATAGTCAGGTCAGTACCTGAGTATGTAAGCATCAAGTTCCTAGTTCTTCGAAGATACTTAAGAACATGCTTAACAGCAATCCAGTGCTCGGGTCCAGGGTTGGATTGGAAACGACTAACTACGCCAACGGCGAAACATATGTCAGTTCTAGTGCAAAGCATGGCATACATGAGGCTTCCTACGGCAGAGGCGTAAGGAATCTTCCTCATGTCTTCAATCTCTTGTGCAGTCTTGGGAGACTGGTCCTTAGAGAGTGAAACTCCATGCCTAAAGGGTGTTTGACCCCTCTTGCAGTCTTGCATCGAGAAGCGAATCATCACCTTATCAATATAAGATGCTTGAGAGAGCGACAGGGTCCAGACATATACTCACCACCTCGATCAGATCGAAGGGTTTTGATCACTTTGCCAGTTTACTTTTCCACTAAAGCCCTAAAGACCTTAAATACGTTAAAGGTCTCGGATTTGTGTTTGAGCAAATAGACAAACCCATATCGTGAGTAATCATCGGTGAAGGTAACGAAGTATTCGTATCCTCCACGTGCCTGTTGGTTGAGCGGACCACATACATCAAAATGTACTAGTTCCAGCAACTCAGTGGCTCTTCGACCCTTATCGGAGAAAGGTCGCTTAGTCATTTTTCCTTCTATGCAGGATTCACAAGTAGGTAGTGAACCTATTGCAGAGTCTTGGAGTGGACCGTCCCTCACAAGTCTCTTAATCCTATCTAGACTGATATGACCAAGTCTCAAGTGCCAGAGGTATGTTGATTTTGTTAGATCGGAGGATTCAGAAAGTTTGATCCTCTTTGGCTCCCTAATTAGATCGTTATCTATTTCGGTGTCTAAAAGAGAAGGTTTAGTT
The DNA here is from genome assembly GCF_054948205.1 of Urtica dioica subsp. dioica. Lineage (NCBI taxonomy): Eukaryota > Viridiplantae > Streptophyta > Magnoliopsida > Rosales > Urticaceae > Urtica > Urtica dioica. The sequence continues at coordinate 8,161,082 of NC_142766.1, forward strand.
GGATAGATGTAGAAAAGAGCATTCTTCATCCATGCATCAGTGACAAAAGAATTATCAGGAAACGAAATACGAATTCCATTCTTTATGAACTTTAAACAATAATCTTGCTCAAGAAGTCGAGCAACGGATATTAAGTTCTTCCCAAAGGTAGGAACAAAATAAACATTATTCATGTTTAAAGTGCGGTCTTCAAAAGACAGCGTCACGGATCCCACAGCCTTCGCAGACACCAGGCTCCCATCACCCCATTTGAAACAGAACTCGCCTTCCTATAAGCTTTTTGTTTTCTTAAAACCATTCAAGGAACAACAAATATGGTTAGTAGCAGCAGAGCCAAGAATCCACATTGATACATTATCAGCTACTAAGCATGCTTCGGTAACTAGTACAATACTATGTTCCTTTGCTTTGAGATAGGCGGGACAGTTCTTTTTATCGGCCTTGTAAGGTTCCTTCTCAGTTCTAGAGGCGGAGGCTGTGTGCTTAGTAGCATGTGCCTCTCCTTGATTCCTCTTTCTCTTAGTGAGACCTACAGCAGTGTGAAGTTCCTCCATAAGCTTGGTAACAGTGTACTCTAGCTTGTTAATGGAGTTGTTCATCTTGGAGGTATCAAGAGATGCGGGGAGAGTTTCTAAGATCACATCTATGACATTCTTTCCATCAATCTCAGATCCTAGGATTTCCATTTTACTCAGATGACTAATGATCAATATCATAAAGTCTCCAACAGGACTCCTAGCCTTCATGCGACAGTTCATAAATTGTCGGACTGCTTTTTGCCTTGCTTGACGCCTTTGCCCTCCAAACATCTCATGGAGATTGGCGAGCATGTCGGCGGCAGTCTCGATGTCACGATGTTGTTGTTGCAACACATTGTTCATTGATGCTAAGATATAGCACCTCACAATCTCATCGGAGCAGAGCCAGGCCGCCAAGGCATCTTTGTCCTCTTGAGTTGAATCATTATTCGTCAGAGGAGGACACGGGGTGGCGAGTACCCATTTGTGCTTGGTAAGGATTATGTCGAGGTTATGTTTCGAATCTTCGCAGTTTTTGGTTTCGAGTTTGATCGAGGAAAGGATGATTGAGAGAGTGTTGAGAGACATGTTGCTTATTTAAGTTGAAACAAGTTTATGATTAGTCTTTGGTTTAGGATTTAAGTTTTATTAAGACTTTTATAAAATCCAAAGGTGTTATAAACCAAACAATAATTTACTCCCTCAAGAGAAGGCCGTAAAAAATCTCCTTTTATAAGTAAATGACACATCATTAATGATAAGCCAAGATGTCAATACATCTATTTTGACTAGCCACCTTGTAAATTGGTTTGATCATTCACATCTTTCGCAGGGCCTCGTGGGAGGATTACTAGGGATTGAGCCTAAGTGTGCAACCAACCACTTAGTCCAAAAGATCAACTTTGAAAAACAATCCCCCAAGGGGAGGCCTTGCCATCATCGTCTCACTCTCGGACGTAGCTCATTGAGCAATGATCAGAGCAAAGCGCCCTTGAGTACTCTCATTTAAGAGAGGGCCACGAGGGTGACTCTTAGTCCGGCGACACTTGCACTTTTCATTAGTGTTGGGGATCGTGGGTTACAAACAACAAGTATAACCCTCCCACTTAGTTTTTGGAGTTGGTTCATCGACTCTTATAAGTTCGGAAACAAATTTCCTAGTTAGAGAGCGACAGAGCGGACAACTAGAAGAGAATCCTAGATCGACATGTTCAGAGTAGTATTAGTGCATAAAGGCACAAGGTACATACTCGATCTTTTCCTATTTTCTATTTCAGGAAAGTGCATGAGGGAAGTGTGAACTTCAACTCACTCGAACACTTGAAAGTTTGAGATTACACATCTTTTTATTTTTCGGCTTGTCTACAAAGAGACCTCCCACTCAAATTTTCAAGAGCATATAGATTTTGAACATATGTGATATAGATATAGTTTTGAAAACATTTTAAAAATTTATTTGATTTGGATGACAAAATATTTTCAAGTTTGAAAGTGAAAACGATTTTTCAAAATTCAAACTAGTTTTGTAAAAACTCAATTTTCAATTAAACTTTCAAAAATCAAAACATTTTAATCTTACACATCATGTTTATAATCATATGAAAAACATTTTTTCTCAAGAAATTTTTCTCATTAGAGTTCTATAACTCATGGTAGTGGGGTTTGAAAATCCGGATTTCTAAAAAACTGGAGTTTCAGACAGCCGTGCACCACGGAGTAAAATCGCCATATCTGGCGGCTCCGATGTCCTTTTGAGCCGAAAACGGTGGCATTGGACAGAGGACAGACAGAGCTTTAATTTGATTCAAGAATCATTAAATTTCGATGTCTGAGCAGAGAGTTATGCAACTTTTAATGCGGGTTTACTCCAGCTCGAAGAAAAAGAAATAAATTAAAGCTTGGTCCTATTTAGGTGCGAAAAAGAATCAAGTGTAACGGAACGTTTTAAGATGTTGTTTAAAGCTTTTATTTGTGTTTTATTATCAGGGTAATAACATAGAATAAAAGAAATAACAACATGCATAAAACGATTCAAGTAAATAAACGAAACTAGCAAGACAATATAACTAGTCACAAAATTTTACTCGAAATTTCTCAAACCTTTAAAACACGTTTTTCAATATAAAAAATTAAAAACTTTTAGAACTGATTCTAATGTGTTTTAAAAACATCCCAAACTCATAGAAAATCACCATGCTTTTTAATTTAAAGACATGAGCAATAAATTAAAAAATCTAAGATAACAATTCTAACTTGTCACAAAATTAGTAAACTTTCGAAAACGATTTTCAAGCTCATAATTTTAAAAACATGTACATGCTAATCTTTAACCATAGCTCTGATACCATTTGTTGGAATCGATCTAGGGTTAGAGAAAATAATTAACGCTTCGGTAAGCGGCGGAATTCTAAAAATTTTCTTTTACAAGTAAAACAGTTTTTACTAACCTAGACAACTGCAAGTACATGTAATTAAAAACCAATATGAGCTAGAAGTTTACTAACCTTTCTTGAAGCTTGAACTTTGAAGAAGCTTGTGGAAAGTTTGCAACGCTCGTCTCCCCTCGCAGCACGTCTCTCTTTCTTTCCTCGGCACCTCGAGCAACCACGAAAGTTTCTATCACTAAATCACTCGAAAAGAAGGAATCAGTGAGTGGGCACTTTTAAACGCTACGACTTAAGAACGAGTCTCGAAGTCGCAGAGCTAAACACTAGGTCGAGTGAGGACCTAGGTGCCAAAACAAGAAAAAATCGAAAATAAAATAGAAAGAGAGAGAGAGAGAGGATTTCGGCCACAATGTCTAGAGAGAGAGTCTCTCAATCTCTAACTTGTGTGGGATGAAAAAAGTGAGGAATGGGGCTCCTATTTATAGGAGAGGTTTTACCTTCAATAAGGTACTTTCCTCTTCTATAGAATATCACATATTCATGAGCAAAAATCCCTTATTTCCCATTCCATGTTGGGCGCCCAAGGCTGCCTCCTAGAGGCTTGGATTTGTTTCCTTTTTTGTTCCTTGCCTTGCCCATTACTCTCTTGGCCGATTCCCCTATGCATCTCATATGCAAATTTGTTTCCTCTTTTTCTTTTGGCAAGTATCTAAATACATTTATGCACAAAATAATCTCTCTTTCCTCTTGGGTGGTGGGCGCCTATTCTAATGCTAGAAAGGCCTTCTAGAAGCTTTTCCACTTGTTCATGACAACATGAAAAAGGCCCATTAAGAATTTTCAATAAAATTCTTATGAAATGAAATTAATCCACAAGGCCCAATAAATCTTATTTTGGCCGAGTGAAACTTGTCATCAAATGACCATGTCAAAAATTTATTGACATTCATTTCATCCTATGTCTCAAAAGACAAAAATACCCTTTTGACTATTTTCGTTCTTGTTTTGGCTTAGCTTCCAGTTTAACTATTCCTATCGATGTGATTCGTGACAGTGACCTCATGGACCCAAATGAACAAAGCTTGAGCTAAAAACTTGGACTCAAAAGTTCACAAACCTTTTCCAAGTTTAGCTTAATGCCAACTGACTCCACTAAAGAGCTGACACTGAAAATCTCTCGGTTCAAATGAATTTGTTTTCTACTCAAGAATTCGACCTAATTATGATGAGCGGATCCACTGAATATTATCTATGTTTACCCTTCATGAATGTCATCAGCTAGTCGGGATTTACTAAATTACCATTTTACCCTTCTAGCTGTTATTTCCTCAACTCATTTATTGCTTGTGAATAAGTTAGAAACAATGTATTGACGAGGAGCTAACAAGTCACATTGTTTCATCCAAAAGAGTCAGGACTCAATTTGGACACTGGCCAGTTCATTTATTCACACTCCAAGGAACAAAGCATGAGGTGACATACATTGCATTTCAGCAATCTTGTACATGAATTCCATATCTATGAGAACTTCACAAAGTTACTCATGACAGACTCACAACTTAGTACTTCACCAATAGGCCTTGTTCGGAATCACATAGTGAGTCCGAACTTTGACTTTCTCAAATGAGAATACTAAGGTGTGAAATGGCATGTCTCATTTCAGGATTAAGGTAAGCATGATGCAATTCATACATAGTGACTTCGAGACATAAGAGGTTAAATGGTTTGTTCTTATATTGTCTCTAGAAGTGCACTGGTCAATTCAGTATCTTCGGAAGATACCTAGAAGAACTATAGAGTCCCCAACTCTCAATGCCTCATAACCAGACATCATAGATTCTTCTAACAATCATACTGATGTCAATAGTCCTTTGACCCTAAGATTGCGAATATATCGTTTTAAGCAAACTACAAAGAGTTTGTTCATGCAAATCTACATTTGTCTCTTCGTAAGTTGTTTAGTTTGTTAATGGACTAAAGACTAAGGTTTTATCATAAAGCTTCAAACAAGGAAGACTGAATGAACGTTTCAACTTTTTATTAATGAATAAGCAATTACAAGCAAGAGTCTTCATAAGACTATATGACATCAAATGTACATAAATACACACTACAACTCTTCTTGTGGGCACCATTGACAACAGATGCGAGGCCTCAGCCAGGTCGAGCTCCTTCTTCAAAGTAACCCGTGTCCTCTCGGAGTCTTGAAGACGATCTTCGAGGTCCTCCATTCGACGGGCGTACTCATTCGCCTCGGCGATGAGATGGTCCATTTGACCAAGAGAGCCCTGACACTTCACGAGCTCGTCTTCAGAGGCCTTCAACTTAGCTCGCATCTCTTGGTTTAGGCGGTCGTACATCACCTCATAACCAAAGATGCCCTTGTTCAGCTCGGCCATGAACTGCAAGAACTAAAAGTTAGCCTCATGAATAATATAAACTAAGCAGAAATCAAGAACCTACCCGAGAGCCCGCCGCGCTAATCGAGCGATAAAAATTCGCCCCGTGCATCCTCGAAACCACTGGGAGCCGATACTCGGGGTAGTTAAATTGGCGCATGAGGCACGCCGCCGCCGCTGGATCATCGCAGATCGGTTTGTCGAGGTTGTAGTTAAACGCCATCTTGCAGGAGCCCGGCTGAGATCCCTGCGGCTGACCAGAGCCCTTCACGGCCTTTCCTCGGTCCTCAGTTCGTCCCCTCTTCGAGTCGCCTGGCTGAACGCCTTCTACCTCCTTCCTCTTAGCTTGAGAAGACGGAGCCGATGAGGATTTGGCCGCGGCTGCCGAGGCCTTCGTAACCTCGGCGGACGTAGCGTTGGCAGAAGGAGCCTCGGCGGCTTTGGCAGCCTGGACGGTCTCTGCGGTCTCGGGCTCACCGTCGAGCTCGATGAGCAGCATGGCCGGAGGCACCGAAACCGAAAGCTCCTGAAAGCCAGGAGTGGAGATGGGCGCCGCCGAAGCGGGCGGGATGGTGTTTTCAGTCGATCCGGAAGAGGTTCCGGTCTCACTGGTCGCTCTGAGGGCCTTCTTCTGCCCGCCAGTCGATGTCCTCGTCGTTCATCTCGGGCGAGGAAGAGAGGTCGTCCGAAGTATCGTCTAGGAAAATACGTGAAAATAAATAAATAAAAATAATAAAGCAACGAAGCAAAATAAGGATTCGGAAATAAAGACCGACCTAAAGAAGCAGCGGGCCAAAGATCGGCTGCTACGAACTGAGCTTCGGAAAAAGATTTCCAGGAGACTTTGCAAACGCGCAGCTTCTGGACTTTTAGATCGAACGTGTCCGACGGAAACACAACGATCTTCTCTGCAAAGACAAAGATAACAAAACGTCAGTTCGCTCCAGGCATGTGACAACTAGCTCGAAGATCGCCCGAAAATCCCACCATTACCACAGTCCGTCTTCCACGGAACGGACAAACAATCCTTCACCACCTCGAACGTCTTCTCGCAGATTTTGAAATAGAAGTATTTCGAACCCCAGTTCTTGTCTTTACCAGGGAGGTCGGTAACTACACCCTGGTGAGGTCGGTTCGCCAAATAAAAGCACACCGGATGGTGCTTAGAATTACGCTTCGCAACCAACAGACGGCCGAGGTCATTGACGTCTAAAGAAACCTCGGCCTCTTTAGACAATAGCAACAAAGCCATCACCTGGCGAACGGAATTCGGACACATTTGGGCGAATTGAAGTCCCAAGCGGTCACAGAACTCGATGAGCAGACGGGGAATAGGAAAACGAAGTCCGCACTCCTCAAAAAATACCTGGTATGCACAAACATATCCAGGGATGATTTGATCGGCGGACCTGCCTCCTAACTTCACCCGGAGCCCATCGGGGAAGTTGTATCGCTCCCCCATATCGTTAAGGTCGTACTTCGTCAGCAACGACGGCGACGACAACTCACGATTAGGATCATCGCCCTTCTTGTCGGGTGCCGACATTTTTCTCAAAGACTGGTTCCGAAAAAGAAAAGGCAAGGACTTGGAATCGACTAAACCTAGAAAGCCCGACACCGGCTAATATAACGGAAGGGATTTCTAAAATTGTCACAGCCAAAAATGGCGGAAATAAAGGAATTCAAGAAACGCAAAAAAGAAAGAAGAAGAAGGGAAAGTTACGATTTTTACCTCTGGGATGCGAATGAACTGATATTAACGATAAAAATCGAAGGGTCGCGGCTTTGTCTAAGGGAAACTGCTGCCAACCGTCAGTAACTGCCTCCACTTGTCATGCGCACGCACGCTCGCGGTCCCCGCCTAAGTCAAGCGCGCGTCAATGTGCTTCCCGTCTTTCGTCATCTGGACATCACGTGGCGCTCAGCCCTCGCCTCGTGCGTCTTTGTCTGGCCGTACTAAACGCATCATCGCACTTGCCTCGGTCTGCTGACTCCCGCCAACTGCCTCTCCCGGATATTTGCCGTCTCATCGAAGACACTGCTACCCGTGCAACTTGGACTCGGCCAGTAGCACACTTTTGCTCCGCGAGTTGTGTTGCTGGCCGTGCCAATCGTCTAAGGTGGTAACAGATGACCATTATGCGATTCATTCAAACTCAATACGTCTAGCCCCTATCTACCATGGGCTAAACTAAATGAGTTAAATAATGAGATCGAATGAGTCAAGTCTCCATTAAAGGTCAAATATAGTTAGAGATTTCTGAAGCAATCATGTAGTCTTGCAAATTTTAGAAGATAGCCGTTTATGATATGGATAAGATCTTGTTAGAAATCTCACTTTCTCATATGGAGAAGAGACTATTGTTCAAACCAAAGTCTAGCATAGCTTCAAATGGGAGATTGCGAGTTAAGTCTCGCTTTCTACTAATTGAGGATTAAATGGCCATTACCCTTTGTGGTAAACATAATAGATTGTTGGATAAGTGTCGTGTGTGGGAGTAAATATCTCCCCCCTCCATCTAGCGAATCGGATCGGCCGTGCCCACAGCGAGTTCGGCCCAAAAGAGGATGATCGTCAGAAAGGCCCAAAGCCCAGTTCAACCTGATAAACCTGGGTACACGCAAGAGCGGTCCAAAACATTATTTCGAAGAAGTCTAAGCTCGACCCAGGCCCGTAGATGTTCCTAGACGGTCCCGCCGAGGAATTTGAAGTTCGAAGTCATCAAAGAAACGGTCAAATCGCCTAGAAGAGTGGAGATGTGCGCAAGAATAAAGGATCGAAGACCAGTTCTGCACGTACACGTGCATCGATCTGAAGACGAAGGAAAGTCAACAAAGTGGCTATAAAAGCTCATTCCATCCTCGTTCAGAAGGACGGATTCTGGGAGAAGAGAGAGATTGTGATATTATTTGCTGAAGCTTATTTTCTGTTCATTTCCCTTCGAATTTTTCTTATTCTTATAAAGCTTTATTCGATTATCAATAAAAAAGGAACATCCTTTCGCCCTATTTATATTTTTATTCATATCGTTTATTAATTTCTTTCGGATTCTAATTCAATCTTCATAAACGGATTCTGAGACCCTCTATTTATATAAATAAATATACTAGATAACTCGAAATAATCCAGTGTAGATTGTTGGGACGAGAAATCGGTTCAAGATCTTGTTCTATAATGAATGTAGAATATAGTTTTCCAACGACCATAACTTGTTATGGTCAAAGTTGGAGATTGTTAGGAATCTTGCCCAAATAAGGGTATTATGGTAATTCCTCCTAAAGGGTATTATTGTAATTACATTGATTTCCAACAAAAATTAGATAAAAAGACATAATCAACAATATAATTGATATTAATACATGATATTGTATAACGACATTCCGGCCGGCATGGCCCAAACGAAAGTCAAAAGACCTCTAGCTCATTAAACTCTTATAGCCCTCTGTATTAACTATGATTATATCCCTATATTAGATGTAAGAAATATGTCTCGGATGGAGCGATTAAACTGTTCAGTGATCAACTATGCTTGGGTAGCTATATTTGAGATCACATACACGGCTCACGAGTGGATAAATTTTCACTGAGTGGGAGCGTTCTATACAATTGGTTATGTACATGACATGGACATGTTGCGATTAAGTATATCGTTTAACTAACCGTGACATGAGGAGAGTGAAACTGATTTCCTTTTATATAAAACAAAAGTTTCATATGTATTCATTAAATCCTTCTTTTTTCTCAGCACCTCAAACATACCCCACTTTCAAAATTTCTTTCAAATGGCCTGAAAATTCTAACAACTAAGTCGTTTATCACATAATTATTTGATTGAATCCATAACCGAACGGATTATAATTATATGATTCGAACCGAGAATTTTATCGCTTGTTCTTGATTAATTAAAATATATTTAAGGTTTCTCGGAAATAATTCTTCTTTTTGAGAATTTATTTATTCAATTAATTTCCGAAATTTTTTCTCGGAAAATAATTTATTATTCGAGACTAACTCAATAAATCCTTTATTTATTCCGAGATTTCTCATTACCTTAACATATTTTAATTTAATTCGATAGACTTACTGAATCAATAATACATTCAAGAATTTAGTTCTAACAACGGAAAATCGTTTATTAAACTTGAATTTAAAAGTCGAGAGATACAAAATTTTATACTTTACAACAAGACCTGCGCTTGCGCTTGAAGAAGATGCTCCAATCGTTACCGGTGAGGAGATTTCCATACCAGGTGTATCTAATTCGCATACCTTAGATTCAAAGGATTTAATGAAATGATTAGAGAATGATTTTTTTTTTCAAAAACTAACTCTGAATTCATGATATTCATCATAGAGTATATCACAGTGCGTAATTGATTTAACAACTTTGCAATAATACTGATACTACATGTTGCTGAATGTAAATGGACAAAATATATATAAGAGACTATATATAATAAGTGAATAGGCTAGTATTGATATTTTGTAAATTTTTTACTTTATAAATTGACTATTTAATTATATTGCCCTATTTTAAAACAGTTATGTCTCTCGCGTCGTTTTGTGTATAAATCAATAAGAACTTTCGAATATTTTATTACAGAAGCCGCCCCTAATAATTCCGCCTAGCGCGGCATTTAATGTTTAATACTTTAATTGCAGAGAAGACAATTTATCTTAGAATAAATGACAGTCTTGCCCCCTGAAGTATGGCGCTCCTGACAATACGCCCCTGGAAATATAAAATCGACCATATTGCCCCGTAATCTTCATTTTATTCTCATTTGCATCCTTCCGTCAAAAAATAGGTCCAAATGTCAGTTAACTACTCATGTGTTAGGCACATGGTACCCGAAATAAGGGTATTATGGGAAATTCGGACGAGATGAGAGTGTGACAAATGTTAGATTTATTAAGGATTTATTATTCATTTATTAATACATAAAAAATGAAATAAAAATTGAAATAAAACTGAAAACGAAAACAAAACCACAAATCTTGGGAGGGAAACTCGTGCAACAAATCTTGGGAGGGAAAACGAAAACAAAACCTAAATCTGTAAATCGCGGCTCTTAATGGCGAAGGGAAAATCTCCGGGGAAGCCATCTCCGGCGAAAATACAAGGTGGGAGATATGGGTCTTCGTCATCCTCGCGTGCGACGTCAGACAGAGGAAAAGGAAAAGCAAAAGCCAAAGCTAGGACGAAATCGCCAGCGAAGAAAAAGTCTGCTGAGCCTACGACAAAGTCCCAATGTGCAGGTATTTCGTCACTTTATATGTTTGCTGGTATGGCTTTTAATCTTCGGGGACCACTATATTCTTTTTAATCTTTGTATTATTGTCCTGTTGTGGTTTTTAATGTTTACTGTTATTTCTTGTCCCCTTACCATTTAAGTGTGGGTCCTTCGTGTTTGTTCTCGTGTTGGTGGGCAATATTTAATGACTTTGGTTTTTTTATTTTTGTTTTATTAGCAGAGGAATTACTGGACAAGTATACAATAAACTTTCACCATGGTGGTATAATGGAGTTTTCAAATGGTGGTTGGAGCTATGAAGGTGGGGTCATCGATCATTGGGACTATGCAGATATGGACAGGATGTCCATTGTGGAGCTTGACTCGGTAATGAGGGATTCGTTGGGATACACAGTCAACCCGGTCTATTATATGAGGTCCACTACGTGTTCGAAACTGGTGTGTCTTCTCACGGATAAGGTCTTGATGGAAGTGATGTCGGAGACATTGAAAACACAATGGGATGTCGACATTTTTTGTGACCACCCCGAGAATTATCAGCCAGCCGGACCGATGGCCATTGAGAATGGTGTACAACAACAATCAGAACAGGTTGAGATTGATGTTGATGATCAAGATGTAATTCACATGGATAAGCAAACACAAGATCCACCACAAGCAGATGAGTTGATCCAGCAAGAACAAGATGAACTAACTGGTGCTGCGCATAATGAGAATGAGATTGAAGACGTTGAAGTTGGTGAGGAGACTGAAGACGTTGAAGTTGGTGAGGATAATGAAGACGCTCAGGACTCGGGTGAGGAGACTGAAGACGTTGAAGTTGGTGTGGATAATGAAGATGCTCGGGACTCGGGTGAGGAGACTGAAGACGTTGAAGTTGGTGAGGAGACTGAAGACGTTCATGACTCGGGTTTTGAGGTGAGCGAAGACGATATCGACGTAGACGGTGACGTTGTAGACCTTGGACTATCAAGACAACGCGGTAAAGGCAAGATGGTCCTTAGTGAAGAAGAAAATGATGATTCAGAGGATAGTGACTTTGATATTGATGCTCAAATGGGAGTTGAAGAAGAGTCGTCGTCTGATGATGAAACAAAACACGGGGCCGGAAGTTCAACAGGGGATCAGTTCAGAGATGTGAGGAAAGCAAAGAAGAAACTCCCAAACTTCGACGAGTTTAAATAATCAGACTTACATAACCCAACCTTCAAGCTTGGTATGGTGTTCCAAACTGGGAAACTGTTTAAGGAAGCCATCAGAGAGTACACGATACGTGCCGGGAAAGATATCTATTTTAAGAAGAATGATCCTGGTAGAATTCGTGCAGAATGTAACCACAAGAACTGCAGATGGACATGCTTTGCTTCCTTGTTAGGAAAAACAGGTTTGTTCATTGTCAAGACATACATGTCTGAACACACGTGCCCTAGGGTAAACCGAAACAGGTTTGCGACCTCGAGGTGGTTGGCACGAACTTATATGCAGCAATTTAAGGACTCAGAGTCGTGGTCGGCACCTGATTTCTTGAACCGAGTTCAAAAGGATTTTATCTTAGAGTGTTCTCGTGTAAAGGCGTACAGAGCGAAGAGACATGCTACAACTGTCATTGAAGGCTCGTATAAAGAACAGTACGCAAAACTTTGGGACTATGGTGCTGAACTACTAAAGAAAAATCCAGGTTCGACGGTCCAATTTGAATCTGAGCTTGCTGCAAATGGTAAACCAATATTCAAACGTATGTATGTTTGCTTCCAAGGATGCAAATTGGGGTTCAAACATTGTAGGCCTGTTCTTGGGTTCGACGGATGCCACATAAAGGGTCATCACACCGGCCAACTGCTAACCGCAATTGGCATCGATGCGAACAACAGCATATTCCCTGTCGCTTACGCTGTTGTTGAGTCAGAATGCAAGGCCTCGTGGACGTGGTTTTTTAACGTTCTTGAAAGCTGATTTGGACATTGTGAATGGCAATCAGTGGACATTCATATCGGATAAGCAAAAAGGGCTTCAAGAAGCAATAACCGGTATGTGGCAAGAAGGGTCAGTTCAAGCCGAACACAGACATTGTGCCAGGCATCTGCAGAAATGACTTTAATACGGGCTGAAGTTCCTGAAGCGTACGAGTGGCTCATGAGCAAAGGCACTGCACACTGGGCTAGAAGTCATTTCAGAAGCGGGCCTAAGTGTGAGGTATTACTGAACAACTTGTGTGAGAGTTTCAACGGGACGAGGGCAATCATGTTGGCTAGGCAGAGACCAATATTGTAAATGCTCGAGCGCATTCGAATGTACCTCATGCAACGATTCAGTAGGCAACGACTAGCCGGTGAAAGGTGGACATCAGAAATTAGACCACGCATATTCAACGTACTTGAGAAGAACAAAGTCCTAAGTGCAGAGAATATTGATGCTTGGGCCGGTGATTTGGACTATCAAGTCTCAAACATGTTTGGAACCATGTATAAAGTTGATATCGCGAGTCGTACTTGTTCATGTAATCGTTGGGATTTGTCAGGTATGAACACTACTTGTGTCTGAACATTGCTATTTTACTATTTTGTTCTTTAACAGTGTATTGTATGTTTTACTTGTAGGCATACCATGCTCTCATGCCATTAGCTGCATATGGCAACGATAAGAGGACCCAATTAAATATGTCTCAGACTGGTACAAGAAGGAGTGTTACCAAAACACTTACAAGTACAAAATAAATCCTATCAACCCAACAGTTCAGTGGCCAAAGACAGGGTCCACACCTATGGAAATTCCACCGGATAGAGTGAAGCCAGGTAGGCCAAAGAAATTGATGAGGGTTGAGCACGATGAGGTTATTCCTCGCCGAGGCACAAGGATGACAAGAAGATATATGACAACAACCTGCTCGAAGTGTGGAAAAACTGGTCACAACAGTCGTACGTTCAGACGCGATCAAGAGAACGAGGTAAAAGAACAATCAATAACTCAATCATGTTCATATACTAACCTTTTTAGTCATTAACAGAGACAAGCGAGGACAAAGAGAAAAAAGTACTAGTCAGGGAAGTAATAGTCAGGGACCTCTACCATCACAACCAACTCAGAATTCAACTCAAGCATCCAATCAATCAACTGGAATAAGGGTAAGTTATTTTGGCATTAATTGACCATGAAATTGGTAATTGTATAAATACTCATGTTATTGCCATTTTTAGGTGAGCCCTCGGTTTAGAACTCGCAACACCAGGATGGGAGTGCAAATGGGGCGTAGGATACTCTTCGGGGAATGAGAATATTATCCTTATTTTCTTATTATCTATGGTACATTATGTATGTAATACCCGTTAAACTTTTTTGGAAGCTTTGTAAGCAAACAATGTCTACTCATTTTGGTCTTATTTTATAGCTACATGATGATACCAAACAATGTCTATGGTGTTTGGGTATATTATGTATGTAATACCCGTTAAACCATTTTGGAACTTGTAATATTATTCAACTATAGTCTTATATGTTGTTTATGATATTAAGTCGTGTGCTTTTTTCATTTGTTGTTTTCTTTTTCTTTTTCTTTTACTCTTTTCTTCTCACAAAACTCTCTCATCTTTTTTTCTCAATCTCTTTCGTCTCTCTAGATCTCATTTATCGATTCATCGATTTCGTTCGTCTTAAATAAGCTATGTGTTTGTGAAATTCCTGTTAAAGAATGTTGATGCATATGTGTTTGTTAAATTCTTGCATACCAATATTCTTCAATTAAACACCATGACATACAATCACACAAAAGCAACACAAATGTCATTCAATCTTCAACTGAACCATACAATCGAAAATGCCATATAACTTTGATGTCATTTTAACAATAAAAAGAACAGCCACCGCAATCACTTCTACTTCAACAAAATCATAAACAAAATGAATACAATCACACAAAGCAAGACCTTGATTTTCTGACATTCACTAGCTATTAACTCCATCGTGTCGTCGCTGATATTAGCAACGGTAGTTGGATTATGAACTTCTGACTCTTCATTTTCCGAAGCTTGTGCATCATTTTCTACAGTGTTGATTGTGTTTAGCACGTCAGAGTAACCTGCTGTAGATGGTGACAATGTGGGGGGGTCCAACCATTCAAAAAATCCGCATCCCTGTGAGTTTCTATTTTGCGTAACAAAACAACCACTCAATCACCAATACTCTTCAAAACCCCAAATTGTGAAGCAACAATTACCTTGTATTGAGGACAACCAAAAAAACGTCTTACTGGGTTATGCCCAGTACGTGACGTCCTCTCGACGCTACTCAAACCACAAGAACAAGTCGGCCGCCGTACTACCGCCTCATCAACAGTCACTCGGGCTTTCTTGCGATTAGATGCACTGCTCGCGCTGCTCTCCATCCCGAACAGAACTCAAGTCGATTCGCTTCCATGCCCAGCGACAGAGATTCCACAGTAAGTTGATTCGCTTCCATGCCCAGCTACTGAACTCCGACTCGATTGTCTTTTGGGAAT
Source organism: Urtica dioica subsp. dioica (assembly GCF_054948205.1). Taxonomy (NCBI): domain Eukaryota; kingdom Viridiplantae; phylum Streptophyta; class Magnoliopsida; order Rosales; family Urticaceae; genus Urtica; species Urtica dioica. Next base: position 8,176,134 of record NC_142766.1, read on the forward strand.
GTTTTGGAACCCTAGATCGATTTAGGGATATGATAGAATATAAATGATTTTATTTGTTTATTCTTTTTCAAAAGATTTCATTTATTACTTTAACAAAACAATTATATTCGAATTTCGAACCCAAGCCAAGGCCATTTCGGTAACTTCATTCGCCTTTCCTAACATGTGCCTAACACGTAAGTATTTAACTGACGTTTTGGGCTTAAAATAGACGGTAGGCCCGACTTCGTCACAGCTTATGATATTGAGGGGTAATATGGTCGATTTTATATTTCCAGGGGCGTATTGTCAGGAACGCCATACGTCAGGGGGCAAGAGTGTCATTTATTCTTTATCTTACGAAATCACAATGACGTAGTACACTACGGACTCCTGTGTTTTGCACTCTTATTGTAAAAACATAGTTTTTTGAATTAATGACATTTTTAGTCTCTGAACTATGTCGTGTGTAACAACTTGGTCCTTCGGCGAAAAAAGTTGTAGCATCGATACCTGGTGAATGTGAGAAAATCACGTTTGATCCTTCTGTCAAATTTATCGTCTATTTAGACAGAAATATGCTGACGTGGCTTGATCGACTAGGGTAGTTAAGTAATTTTATATTTCAACCGATTAAATGGAACCTATTCGATACATTTTCCCAAAAATATTCAAATTGAACGACAAAGAAATTGAACGACAACGAAAATCTTAATTGGCGGCTGTGAAAACCCTAATGGCGAAGACGAAGTCGCCGGCAACGAAGATGCCGGCGGTGGCATTTATTGGAGGAGCAACGTCGAGTCGAAATACAACCCCAGTGCAGTCGGGGTGTTACGGTGAGAATGAACTCTCAAAAGTTTTTGGTTAGTTTTAGAAACCTGAAAATGATTTTTGGATACCACGGGGACCACTTTTTTTATGTTGTCTGTAGCCATATTTTTTGGTCGGAATTTGTCTGGGACCACGCGAATAACTTGTTTATGGTCGGATATTATTTGGGGATAACTGGGACCACGCGAATAACTTGTTTTTGGTCGGATATTTTCTGGGACCACTTGTTTGTTTATTCCTTCTTTGTTTTGTATGGGACCACTGGTGTTTTATTGTCCCCTGATGCATATTATTTGTTTATTGAATATTCTTGTTTATTTTTGTCAAGTAATGGACTGATTTTTGTCCTCTGATTGTTTTGTATATTGACAGAGGCGTTGGTCAACAACTTTACGTTACAAGTCCACCATGGTGGATCAATGGTATTTGATACTGATGGAACCTGATACGTTGGAGGTGGAATAAGTCCTCAAGAATTCACAGATTTAGACAAGATGTCTATCTTTAAATTAAATGGGATTTTGAATGACCTGGGTTACTCATCTGCTCCAACAAATTTCTTGAAGTCGGGTACGAGCGATTGGATGACTTTTGTTGAAAATGATGAGTGCTTGATTGAAGATATGGCTGAGATATTGAAGACACAGTGGGAGGTATACTTGTTCTGTTCTCACCCACTTGACATGACTGAGAATGAGGAGCTATTACGTGCCGGTGATGAGCTAATACCTGCGTGGAAGAAGAACAGCCAACGCTTGAGGTTGACGCTAACAATGAGGTTAATGATGATGAGCTGAACGGTACAGACACAGATGAAGAAGCTACAAAACAACCCGGTGAGGCTGAGTTCGGGTTCGAGTTGAGCGAGGAGGACATTCAAGTTGATGGAGCAGCAGTGGATCTTGGGGTTGCTGGGCTACGAGACAAAGGAAAGCGTATTTTCGATGAGGATTTTGATCCAGACAGTGAGAGTGAAGACGATATTGACGCTGACATTGGAGGGTTCGACACAGATTCAGAAGAAGAGTGTGAAAAAGAAGATGACAAGTTCTGGAACAAGCGAAACCCGAAGAAGAAACTGCCGCGATTTCAAGAGTTTAGAGAGGAAGGTGATATGGGTAAAGTGAGCATCGACACTGTGCCCGCCATCTTCAGGGAAATATCACTAAGGTAAATGAATTTATTTTTTGATGTGTTTGAATTCTGTTTATAGACGTGTATTTTCTAATTTTTTGTATTCAATCTCATCGGCACTGTGACTCAACTTATTATTTTTAAATGCCTGCACTGATGTGGCAAATAAAATTTGTCACCTAGTTGAATATAGTAATTATGCCGACTTTTAAAAAAACATAGTGTAATTATAAAAACCAAGATGATGACAGGTTTGGAATTATAATGACAGGTTTTTAAAGGCCAGTTTATGAAGACCAAGATGATGGCCGCAGCTATGGCGTACTCAGCTTGACGCTTTGAGGCTGAGTTAGAGTTAATCAAGGCCGGAGATAAGAGTGCTTACAATTGGCTCATTGAAAAACACCCTCAACATTAGGCAAGGAGCCATTTCCGGCCAGGACCAAAGTGCGACATCTTACTCAATAATCTGTGTGAGAGTTTCAATGGGACTAGATCAGTGCTAATGGCTCGACAGAAACCAATTTTGTCGATGTTGGAGCGGATTCGAATGTATCTACTCAAAAGGTTCACCAAACAGAGATTGGCTAGAGATAAGTGGAATGGAGAAATTGGGCCTCGGATTTACAAGATATTGGAGAACAATAAGGTCCTTAGTGCACAGAACATACCATATTGGGCCGGAGGATCCGATTACCAAGTCTCGAACATGTACTGGTCAATGTACGCAGTGAATTTAGCACGCCACTCATGCTCATGTAACAGATGGAATCTTTCAGGTATTAATCTACTCATATGTCTTACTCATATTCATGACTTGGTTCAACACATGATTAACACTTATTTTTTGTAGGAATACCGTGTGCTCATGCTATAAGCTGCATTTGGCACAAACACGATGATCCTTTGAAATATGTGTCAATGTGGTACAAGAAGCCTTGTTATGAACAAACATATGTTCAAGGGATATGTCCTATTAATCCCCTAGAACAATGGCCACGAACAACAAAGAACCCTATGTCCATGCCACCGGACCGAGCAAAACCCGGAAGACCAAAGAAGCTTAGGCGAATCTCTCATGACGAGGTAGTTCCAAAGCGAGTACAAAGATGACAAGAAAATATATCATGTCACGGTGCTCAAAATGTGGGAAAGAGGGCCATAATGTGAAAACATGTTTCAGGCGAGTAGAAGAATCAAGGGTACATCAATTTCTGTAATGGCTATTATACTTGAATTCAATATGATTTAGTATTGACTATGTACATTTCTGTAATCAATTTCACAGAGGCATGGAAGAGCATCACAACCAGCATCATCCCAGCCTTCTCAAGTTCAGCCACCATCATCAAAGCCTTCTCAACCTCAGCCACCGCCATCACAGCCTTCCCAAGCTACACAGCCACCACGACCGTCACCACCTTCGAGTCAAGCTACACAACCATTGAGGGTGAGGGTACTACTGAATTTTGATATTCTTAATTTTTTTTGTTCTCATTCCATGTGTCTTTTTATTGTACAGAGAAGCCCGAGATTTAGGAGTCACAACATAAGATAGGATCTCATGAATTGATAGCTTAAATCAACTGAAAATATCACTTACTAAAACTGAGAAATAAACCAACTGACATTACTTGAGCATTTGAATCCAGAATACCAGACAACATTACACGTTCATTATCAGTTACAAAACAACTTTCATCACAAAACCTGCATCACAACTTACTTGAACAAAAGTACAACCACAAACAGTAATATAACCATGGCCAACATCTTAATCTGTTTTAGATCTTTCGATTCAAAAATTCTTTCTTTCACTGCACAGCTCTGGTGGTCGTGAAATTCTTCTGTTACCAAGTCCGACTTCGTCCTCTCAAACGCATTAATTCTCTTCAACAGTCCGGGAATAATCGTTGTTGATCTTGCGCACATTGGAGGGTCTAGCCATTCATGAAATCCACAGCGCGGCTCTGTTTTATGCTTGGTAATTTTCAAAATATTTAGAGTCGGCAATTTCACAAACACAGAAAGAAAAAAATTGAAAATTCCTAAATTGAAAACCTCACCTTATACCCGGGGCATCCATAAAATCTTCGACCCGGGTTTTCAGTCATCCACGACGTGCGTTCGACCCCAGTAGCGCTGCAGAAACACGACGGAGGTCGTCGCCGCCCACTCGACCCATCGACCTCTACGCGAGATTTCCTTGACGAAGAAGACAGAGAGGATTCCATGACACTCCAAGCTTGTCGCGGTTGTCTTCAAGCCCAATTCTGAAGAAATTTGTTCATTTCGTCTCGATTATGGAATTAAACGATTTGGGATTTTAGGGTTTTATCGAGGGATTTGATTTTCTCGATTTGGGATTACACGACCATATAAAAGCGAATATTCTATAAAAGAAGAGGAAACCATTAAAACATGGGCAAAATGGTAACTACCCTAGTCGATCAAGCCACGTCAGCATATTTCTGTCTAAATAGACGATAAATTTGACAGAAGGATCAAACGTGATTTTCTCACATTCACCAGGTATTGATGCTACAGCTTTTTTCGCCGAAGGACCAGGTTGTTACACACGACATAGTTCAGGGACTAAAAATATCATTAATTCTAGTTTTTTTTTTCATCACATAATCAGTCGATGTATTTTACATATATTATATATATATAAAAAAATAATTTTTTTGGCTTACATTTTTTAACAGCAGTTTTGTTAATTTTTATGCATTAATGTTTAAAAATAGACAAACATACCTAGGTCTTTTGTCTGTAATTTTTGCGATGACGAATACACAAGGTGTTTATCTAATCAATAAGGTTAATAAGATTAGGTTAATGAACAATTTAGAATATTTATGTATAAAATTCAACAAAATTTTAGTGTAGGAGTCGTGTTCATAAAAAAAAAAAAACACTAATAAGGCGAAAATCGATATATTAAATTACAAACAAAAAAATTTGAATTTTATTTTCCATAGCGTGTAAAACTAATAAAGTACCCCTACATTAAGTAGAAAATCGATATATATTATAATAACGTGTAATACATGAAAGAATAATCCCCATTAAGAACTCTGATGGGTTGTTATTTAGAAGAAAAAAAAGCATATACAAAATAGTTATTTAAAGCTAGTTGATTTCAAAAATAGTCTAAGCGTTTAGTTTAATTAATTTTATGGAATTAGTTAAAAATTACATTGTTCAAATTTTTCTATGGTGGCAATAAAATATATTTACGGTGTATATAAATTAATCTATATACCAAATTCAAAAAAAAATATTGAATTTTGAATAAATAAATAAAAATAAGTTAAAAAAAAAAAGATGACGTTTGTTGCAACACTCTTCTTGTGTTTGATTTTCACAATCGTGTCGGTGAGCTGCTAGATCGAGAGATAACCACGATGCTGAAAGGACGTAGGAAACCCGCCGTGCTGAGACGGGCGTCTTGCGAAATAAGGTGGTATCAGACATGAACAATCGCTCTAATATCAATTGTTGAGGAGTCTAAGGTTGTTAGCATCGGATACGAACGATTGCTCCAATGTCATTTTATGGGTAAATTACTTCCCTATGGTTGATTACGGTTTGCATGTATTGAACACGGACATATGCAATACCTAATTACGGTTTACATGTATTGAACACGAATATCTCCATGTTATTTAGGCATCTATCTGTAGCCATTCATGAATGAGTCAAAGAACCCGGTAATATGACCTAGAAGTCTCTGACCACTTAAGGATTTAGATTAAGTCTCATTGTGACCATCATAGCGACCCCCGGTTAGTGTGTCATATTGGTGCTTAAACGACACATCAATTACTAAAGGATGTCCGGGTTGTCCATATACCAAATGTACATAATGCTCCCCCAAAGTGATCAACCTTTCACTTGTGTTCCACATATGTGGTTTTAGATCCAGCTATCCAAGCATGCATCAATTACTGGCCATATTTTAGCTCATCGCCCGAAATTAGACGCCCATCATGTAATTCAGTTTAATACGGAGGCTATGGATGATATTTGTTATTGATTTTAATTAGAACACAACTTACTAATCAATTATGGGATAGGGCTCGAGGCTGCCTTTGGCATGCATCGCACTCCATTCGATCGAGGCGATCAGTAACCGCCATTAGGTCTTACCGCATAAATCGTGTAACTTCCCCATAGATTGTTTGCACATGAAAATTTTGTGCTGCGACGAGGGCTCATCATTGTCTCCCACTTCTGACATAGTTGAAATTCTACAGACTATTACACTCGTGAAGTAATAGAAAGAAGGCCTCACAACACTCGCTCACTTGTTTCACTCAACTATGATGATCACTCAATTTTGCTCGTGTTTACACTCAATATTATTGGCTTTTACCCTCTGATAAACTCACACTCTCTTGCCTCTTTCCACTCGAATCCTCTTTTATTTCTTTTGAAACTAAAGAATGGTGATGAAAAAGGTAAACTAGTGACATCCAAACGCGACAAACAAAAATGAAAAAACACAAACAATTACGACACAACACACAGAACCAAAAAGATAGACACCACACTTTGCAAGGTATATGGATATTCAATCAGACTTGTAGAATTATCTGTCTCTTTTTTTTCTTTTCTTTTTTTTTATCTTTTTTTTATGGAAAAGGAACTTCAATAAAGAGGAAAAAGGAGCTAAGAACGATGTAAACAAAACAAGAAAAACTAGGAAACATGGATGAAACTGGCAGAAACTTTTAGGGACTCAAAATCGGTAGAAAACTAACTCTTTTCAGAATAAAATATAGTGTTTATGAATAAACCTTGAATTTATTCAATAGAGCACAAAAAGATCTTCGATTTGATATATTAAACACGTAAATCCAATATCATAATCAAAAGTTGTGATTGTTTCAATTCTGACATAAATTTTTTTTTTCAGGAATGACGAATTTGTTTTTGGTTTTTTTTAATAAAAATAAAAGGATAGATAAAACCTTGATGAACTCCATCGGCTCTAATACCACATGATACGAATCATGCCAATAATGTGACAGTGACCCGGAACCAAAGTTGGTGCCTTCGCAAACAAGGATCACAAGTTCAATGACTCCGTGACCTAACGCCTAGAGAGACGCGAACTTTGGAATAATGAAGATATCACAAACGAATGTGTAAGTTCGATTGATAAGTCGGGGATGAACGCCATACGGAAAGCCTAATAAGTTCATAAGTTTCTTCAAGAAAACAAAGAGAATTCTTTCATTTTTTTTATCAAAAATGTAATCTGACTTTCTCATTCATGAAATCTCCTTAAATAAGCAAAATACAAAGCAAATTCGGAGTTCCGGGTTGCCCTAACTTAAATGGCATAGAAGACATTATTTAGGCCTAATAACATTAAAATTAAAAGGCTAACTTAATAACTAACACATATGGGCTTTATTTCCTCAGGTTTGGTCGCTCTCTACTTCTTGCACAACTAACAAGGTTGTTCATATCTTCCTTCATTTGCTTTGCCATTGCCTTCGCGATTGGTCCTTTTATTTGTTCCTCCTTGATGTCCGTATCAACTGTGTTAAGAAGGTTGATGGCAAGGTGGTTAAGAGCGAGTCTTGGTTCAAGATCAACAACAAAGTCATCAAATTCGGCTTGGTGGAAATTGCTCTAATGACAGGACTGAATTGTCCATAATTTACTAGCGACGAGCTCAAAGAACACAATAGCTCAAGAAAGTATACTCCCAGAGGATATGGTGTGCATGGATTCTCGCACGCTATAGTTGCATGAGCATATGAAATCATGCAAGTGCTTAAACAAAATGAGTATAGAAGCTATTGTGATGCAATGGCAACTCCATGTGTCCTTCGCTGGCAATTTTCGGACCACAACAGATTCAACACCATAGAGCTTGTAGAGGTTGTCTTTGAAAACAGTGAGGTAAATATTTATTACCATAACCGTTAATTTTATCTACTGTTACAATATATAATTGACAAACCTTTTTTTTTTTGTTGACAACTCGTTGTTGACGATATCGTTGAACGCGAAAGGGAGAGGAATGCACCTATATGGTTCCATTTCTTTCACAAGATGTCATATTGGAGGATGTACCTTCTTCGACCGCACACAAGGACTCGTCAAACAAAAGTGCAGGAAAAAGGGTACCGCCAATTGTTAGACCGTATATTTCAAAAGGCCCATTAGTGGGTTTTGTATGTAGGAAATAATATGATCCAAGTGTATTACCTATTATGGTTTAATAATAAATAAGATAAATTCTATTGGTTAATAAATAAAAGATAATTTCTTATTGTACCCTGATGGTTGGTCTATACAAAGTTAATCCTAGGAATTGATCATCTCTCAACTTATTACGTAGTTTTCTTATGCCATCAACAGAAAGCTCTCAAGCTTTAGAGAGAGTCAAGAGAGAATTCAATTCCGGTGATTCCGTCATCGCCGTCGTTTTCATCATGGATTGATATATGATTTTTTTTTTTTTATCTCTAATGATATGTGAAAATAATCTAGTTTTAAGATTTTGACTAATTAAGATTGTTCAATTTGATGCTTACATGTGATATCACAGCTTTGATTGTAAATTAGTGATTTTCCGATTACTTTTTTTTTTTTTTTTTTGTCCGCTTCACTGTTTAATTTTTGACATCCTTTTCTATCATCGCTGAATTGAATTTTATTCTTTTGAATTGGCGATATTTATCGTACATGGGTATTTATGTTATCTTTTTGAATATGAGATTATTGTTATTGTTTTGGTCATTGGCTGATTATTGATGCTTTTCGATTAATATTATTGGGCGAATATTGTGGCCACTAAAATCCAATTATCATCAGTGCAAAAGTATAATCGCATAGTGTAGGCTTGAGAATTCCTCATTGGTGTTGTACCAGCACGGGTAGCCTATATAGCCTATAGCCTATAGTCTAATAGAACAAATTTACTTTTTGCATATCCATCTATTGAAAAGTGGAAGGTGGAAAGTTGAAAGTTATTTATTTAATATGTAAAGTTATTAGTGGTTTCTTTTCTTTCTACTGATGTTGGTTAATGGCATTTTACGCATAATGGTGAATTGTTAAATCATGTATCCTTGATTCACTTATCGAAAATATGGAAGTATGAAATTATAATGATATGATTTGTTCGTGCTTGTGTATTAGAAAGATCAAATAGAATCAAATATGACTGTATGTATTTATGCAAACGATATTTATATAATCCGCAGACTTGCTTATAATGTCATATGCATGTGATACCACTGAGTGTAGTACAGAGTGAATCACTTGGATAAAAGATTCACCCAAAGAACTCCTATAAATTGAGGAATTGCGTTGTTGCAACAACGAAATGGACACTTGACTTCGTCATCACTATTAAGTTGGAAACGTGCCATACAGATAAACTCATTCACGCCAGAATGATACTGAAGACTCATTCACTGAATGTTGGGAATCAAATATTATTAGAAAGAATTTGGATGATATGACAACGAGATTAAGAGTGGAAATTTTTTTGAAGTTTGATGTGAGATAATTGGATGATTGGAAAAATTCAATATCTTAGAGTTTGATTAAAATGTCTACCGAAATTTCGGCAGAATTTCGCCTAAACTATCAACAAACCCAAAACCTCCAATTTCATATAAAACATGTATATACCAGCCACAACTATCATATTGAACAACTAAATCCTAAACTGAGCTTTAGTTGCTCGGTTACATCAATATTATAACAATGTAAATTAATAAATTTAAAGAATTTAATTAATTTTACAATTATAATTACAATATTAGCTTAATTAATTCTAAATTACCTGATTAAGTTATAACAATTTCAATATCTCTTTAAGTTATCAAAATGATTATCTACAAATTAATGAATTTTCTAATTAGGTAATTAAACCTAACATATATAATTACTTAATTAACGGACAATTTAAAAATTAAACACGAAATCTAATTAGTTAAAGTTACTAATTAATTAACATATCAATTAACCTAAAATATTAAAGTAACTAATTACATATTGAACTACATAGTAATGAATTATTTAGTTCATTAACCTAGCATATTAAACTAACTAACTAAATGCATATTTAACTAATAAATTGATTAGAAGATACAATTAAATAACATAATATTAACCTTTGAATTAATTACCAAAATAACGACCTAACAAATTTATTTTCTAATCTAACTACTAACCAAACTTAATTACCATAAATAACCACTAATTAATTACGTACCTCCACCGACGGGGCTGTGAGGCAAAAGGCGGAGCGGGTCATCGATCGACCACGGCTGCGGAAATGCAAGACTGTCAGTGGTCGATGAGGCTGCTCGATGGTCGGGCTCGTTCGGCGTCGCTCGTTGATCGGGCTCGGTCAGCGCGCGTGGCTCAATGGTCGTGACTCAATCGGCGCACGTGGCTTCATGGCGGGCTTGGTGGTCGTGACTCGGTGGCGGGCTCAGTTGGTGGGCTCAGTGGTTGGGCTCAATCAGTGCGGCTCGGCATGGCTCGGTGGTGGCACCGCTCGGAGGCGTGGTGGTGACATCGCTCGGTCGGAGGCGTGGTGGTGGCCTCGGTTAGTTGGAGGCATCGTGGTGCCGTGGCTCGATGGTGGCATCATTCGATCGGAGGAGGTTTTTTGGCGGGTCTTGGTCGTATGTGAGTATCAGAGAGAGGAGCAAGAGAGGAGAGAGAAAGAGATAGATAAATATTAGAATTGATCTAGGGTTAAGAAAAACTTTAACGCTTCGAGCAAGCGACGGAATTTAAAAATTTTCTTTCAAACAAGTAAAACGATTTTACTAACCTAGACAAAGAGCAAGTACATATAAATTAAAATTATAAACGAGCATTATAAGTTTACTAACCTTTGAGAAGCTTGAACATTGAGAAGCCTTTAGAAGGTTGAAACGTTCTTTTCCCCTCGCAACACGTCTCTCTTCTTTCATCGGGATCTCGAGCTACCACGAAAGTTTCTATCACAAGAATTACTCGAGAAAGAAAGGAATTAGTGAGTGGGTACTTTTAAACACGACGACTCGAGAACTAGTCTCAAAGTCGAAGAGCTAAAACACTAGGTCAAGTGTGGACCTAGGTGCCAAAACAAAAACGAAAAATAACTAGAGAGAGAGAAGGTTGGGCGGCCAAGTTCTAGAGAGAGAGGCTCTCAATTTCTTAAACTTTTGAATGAATAAAATGAAGGGAATGAGGGCTCTATTTATAGGAGAGGTTTTACCTTCAATAAGGTAGTTTCCTCTTCTATGGAATATCACATATTCATGAGAATATATTGCCCTTTTCCTATACAAGTCACACGGCCAACTAGGGCCTTCATGACTCCATGGATTTCTTTCCTCTTTTATTTTTGCTCTCTCCTTGCTTGTTTGGCCGCCCACTATACCTTCCTCCTAGAGGAAATTTGTTTCCTCTTTTTTTTGTGGCAAGTATCTTCATACATTAATGTACAAAATAAACTCTCTTTTTTCTTTGGTATGGACGTGCAACAACTTCTAGAAGGCTCCTAGATTTTTCTTCATTTGTTCATGACAACATAAGAAAAGCCCATTAAGAATTTTGACGGAGAAAACAAGACAGTTAAAATTTTGAGAGATTGTGCTTCTAATCGGCGAGAAAATATTAGAAGCAACTTGTCGCTTCTAACCTCAGACAACATGACTTATTGAAGGCAAAATGTTTGTATATCCGTGGAATAGGTTAGAACCGAAGTCGCTTCTCAAAGTCATTTTTGTAGTAGTGTGGTCCATTTTCTAAGTTCCTAGAAAGCCTTGGCATCTGCGCTCAATATAGTATTCCAGGAATACCACAACAAAATGGTTTAGCAGAAAGGTGTAATCGTACTTTCATGGAAACAATTCTTCTTTTCCAAATTTTTGTGGATGCATGCTTTAAAGATCATTGTATTTTAATTGAACAGGGTTCCCACCTAAGACACATTTTGAAATGTGGAAGGGAAGAAAACCTAGTTTAAGGCACTTGCATGTTTTTTTGTTGTGTAGCGGAAGTAAGGATTCATAATCCACATGAAAAGAAATTGGACTCAAGAAGAATAAGTGTTTTCTTCATTGGTTATGTAGAAAAATCTAAAAGGTGTCGATTCTATTGTCCTAACCATAGTACGAGAATTGTCGAAACTAAAAATGCTATGTTTATTGAAAATGGTGAAGTTAGTGGGAGTTTGGAACCATGTATTGTGGAAACTCAAGAAGTTAGGGTCCAAGTACATTTGCCTTTCCCTTATTCTAAAGTTGTTGTTTCTGTTCATGTAGACCATGATAATGATATACAAGAACATCAAATTAATGACCAAGCACCACTGGATGATGTCGTACTAAATGAACCTATAATAAATGAACCACAAGAAGTTGCATTAAGAAGATCTGTAAAAGAGCGTAGATTTACTATTTATGATGATTATGTGGTTTATCTACAAGAGTCTGATTACGACTTAGGAATTGATAATGATCTAGTTTCATTTTCACAAACATAGAAAGTAAGAGTTCTACTAAGTGGTTAGACATCATGAAAGAAGAGCTTAAATCAATGGATCATAACGAAGTTTGGGACCTTATTGAATTGCCTAAAGCTAGTAAAAGAGTCGGGTGCAAGTGGGTCTTCAAGACCAAGCTCGAATCAAATGGATATATCGAAAGACATAAAACCAGACTTGTTGCCAAAGGTTTTACCACTACTACAAAATACCCTTTTAGAGTCGCTCAAAAAGCGACGCGTTATATTTTGGGCGTCGCTTTTTGAGCGACACATATGTTAGTGACGCCCAAAGGTTTGGTCGTCGCTTATGACCAAGCGACGCTCCACGTAAGCGCCACGTTGGATTGGCAGGTGAGGCATCCTATGTGATCGGAATAGAAATATCTCGTAATAGATCACAAGGATGGTTGGGACTGTCTCAGAAAGCATACATTAATAAAGTTTCAGAGAGATACAAGATGGACAAATGCTCTGCAATTGTTGTTGATATTCATAAGAGAGATAAATTTAGTCTCAATCAATGTCCAAAGAATGAATTGGAATAAAATAAAGTGGAACGAATTCTTTATGCATCTATTCTCGGAAGCTTGATGTACGCACATACTTGTACCAGACCAGACATCAGTTTTGCTGTCGGAATGCTGGATAGGTATCAAAGTAATCCAAGACTAGATCTTTGGAAAGCTGAAAAGAAAGTACTAAGGTATCTGAAAAGAATGAAGGATCATATGCTTACTTATAAGAGATCAGATCACCTCGAGGTGGTTGGATATTCAGATTCAGATTTTTCCGGATGCGTGGATTACAAAAAGTTAACTTTTGGCTATTTGTTCCTCTTAGGCGGAGGAGAGATCTTCATAGAAGAGTGTGAAGCAGACCGTCATTGTTGCATCCACTATGGAAGCTGAGTTCATAGCATGCTTTGAGGCTACAGTTTGTAGATTATGGCTGAGGAACTTTATTTCAGGGCTTGAAATTGTCGGTACTATCGCTAAGCTGTTGAAAATTTACTGTGATAATTCCGCATCAGTCTTCTTTTCTAAGAACAACAAGTATTCGAAAGGTGCTAAGCATATGGCATTGAAATACTTTACCGTTAAAGAAGAAGTGTAGAAACAAAACTAAAATGTGTCAATCAATCACATTAGTACAAAGCTTATGGTTGCATATTCATTAATGAAAAGGATTGCCCCCTAAGACATTTACGGATCATGTCGAAAGAATGGGGATCCTTGGATGTCATCCTTGATGTAATTTATGTTTTATGTGATTGACACTTTGAGCATGTTTATTTTGTTTCTGATATGAAGTGATGAATCTTGTTTGTTATGGTTAGTATGTACATGAATGCATTATGTGATCAAGATTCGTATTGTCTCTGACAAAGACATTATTGTTAGACCGTTATGAATACCTTAGTCATTATGTGTCATGTCAAGTGTGAACCTAGTATTGTGATACACGGAAAAGATTATGTCGACAAATTGATGTACAACCTCTATGATCCTTATTATCTTTAATGTTTAACAGAGACTTTATGATGTAATCAATATTATGATGGATTCATCTGATACTATGTGTAATTACGTTTATTATTGAGCCATATGGTATCAAATGACACATGGGCCAAGTGGGAGAATGTTAGACCGTATATTTCAAAAGGCCCATTAGTGGGTTTTGTACGTGGAAAATAATTTTGCCCAAGTGTATTATCTATCAGGGTTTAATAATAAATAATATCAATTCTATTTGTTAGTAAATTAAAGGTAATTTCCTATTATACGCTGATGATGAGTCTATATAAATATATAAATTTAACCCTAGGAATCGGTCCTCTCTCAACCCACTACGTAGTTTCTTATGCCATCAGCAGAAAGCTCCCAAGCGTAATTAGGGGTCAAGAGAGAAAAATAAATTCCAGTGATTCTGCCACCACTGTCGCTCTCGTCATGGATTGAGGTCGGCTTTCTTAGATCTCTAATGATATATGAAAATCATATAGTTCTAAGATCTTGGCTATTGAGGGTTGTTCAAATTAATGTTTACACCAACGTCTCCACAAAACGAAGCCTTTGACAATGTTGCATTCATGACATTGTTGAACAAGGTGTGTAGATTAACTACTAATCGTACTAAGTTTTTTTTATTGTAGCTAGTTAATCATATTTATTGTTAATGTTAAGCAGGTTAATTTTGACATTGTTAAACAAGGTTGCAAAACTCGAAAACGTGCAATCGAAGTTGAAGAGGCAACTCAAGAAAGGGAAAAAAATAGTTTAATGTTGAATTTTCTAACGTTATTAAAAAGCATTTGACGAAATTCTTAAGCTGGTGTCATCAAGCACCAGCAAGGATGCAAACGACGAATCTCTATGAGGCCACGACACGGATCATGTTAACAACTACGAAGCTGATTATATACGTGATATGAAGGTTTTTACTAGCTAGATAAATAAAATTATCTAAACAAGTGTCTGCATCAAAAACCTTAGATTACATTTACAGATTGATTAAGCTACACCCAATGCTAACATAAACATATTGGAGCCGCGCAGACAAAAAACGTAATGGTAGCTACAAATATTTACTATAAATAGTAAACTATGAAGGTTAATACAATTTTATTTTATGGTTAATCTGATTAACTATTAATATATTTTTAATTGACACATGAAAACGAGGGCGAAGGCAAGAAAGGGACACTTGCCAATGCAATTCCGGACATTGTTGAGAAAGAGAGCACATATGGTGAAGAACCAACCATGGATACTGAAAACAATGTGGGGATAACTATTGATGAGGTTGAAGACACTGAAAACGTAAAGGTAACTATATTTTTTCTGTTAATCATATTTACTTTGAAGGTTAATATGACTAACTGTTAATATCTCTTTAATTGACACATGAAAACGTTGACGATGCCAACAACGGGATATTTTCCAATCCAATTCCTGACGTTGTAGAAAATAGAGCTCAGGTGGTGAAACATCAACTAAGGATGATGCAAACATAGTGAGGTTCACTATTGACGAAGTGGGAGAGACCGAAAATGTAAAGGTAACCATATTTTTTTTCCTATGAATCTTATTTAGTTTGGAGGTTAATCTGATTAACTATCTCATATTTGTTCAATTAACTTCGAATGATAACTTCACGACTGTGGCAATGACATTCTTAACAGAAAACTAATGACGAAGGCAAAAACGGGAAACGTGCGAATGAAATGCGGATTTTGTGAAAGAAAGCACAAAGAAATTGGAGGTTGGATGAAAGAGGAAGAACAACGATGAACAGGTAAATAAAAAATTTAAGATCAATTTGGTCAAATATTAAATACCAATTATGCTAATGATTTGTTTTTGCAGAAAAAAAAATCGGTGAAAATGGAGGATAAAAAGGAGCAACCGAGAAGAGCAAGTAAACGCACAAAGACGAAAGGAACGTCTATGGGCTTAAACTAACAGCATAAAGAGAATGTCACAAGAATAATGGATAAGAAGCGAGAGAGAAGCAGTAAAACAACCATGCCATACACAATATGTGGCAAAGAAACCGAACAAAAAATGAAAAGACGATGAGACTATTATGGATGATGATGCAAATTATCCATAATTTAATCTTCATTTGTGCAAGTTTATGGAAAAGATGTAAAATGATCAACAATATCAATCATTAGTAAAAACAACCTTAAATAATCTTTACTCTCATTTTTCTTAGTAGGATACTTTTTTCGAACAAGGATATCTTACTTTTGGTTTATTTTACTATTTAGTTATTCTATATTGCTGTAAAGACATCAACTAGTATTTCAGTTTTTTCATTTTACTTTGACCGTGTGGATCTGTGTTTATTAACCAAGTAGTATTTACAGTTAACGACATAATTGGAAATCAATATACAAGCTTTACATGTAAAAATTTAGTCCATTAGACAGGTTCGCTTGTTGCGGCCACATCAGTCACATTTTTCATAATTTAGCTTCTTCAAATCCTCCGAAGCTCACCTGTCTTCAATTGGGTACAAGCTATAGCATGGGAACATGAGAACTCGTACAACTACCAGTAGAAGCACGTACATGTTCTATTAACCAAATTTATAGTTTCGTTTCCTCCATTATCGATTACTTGAAGGTCGTGCAAGTTTATGGGAGTGACCAGCAAGTAATAAAAATAGTAAATAAATGATATCTTGGAAGTAAATAATATTTACTCTGAATGATATTAAATATGAGTGTAAATAAAACAAAGGCAAATACATAGTGGATTAACTCACCGACATGGAGCGAGCACTGTCCTCATTCGTCAACATAATCTCATAAGATTTAGGAGTCAGTGATGTGGTCATAGAATTTCCAAAAAAAATAGTGCGCTCATAAAACCATTTTTGGAGTATATTTCGAAGCTCAATAATCAATTGTGATACATGCCAACCCCTTGCTTCTTTCAATACGGAATTTATAGATTCTGAGATGTTGGCTATCATCAAATTGCAGCGCCTGCCCGGGAAGAGCGAACGACACTATCTCTTTCTATCTGCATCCTCTAAATATTTCTTGATGCGAGGATCGATTTTGTTCAATAGACTCAAGTATTTCTCATACACGGATACCGTATACGTCTTTGCACACCTTACAAAAAAAGGGTTTAATTGCATCGTGATGAAAATAAACATTTAAGTTTCTCGAGAGGTGTTGCGTGCATAATGCTGCAATTTTAGCTTTTGGAAATACTCTAGAAACAACCTTCGCGATCTATTTATGCCTATCCGAAATGACAACCATCGATTCACACATGCTCATGGCCTTTTTCAGCTTGAGAAAGAGTACCATTCCAACAACAAGTCATTTTCTGAATCAACTATGCCATATCTAATCGAGAAGATATGGTCATCTCCGCAATTATCGAAGTAATACGCAAACTCACTACTACAAACAGGGGATTCCACAACGGTACAGTACCGTTGTGGAATGATTCCACAACGGTTCTGTACCGTTGTGGAATCCTCCGCTGTGTAATGATTCCACAACGATACTCGTACCGTTATGGAATCTTAGGGATTCCACAATGGTACAGTACCATTGTGGAATCTTAGAGATTCCACAACGGTACTGTACCGTTGTGGAAACATCCATTTTCCACAATGGGACAGTCCCGTTGTGAAAAATGGATCAATTTTTTTAAAAAATCGCCGCGGCCACGTATTGATTTCGCCGCGGCGAACACTTCCACAACGGTAAAGCCGTACCGTTGTGGAATAGTTCGCCGCAGCCAATGACATACGTGGCCGCGGCGGAGTTGAATTATGATGTTTTCCGTTTCTCGCCGCGGCAACGTGACTTACTCGCCGCGGCGAGATCTTCCACAACGGGATGGTAGTCCCGTTGTGGAAGAATTTTCCGCGGCGAAATGTTCACGTGGCCGCGGCGAATATGTTTTGTGTTTTTTTAAAATTCTCGCCGCAGCAAGGTATACCTTTGGCTGCGGCGAGATGAATTCCCAGGAAACTTTGCCGCGGCGTAATTATTACACGCCGCGGCCAAATTGTACCTGAGAGCTATTTTTTTGTTTTCCAATTAAAAACCTGTAAATGAAATTATATATTCAAAACCAAATACATCCATAACATCCAAAACCAAATATATATCAAAAAAATCCAAAATAAATATCTATATCCAAAATCAAACTAATATTCACATTCTATAAAAGTTTGTACGTATAACACCCACTCTTCTCGAACTTTCTCTAAGTTATCCGGTGTATATGACTTCTTCATTTGTAATTTATCTATACCAACTCCAACAATATCACGCATATAACTCAAGACATAATACCCGCATTCCGTGTTTCCGATTTGTCTGGGAGCCGAGGCACTTGTGATTAAGGTTGATTGACCGTTACTTCGGGCTTCTTGATTGTGAAGCTTGAAATCCGAAAAAATCCTTATGTACAGGTACTTATTCTATCGTCAACCGGAAAGAGTGGGAGCAAGCCAGTCTCCATGTCTTGCATAACGTTTCCGAGGTCACGCCGTTTGTGGATATTCATTTGAAAGAATTGAGGGCAAATGATCCAAAAAGAGCTAAAAATGAAAAATGGTTACAAGAAGAGCACAATCGTTTGTTTCAGAAGTGGCTTGGAAAACGATTATTTCAAGAATCAGGACATTCAGAAACGTTGAGCAAAATATATGGCGGTCCTTCGTCAATGGTTACAAGGTACACTGCTTGGTGTGTCAATGGTTTTACTTTTTACACCAAAGAAAGAGACAACAAGCATCCCGTTCAAAATAGTGGTGTTACATTACTTGCTGAAGCATTACACGTTTCTTCGGCAAAGGATAAAAATCCAAAAAAAGCTTTCATGAACTATTATGGGTACATTGAAGACATTTGGGAACTTGATTATTGTGGGCTACGAATTGCTTTGTTTAAGTGCAAATGGGAAGACAACAATCATGTTAAAGTTGATAAAGACGGAGTTACGATTGTCGACTTTCGACGTACAAGTTACGAGAATGATTCATTTATTTTGGCCTCACAAGCAAGTCAAGTGTTTTACGTACCAGAACCCGTCAATCCAGATTTGTCATTAGTGGTTCACATGAAAGCGAGAAATATTGAAGAAGATGAAGACGACAACATGTCTAGAATCCCCCCATTCACATCCGGCTTGCCACTTGTTGATGAAGAGATCGAAGATTTTGATGATGATGATGTTTCTCATTTACATCGTTCGGATATCAATCATATTTTAGTGTGAAACAAAAAAAATATGTATTTTAAGTTTTAGATGAATGATCATGTAGTTTATTTTATGATATATACTTTATAATATTATTGTTAATATCTTGTTGATAAATACTAATATGGCCGCTGCCAAGACTATAAAACGTCAAGGCTTAATTATCCGCCGCGGCCATGTATAATACACGCCGCGGCCATCATGTCTCGCCGCGGCCAATAGAACACGTGGCCGCGGCGAAATAAGTTCCAGATTCTATGTTTTTTAAGGAACCCATTTCGCCGCGGTCATGTATACAACACGCCGTGGCCATGATATCTCGCCGCAACCAAGAGGATACGTGGCCGCGGCGAATTACTTCTTCGTCGGGGAGAATCTAGTTATTACTTATTAATCTAAAGTAATATCAAACATAATCAATACATAAATTTTAAATACTCAAATCATCCATTCAATACCATAACAATACCATAACAATACCATAACAAGTCTCAAACAGGAATTCATACAATACCATAACGAGTCTCAAACACAAATTAAAACTGAAACAAGTATCAAACACACATAAAGACATAAATATTTAAGTCTCACACACATAAAAAAAGTTGAAAACAATAATTAAACTTAGAAGGTTTCAAAAAACACATAAAAAAAAAGTTTACTCGTTGTCGTCGTTGTCATTCCTAGGTGGTTGTGGTGGTGGTGGTGGTGGCCCCGGGTACTGAGGAGGTGCCATATGCGGTGGCCATTGCGGTGCTTGCGCCTGATAGTATGTGTATTGAGGATATGGAGGAAACCGGTATTTATTCTCCTGATTAATGTCCCATCGACCTATCAGCTCGTTCAATCCTTCGAAAGCCGCGGCGCCATATTGTCCTTGTTGGTACATGTAATCTTAGGTGTGTTGATACCCGCCAACGAGATAGTGGTTACACCGAGCAATATACTCTTGGGTGGCGGGATCATACCCCGAAGGTGGTTGTAAACACAACAGTGGCTCGTTGAGTGACAGTTCATCCTGCTCTTCTTCATCCTCTTCCTCCTCTTCCGGCTCTTTGACAATGTATCTCTCGATCGTCTTGTCATTAATAGGCGGCCCACACTTCTTGGTTGTGTCGTGTTTTGCGCCTCCAACACCGGCATTCAGACACAGGCCGTAGATGATTGACGGATACGGCAACCCATTTTTGATATTCTTGTAGTCGATTCTCTTCATCCAATTGTAGATGAATCGACCGACGTTGATGGTGTTACCACGAATGATACAAAACAAAAGATGGACATGTTCCTCGTCGAGACGGGTGAAGTGCTTTATCGGAAAGAGACGGGAGCAAATGAAATAAATCCACGTTTTTGCGAGCCTGCAAATTAAACACCGTTATATTTAAAACATGCAATTAATAGAAAAAATAAACACCGTTCTATTTAAAACATACAATAGATAAAATAATACACACAAAAAAGAAGAAAAGTCTAACCTCGTAAATGATTTACGGAAAAGCTTTCTAACTCCTTTTGTCCATGACCCAATTCTCTCCCGGAGTAGTCAACAAACTCAACATTTCATCGAGATTAGGATTTCTCAACCATTGTCGGTAACCCTCATTCTCGAATTCGATGTCCGGGGTTCCTAGCAATGCATTGATGGCTCCGACACTACAATCGACGTCTACACCACGAACCGTCACCACATCATCCTCGTGATCTGGTAAGTTCGCGTAGAATTCGTACATGAGAGTGACGTTTGCTTTGTGCTCGGGTGTGGCACAAAATTTTCTCCACGAGAAACCTTCGATGGTGTTGTTGATTTGAGCCCCTATAGTTGTGCTTGAGCTCACCTTCAACCCTCGTTCAAAGATCGGAGTTTGTTGAACGAGGATGTCGTAGCGATCTTCTGCGGCCTTGCTAGTGAATACCCGACTATTATAATCCACTACGGGTTTGGGTTCGGCTTGACGAGACCTCTTTTTTTTTTTGTGGGGGGCCTAGAAGAGCCCGGGGCGGCTTCTTTGTGACCGGCGGGGGTCTTTGAACGGCCCATTTTCACCTAATTGAACAAATCATTTCAAACTCAAATTCAACAACATTTTCAAACAATAAATCATCTTCAACACAAAATTAAACTCAATCCAACACTAAATACATATAAAAACACATTATATTCAAATAAATAAAACATAAAACTCATCACAAACACAAATTCAAACTCAAATCCGAACTCAATTTAACTACAATATCAAAATACAACTCGTTTTCAATCTAAAATAACATTATACCCAAAATCAGAAATTAGAACAAAAAACCCAAAATAAAAAACCCTAATTTCAGCCAAATCTACACACCCAATATCATAAATTACAACCAAAATCAACCAAAATCATAAATTAGTTTATAAATCACACAAAATATTCATGAAAATTAAGATTTTGATATGAAATTGAGATAAAAACATACCTTGATAAAAGAATTCGGTGGGAGAGAGAGCAAGGGAGGCGACACCGAGAGAAAGAAAGAAGAGACACGGCGAGATTTTGCTTCGGCGAGGAGGGCGGCGAGATTTGGCGGCGGCGAAATGGCGGCGAAGTTTCAAGGTGGGTTTTGGAGGAGAAATTGCACAGAATCGGCCGAAATGAAGGTCTGAGGCGAGTGAAAGTGTAAAAAATGAAAAAAGAAATCGAAATGAGGCTTTTATAGTGAAGCCCTAAAATTTTTTACGACAATTCGCCGCGGCGAGTTAAAGCCTTGGCCGCGGCGAAATGTCGTAAAAAATTTCAACAACGAGTTATTGTCCCGTTGTGGAATCAACTCGCCGCGGCGAAGCATTGGCTTCGCCGCGGCGAGATTTCTGACTTTATACCCCTCCCACAACGGTACAGCGTACCGTTGTGGAAGAGTTTGGCCGCGGCGAGTTCTTACCTTGGCCGCGGCGAGATCCAACAACGGGTCACCATACCGTTGTGGAATGTCCTGGATTCCACAACGGTACTGTGGTACCGTTGTGGAATCCCGGACATTCCACAACGGTACAACTGTACCGTTGTGGAAGCATATAGATTCCACAACGGTACTGTGTTCCGTTGTGAAATTTCCGTTGTGTAATCCAACATTTGTAGTAGTGACTTCCTCCAAACTTAGTTTTTAGATGGGTTCTGTCAACCAAGATAATGGGTCGAGAATAATTCCAACCCGACGTTATTTTTCTGGATGCTATTAAAAAGTACATGATTTCTTTCACCTTTGGAATTGACATGATAATCTGTAAATGTACCTAATAAATCCATCAGTTAATCTTATTACCAATGAAATACATATCAGATGGAAAATAGAAAATGGTACCTGGAGTATTTGACTTTATCCCCCCAATATAAGGAAGAGAAGAGTAACCCTACTTCAGACAGCCTCTAATCTCTTTAAGGGCCATATGACGGGATTTCCATGCCTCTTAATAGGAAATCTCCAATTTATAATCTGCTGTTGTTGAAATAATATCTTTTGGGGTAGTGTGGTCATCACATACTTTCTCCAAATTTGGTTTTATGCATTAAGTAACCAGAGATGATGATGCTTGTCTGTGATCACTACACACTATATTTAACTGATGGTCAATAGTGTGCATCTTTGAATATTTGCGGATAATCCAAAATCCCATATCTTTATACGAGACAACATTCATCATTCTCTTGCAAGAACTAACAGAGCAAATCAGATTGTAGCGAGTCGTAGAAGACCTAGCAACTTTGAACTCAAAGATCTGGGAAGTTGCCAACATTTACATGACCTTGACCATATAGTCCTTCAACATGAAAATGTACCCCTCTTCAAAATGAAAATGACGATGGAAGCTTCTCAAGATTAACATCATCAATGATCGTAAGCGGTTTAATAAAACGACAAGAGAAAAAAAACATAAACATGATTATAAGAAGGTTATTAAAAACACACGGTTAATAATATTAACTGTGACTATTAATCATCAATGGACACTCATAATCTGGTAAATGATATTAACTCTAGTATTTACCATTTACAAAATTAACTAGAAATTGAATATTAATTAGCAATGAGAGTAAATAGATCATCCTTAAGAATGCTCTGGTTCATATAAATAAAATTATGCAGGTTGCTAAACAATAATCAAACTGTGAACATTTCATGTTAAATAATATTTATAGGCAATGCATTTGATAGTAAATATAATTTATCATTCAAAAAAGAAAAATACATGTCTCTGAATTGTCATACGATTCCATGATTCAAATTCGACATGAATAACTAGAAAACAATTGGAATTAACAAAAAAAAAATACTTTATAAATAAAGAAGGAAAAGGTCGGAAATGAGAGAGAGTGTTCTGAGACTTTGAATGTTATTTCTTATTATTTGATATGAACTTGTATCACTTATTTATACATATGGTGGATACATTAGTATAGACTAGATACATGAGAGTGTAATAAATACGTGTAATAATCATGCCTAGGAAATAGAGACTAATAAATATTACACAGAGAACAAGACATAGAAAATATGATGACAAATAAACGCAACACTTTTCTCATATGAGATGGGTTCCAAGACGTGAGGGTTCCCGAGACACGCCTGTCAGGAGGAAAGGCGAAGTGACGAAGTGAAGCTTAGCTTAGGCGAAGTGGTGAGGTGAAGCTTAGGCGAGGTGATGAAGTGACAAGAGAGGGCGAACTGTCAAGCTAGATTTCAACACTCCCCCTCAAGCTTGACTGTATATGTTGAGGAGGTCAAGCTTGCTATATAGCTTGGAGAATGTCGCTTGAGGAATGGCTTTGGTGAAAATGTCGGCGAGCTGATGACCTGACGGAATATATTCCATGTCGATAATTTTGGCTTCAATCTTTTCACTGGTTAAGTATCGATCGATCTCGATGTATTTCGTTCTGTCATGGTGGACTGGATTTTTAGCTATGCTGAGAGCGG
Source organism: Urtica dioica subsp. dioica (assembly GCF_054948205.1). NCBI lineage: Eukaryota > Viridiplantae > Streptophyta > Magnoliopsida > Rosales > Urticaceae > Urtica > Urtica dioica. The sequence goes on from NC_142766.1 coordinate 8,200,292, forward strand.
CTTGATTATCACAAAAAATCTTGATTGGACCTTCGATGATGATCTTGAGGTCCTCGAGAACTCTCTTCAGCACTACTTCTTGAGACAACAGACTGTTTCTTGCTTCGCCATGTGACAAGATTTCCCTAGACATATGTGCACATGCGTGATGTTAATCGTCTGTCTTGAACATATCCGGCCCAGTCCGCATCTGTGAACACGACACCACGACTTCGTCTTTTCTTGAAGGAGAGACCAGTCCCTGGGGCAGCTTTGAGATATTGGAAAATCCTCATAACTGCGTCTATATGAATTTTCGAAGGATTACTCATGAATCGACTTACCATACTTACTACAAATCTAATATATGGTCTCGTATGGGTGAGGTAGATGAGTTTTCTTACGAGCTGCTGAAATCTTTCTTTGTCAGTGGCGGCCTCAGTGGTGCGAGATAGAAGTTTCACATTGGCATCCATCGAACTGTCAACTGGTTTACAGCCAAGCATGCCAGTTTCTTTAAGGAGATCCAATGTGTACTTGCGCTGGGAAACAGAGATGCCTTTTTCAGATCGAGCTACCTCCATGCCGAGGAAGTATCGTAGACTGCCGAGGTCCTTGACTTTGAACTCAGATGATAAAGTTTCCTTCAGTCTCTTGTTCTCTTCTAGATTGTCTCCCGTGATGACTATGTCGTCCACATACACACTAAGGATGGTGTGCTTGTCTTGTGTGGAGATCTTTGAGAAGAGTATCGGATCTACTTGACTCTGCTCGTAGTTGCAACGCTTGAGCACATTGGTGAATTTTCCAAACTACGCTCGAGAAAATTGTTTTAGTCCATATAGAGACTTTATGAGTTTGCAGACTTTGTTGGCACCTTGATCATTGTCGAATCCCGGTGGGAGTTGTATGTAGACTTCCTCTTCCAGTTCGCCATTTAGAAAAAACATTCTTCACAAGAGAGACCAATCTAAGTTGGATGCTAGTGAAAGAAGGATCCTGATGGTATTGAACTTCGCGACTGGAGCGAACGTCTCTTGATAGTCGATGCCATATGCATGAGTGTACCCTTTTGCAACAAGGTGAGCTTTGAATCTCTCCACTGTGCCATCTGGGTTGTGTTTAATGGTGAAGAGCCATCTACATCCAACAGTTCGCTTGCCTGGTGGCAGCTCGACGATATTGTTGTCAATGGTGCCCATAAGAAGAGCTGTAATCTTTATATTCTACATTTGATGTAATAAAGTCTCATGAAGACTCTTGCTTGTAATTGCTTATTCATTAATAAAAAGTTGAAACGTTCATTCAATCTTCCTTGTTTGAAGCTTTATGATAAAAACCTTAGTATTTAGTCCATAAACAAACTAAACAACTTACGAAGAGACAAATGTAGATTTGCATGAACAAACTCTTCGTAGTTTGCTTAAAACGATATATTCGCAATCTAAGGGTCAAAGGACTATTGACCCCAGTATGATTGTTAGAAGAATCTATGATTTTCGGTTATGAGGCATTGAGAGTTGGAGACTCTATAGTTCTTCTAGGTATCTTCCGAAGGTACTGAATTGACCAGTGCCCTTCTAGAGACAAGATAAGAACAAACCATTTAACCTCTTATGTCTCGAAGTCACTACGTATGAATTGCGTCGTGCTTACCTTAATCCTAAAATGAGGCATGTCATTTCACACCTTAGTATTCTCATTTGAGAAAGTCAGAGTTCGGACTCACTATGTGATTCCGAACAGGGCCTATTGGTGAAGTACTAAGTTGTAAGAATGTCATGAGTAACTTTGTGAAGTTCTCATAGATATGGAATTCATGTAAAAGATTGCTGAAATGCAATGTATATCACATCATGCTTTGTTCCTTGGAGTGTGAATAAATGAACTGGCCAGTGTCCAAATTGAGTCTTGACTCTTTTGGATGAAAAAATGTGACTTGTTAGCTCCTCGTCAATACATTGTTTCTAACTTATTCACAAGCGACAAAGGAGTTGAGGAAATAACAGCTAGAAGGGTAAAATGGTAATTTTGTAAATCCCGACTAGCTGATGATATTCATGAAGGGTAAACAATGATAATATTCTGTGGATCCACTCATTACAATTAGGTTGAATTCTTGAGTAGAAAATAAATTCCTTTGAACCGAGAGATTTTCAATGTCAACTCTTTAGTGGAGTCAGTTTACATTAAGCTAAACTTGGAAAAGGTTTGTGAACTTTTGAGTCCAAGTATTTTAGCTCAAGCTTTGTTCATTTGGATCCATGAGGTCACTGTCACGAATCACATCGATTAGGAATAGTTAAACTGGAAGCTAAGTCATAACAAGAACGAAAATAGTCAAAAGGGTATTTTTGTCTTTTGAGACAAAGGATGAAATGAATGTCAATAAATTTTTTGACAAGTTCATTTGATGACTTAATGTCACTCGGCCATGACTTGATCATTGGGCCTTGTGAATTAATTTCATTTCATAAGAATTTTTTTGAAAATTCTTAATGGGCTTTTCTCATGTTGTCATGAACAAATGAAGAAGCTTCTAGAAGCTCCTTCTAGAGACATAATGGGCGCCCAAATACCCAAGAGAAAGAGAGAATATTTTGTGCATAAATGTATCAAGATACTTGCCAAAAGAAAAAGAGGAAACAAATTTCCTCTATGAGGAAACAAGGAATTCGGCCAAGGCTAGAAAGGAACAAAATAGGAAACAAATCAAGGCTTCTAGAAGCCTTGTGTTGGCCGAGTATCTCAAGAGGAAAAAGAGGAAATTGGCTCATGTATATGTGATATTCTATAGAAGAGGAAACTACCTTATTGAAGGTAAAGCCTCTCCTATAAATAGGAGCCTCATTCCTCACATTTCATTCATTCCAAGTTTTAGAGATTTGAGAGACTCTCTCTCTAGAACCTTGGCCGATCCTCTCTCTCTCTCCCTCTCTCTCTCTCTTCAATTTCGTTTTATTGTTTTGGCACCTAGGTCCTCATTTGACCTAGAGTTTAGCTCTGCGATTTCAAGACTCGTTCTTAAGTCGTAGTGTTTAAAAGTGCCCACTCACTGATTCCTTTTATTTCGAGTGATTTAGTGATAGAAACTTTCGTGGTTGCTCGAGTCGCCGAGGAAAGAAAGAGAGATGTGCTGCGAGGGAGACGAGTGTTGCAACTTTCCAAAAGCTTCCCAAAGTTCAAGCTTCAAGAAAGGTTAGTAAACTTCTTAGCTCATAATAGTTTTATTTATATGTACTTGCTCTTTGTCTAGGTTAGTAAAAAACTGTTTTTACTTGAAAAGAAACTTTTTAAAATTCCGCCGCTTTGCGAAGCGTTAAACTTTTTCTTAAACCCTAGATCAATTCCAACAGATATCCCACGTATCATTTTGTTCGAGGGCTTGGATCTCGGCATGACTAGCATCTCGCCACTCTGGAATCTGAAGGGCTTCCTCGATGGATTGTGGCATTTTTCCTTTGTCTAACTTCGCCACATAGGCTTGGTAGCCCGTAGATAGGTTCCCATTGTACACGTAATCCTCCATCCTGTATTGACCACATGACCGAGTAGGTTTTCTCAATGGAATGGGTAAGTCCGGAGATGAGGTGTTTACCTTTTTCAGTAGTGTCGCGGTTCAGGTTCGGAGAGACATCCATTTCGCGAGCTTGTACCGGACTCTGGTTGATGTTCAGTTTGCATGGAGAAGGTTCAGAGGTTTGCGATCTGGGAGTCAAAGGCGGACTGGGCGAGGTGATCGTCTTTTGGACAGGTGAGGTCAGACTTGGGAGCGAGGTGATCATGTTTTGGACAAGTGAGGTCGGACTTGGGGGCGAACTAGGTGGACTAAGAGGCGAGGTGAATTATGGGTTTATGATGAGCCAATTTGGGAGATCATTTCCATTATTCTCCCCCTGACGAGCTGAACTGGCGAAATAAGGACTGAACTCATGAAAAGATACATCCATGGAGACTATGAATTTTCGTGACCGGGGTTCATAGCATTTGTAGCCTTTCTGAGTTGCTGAATACCCAAGGAAGATGCACTTGAGCGATTTTGGTTCTAGTTTACCTTGGTCATAAGAATGGGTGAAGACTGAACAGCCGAATACTTTCGCAGGTAGTGTTGAGATGAGACAAGAATGAGGTTATGTCTCTAGAAGGACTTGGGCTGGGATTTTATAGTCAAGGACACGAGATGGCATTCTGTTTATGAGGTAGGTGGTTATAAGGACCGCTGCTCCCCAAAAATGAGATGGAACTTTTGAGGAGAACATGATGGCTCGGGCGACCTCGAGAATGTGTCGATTTTTCCGCTCGGTTACCCCATTTTGTTGCGGGGTGTGAATGCACGAACAGGAGTGAATTATGCCATGTGTTTTGAAGAAATCGCCGAGCTCGGAATTAAAGTAATCTCGAGCATTGTCGGTGTGGACAATTTGAATGGAGGTGTCGAACTGTGTTTGGACCATTTTGTGAAAGGTTTTGAATAGGTTGGATGTTTCAGATTTTTGTTTCATCATGTGTATCCAACTGAATCTAGTGTGGTCGTCAACAAAGAGAAGAAACTATCGAACTCCAGTGATATTGGGAACTTTTGAGGGCCCCCATATATCACTGTGAATTGTGGCAAATGGGAGGGATGGTTTGTACGGGGTGGGGTGATATGAACTTCGAGTATGTTTAGCGAACTCACACATGTCACACTGAATGGAATTGATATTTTTATTGATAAATAAAGAAGGAAACAGTCTTTTGAGATACATGAAATTTAGATGTCCTAGTCTAAGGTGATTGAGCATCATCTCTTTATACTGGGGTGAATATTGGGCTAGTTGACACATGGCGGGCTGATCTGGTTTGATGACATAGAGTCCGGTACTCAGCTCGCCATTACCAATCTATCTCCCCGTAACCTGTTCCTGAAACACACATGAACTTTCATAAAAAATAGTTCGGCACTTAGAGGCTTTGTTGATCTTATGCACAAATAAGAGATTGCACTGTAGTTGAGGAACAAAGAACACCGATTCTAGCCTCATGGACTTCGTCAAGACCACGGTGCCAATACCAGTGACTTGAGTTTTGACTCCGTTGGCGATGGTGACTGATATGTTTCTATTACAAACGGAGTAAGTTGTGAAGACTTCAATTACCAGTCATGTGATCAGAGGCACCAGAGTCGACAATCCATGTTGTGGGATTCTCTGAGCTTACATGGAGTGCTCTAGGGGAGTTACCTAGAGGACCAATGCCCGAGCGTTCTCCACTGAGTTTGACATGTTGGATAAGCTTCTAGAGAATAGCGAGCTGGTCGTTACTACAGGGAGAGGAGTCCGAGGTTGAGGTCGAGGTCGAGGCAGTGGATACTAAGTTACCGGCTGAGTTCTGGTCCTTAGTGTCTCGGGTTGACTTCGAGCTCGATAATTTCCCATGCAGCTTCCAGCAAGTTTCTCAAAGGTGTCCAGGTCGTCTGCAATGATCGTAGTAAGGGCGAGGTTTGCGAGGTCTCTCTTTTGAGACGCAAGTTACAAGTGCATCGTCTCCATGCGTGGTGAGGGCAGACGAGTCTGAGGATGAGCCCGGAATTGAGCTCGATTAGATTACTCCAAGCATGAGTTTCCTCCTGCTTTCCTCGTGTCTGGCCACAGAGAAGGCTTCACGGAGAGATGGTAGTGGTTTTGTACTGAGTATCCGACCTCTGACCTCATCGAGGTCTTGGTTGAGTCCGGATAATAGTTTAAACACACGTTTGGTCTCCACAATCCTGCGGTAGAGTTTCGAGTCTTCGGAGCAGGTCCACTGGTGATGATCGTAGAGGTCGATCTTCTGCCATAGATGCGTGAGCGAGCTGAAGAACTGAGTAACAGACATCTCTCCTTGACGTCGGTCGTGGACAGTGTTCTCAGTCTCAAAATGCTCGGACACATCTTCAGAGTTGAAGAAGATTTCTCTAGCTGCTTGCCAGATTTCTGCTGCCGTTGGGTAAAGGAGGAAGGTTTTCCCGATTTCGGGATGCATAGAGTTTATGAGCCAGGACATTACCATGTTGTTTTCTGCCTTCCAACTCTTAAACGCCGGATCTTGATCTTCGGAGGTGTAGCCATGCCTGTGAGGTAGTCATATTTACCTCGTCTCGATATGAACATGAGCACGAATTGCGACCATTTTAGGAAGTTGTGGCCATTGAGTTTGTGACTCGTGATAAGTTGGGAGAAGGATTCAGATTGAGACTGAGTGGGCGAGGTCTGCAGGGTGGTCGAAGTGATGTTGAGGGTGGATGAATTTTCGAAGGAGTTCATGATGATTGAATTTCTGGGCTCTGATACCATGTAGAAATAAAAAGGAAAAAGGTCGAAAATGAGAGAGAGTGTTCCGAGACTTTGAATGTTATTTCTTATTATTTGATATGAACTTGTATCACCTATTTATACATATGGTGGATACATTAGTATAGATACATGAGAGTGTAATAAATACGTGTAATAATTATGCTTAGAAAATAGAGTTTAATAAATATTACACAGAGAACAAGACATAGAAAATAGGATGACAAATAAATGCAACACGTTTCCCATGTGAGATGGGTTCCAAGACGTGAGGGTTCCCGAGACACGCCTGTCATAAGGAAAGGCGAAGTGACGAAGTGAAGCTTAGCTTAGGCGAAGTGGTGAGGTGAAGCTTAGACGACGTGACGAAGTGACAAGGGAAGGCGAACTGCCGAGCTAGATTTCAACAAATACCAAAGAAGTTCTATTAATCAAGAAAACCTAAACACCTAAACTAGAGAAATAGCAAACGCATAAATTATTTATGCAAAGTATATATACCCTGTATATAAATTAATTTATTTACCAGATTCAAAAAAATTATTATGTCAAAATTGACATTTAGTCTTAACATGTTTGTAAATTTAAGCTATCTAACTAATTTAATATAGACCTTGACTATTATATAAATTCATTATTAACTATTTGGCTATTTTTTCCAAATTGAAACAAAAATTAATAATAATAATATTAATGAATAAAAAGAGAATCATGCAGAAATAAGAGAGTGGAACCAGTCTATAAATACCATCTCATATTTCATCCTTCAATCACACTATCAAATAAAAAAAATAAGAAGAAAAAAAACATGAAGTTTATTGCAACACTCTTCTTGTGTTTGGTTTTCACAATTATCTCGGTGCGCTGCGAGAGAGACGACCACCGCTGCGGGAAGGCCGTGGGAAACCCGCCGTGTGGAGGCAGGCGGTGCTGCAGCACCAGCGGGTGGTGCGGCGAAAACGCTGCTTACTGCTCCGGAGGAAACTGCGCCTACCAGTGCTGGACTGTCATGCTCACCAACAAGATTAATTACCAAAATAGCCCAGTCAGCCAGGTCATAAGCGAAAGCCTTTATGAAGAGATGTTCAAGCATATGGATGGTTGCCCTAGCAACGGCTTCTACACCTACGACGCCTTTGTTACGGCGGCTTCGTCTTTCCCCGGTTTCGGCACTGCCGGAGATGCCACGACTCGCCGGAGAGAGATTGCCGCGTTCCTCGCCCAGATATCGCAGCTCACCTCGGGTATTATTTGTGTTCTTTTCTTCTACTTCTTCTTCACGTTATTATTAGTTATAATTACATTTAGGTGAAAGAGTTGCATGGTTTTATTTTGTAGGAGAGTGGTCTGATTCGAATGATTCACATTCATGGGGGCTTTGCCATGTCAACACAACCAACGTAGACAGTACTGATGAGAACGTTTATTGCACATCCACTCACTGGCCTTGTGTTTCCGGCAAGAAATATGGGAGTCGAGGACCGGTCCTACTCACTCAGTAAGTGTTTATTATTATATTTCTTAATCATAACACATAAGTGTGACTACTTTTTCGCTCACTATCTATAGTGATTAAAAAATAAAATTTTTTAGGTAAATAGCCAATTAAAATGTTTGAAATTACTATATACTCAATGTTTCGTAAATCTCATAGGTAAATAACTATAAAAATGACGCATAGTAAATGAAAGTGATTATTTACTTAAAATTTACGTTTGTAAATATATGAAAGTGGTTATTTACTTAAGATTTACGAAATATTGATTATTTGTAAAGGTGACTATTTACGTAATAGACTCTTAAAAAATATGCATATTTTAATATCTGGATTGCTTAGTGTTAAGAGCATTATTTTTAGCTAGTGAGGTTTTTAAAAACAATAGTTATAAAAATGCGTGGTGCGCATGATTATGTTATAGCGAAAAGTTCTGGTTGTCGACAACTTTTCTTGATGAAAAGTATTACCCAAAAAAAAAAAATGTTTGGTAAAAAATAATGCAATTTATGTTACCAAAAGAAATATATTATTTACAGAAATACTGTGATTTATCTTTTACGTGGAGTTAAAGAGTATTTTTTTTTTCTAATTCATCTTTCCAGTAAATATACATTTATTTCCATAGTTCATCAAGAAAATAACTAAATGTGAAGCAATATAATTATTTAGCAATTTAAGCGGTAATTGTAATTAAGGAGAAAAACAATTATGTTACATGTAGCTAAATATAAATGAATACAATTATGACGTAATGAACGGTTTAGCAAGCTATTTTCTTTCCCTTCAAATTCTGGCTAAACATAATCTGACCTTCAAAGAAAAGAAGAGAAGAACTTTACTGATTGTATTGCAGATTTAACAAATTTTTGACACCCGGATTTAAACCTTCACGAGGCAGCGACTTAATTATAAATATCTGTGTGTATGTATTTCAGCAACTACAACTACGGACTTGCCGGTAAAGCTCTGGGAGTGGATCTAATTAACGACCCGGATTTGGTAGCCACGGATGCAGTTATATCATTCAAAACAGCCATATGGTTTTGGATGACTCCGCACGACAACAATCCCTCGTGCCATGACATCCTTATCAACGCAAATTCCGAAGAAGCAAATCAAGTCCCAAGCTATGGGGTGATCGGTGATATAATCAGGAGTGGTAGAGTTACGCCAACAAGCATCGAGTATTATAAGAGATACTGCGATATTTTGGGTGTCACCTATGGAGTTCACTTGAACCGTTGGTACGACGAGACACCTTCAGGAGATGCTCTCATTCAAATGCCACTTCTCTGAGAAAAGAAGCAACAAAAGTACTATGTATGTGAGTGGGTTCGGATAAAGATGTGTGTCAAAATAATATCGGACCAAATAATGTTTATGATGTCGCCACTTTCTTTTTTTTTTTTGTTTTAAAGTAATGTCTGTGTGTACGTGGATACCTACTGGCTCAACTTGTTTCGTTGGGCTTACTGTTGTAATGAATAAGTTGGTATTTATCTTCCCTACTTTTCCTTTCATAGCTCCCGTTTCAAGAATCTCACATTAAAATAGAATAGAACCTAAAAGAGTTTATCAACATCATGAGTTCCTCGATTCATTTCCAATTAGTTTTGAGATAGAAGCTCATGATACTTTAACATATCATAGATATTAAACCAAAACAGATATCCGATCTAATAGATTTGACCAAAAAAGAACGAACACAAAAAACCGTCATCTTGAATGGACATGTTAGGAACCTCACATTAAAAGTGAATGAGAACTAACAAAAGTTTATAAATATTATGGATTTTTATTCTTATTGTCAATTAATTTTGAGATGAAACCCCATGACACTATCACATCCACTAACCAAAATATTTTGAAAATCATGTACTAATAAAAGTGAATGAGAATTAACAAGAGTTTAAAAAGAAAATGTGAATTAACAAGTGGAGTAACAAGAGTGAATGATCTTAACATGAGTTTATAAAGAAGGTCATGAGCCGGCTCAACTAAATCGAGGGTCTGGGCATGGAAAAAAAAGGGCCTAATTTTTTACTCTTCTTTCGATCATCATAAATAATTTTAAAAAAATGAAAATAACATACTAATATATATATATATATATATATATATATATATATAGTGCTTTGTAGATTTATAGTCAAAACTAAACCATAAAATTGGGATGTAGCCAACGTTTGTAAACTTTTAGGAAAATAACCAATGACAATTATATTTTACTTAAATATCCTTATATTAAACATGTTATAATTAACAAAAAAAATGTAGTAATTTAAAAATTCGACAATTAATGACAATTAATGTACCAATGGTGAACTCCGATAGAATTCTACAGTAGTAAACATCATTTTTCATCCAACACAATGGGTCTATTTTTGAAGCTCTTCTCCCTACGAATCCGTAGTATTTGGAATCACTCAATTTCGAGTTCATATGAGAAAGATATGGATTTTTGAAGTTTTTATGAGAAAAAAAACTGTATGAGAGAATGTGATAAATCACTGGAGCAAAAATAAAAAATAAAAAAAACGGCTGGAAGGACAAAATAGGAAATTTGGCTGGATTATTCAAGTGTCACCTCATCTGTTGGGCTATTTTCATAAAAAGACGTCGCTTGTTTACCCATGTCTTCACCATCATCTTTAGGCATGTCTTCATCACCACCCTTAGTCATGTCTTCTTCATCACCTTTAGCCATCTCTTCATCGTCAACAATCTTTTCGTACTCAACATCTTCATTTGTGAGACGTAGAACACTCGGCAACTCGTCATTAGCATCTTTGAGGCTCAAACCATTTTGAGTTAAGGCTTTCATGATGAAAGTTTTTCATTCACACATTTCTCGACGTAACTTAGTTACCTTGTCGGTCGAGTTTGAAGGATGAGATACGGAATTGCAACTTGACGAGTATTTAGATTGCCCACGAACACGACCGGAATGTTCCTTAGTTCCCAAAGCGTCTTGCAAGACACTTCCCATTGACTCATCCGTAACTTCTTGATTTAACTTTCCCTTCACATATAATTCGATGTTAGTAAGATTATAATATTTAATTGATGATTTCAAAATGAAAAAAATTATGATTTTTTCTCCAATTGGCTTTTACTTCTCATCCTTGTAGTTTATTTCGTCCTTCATTCTCGACTCAACCCATAATACCTCCTTTGTAGGCCATTGACCCGTCTCCTCTTACTATATATTATATATCAAACAATACCACAAATTAATTTATTAAATACTATATTACGAATCAAGGATAAAAAAAATGAAACATGTAATAAATCTAACCTTTTTTTTTATCAAGTTTGCGATATCCTTTGCGACCGGTTCTAGATTTGTACACGTTCTTCCCGGCTAGTTCTTTCCCATTTTCCGATGATTTTTTGAACACTTCGGAACATCTATAATCAACGAATTTTATCCAATCCTCTTCGGTGATATTTCCATAGCGTTTTAAAATGTATTCCGGCCTCTTCTAGACACTTGGATCATTGAGGATATCTTTGACATGATCGTTGTATAGCTCGTGACGAAATAATCTCACCGCTTCTCCAACTCTCATAAGACAATTATGCTTATATATTATAGGAACCGTAAAAACTTCACATATTTCATTCCAAATCATTTCTTTTAGTTGTTTATGCTCTTTTAGTCTCCAATCGAGCATCGTAATCGGAACGTGTTCGCTAGCTAAAACGCCAAAACAACTCAACAACTCATTACCCTCCTTATTCATTGGTTGATTTTTTTCATCAAATACTACGTTTATTTTCTTTCCAAGAGTTTTACACTTATTAACCTTGGGCATAAAAGTATTTCTTCTTTTCCCGGGACCATCAATATTGGTGGATCTCCGTTCACCGCTAACGGTACTAGTAGAGGTCGTAGACATAATCTATGAAAAAACAAATCAACACAAACTCAAACTGAAATTCAATCTAATATTCCAACACAAAGTCAAACCGAAATACAATTTCAATTCAAAACAATTCAAACACAAACTCAAACTGAAATTCAATCTAATATTCCAACACAAACTCAAACCGAAATTCAATTTCAATTCAAAACAATTCCAACACAAACTCAAACCGGAATTCAATCTAATATTCAACACAAACTCAAACCGAAGTTCAATTTCAATTCAAAACAATTTCTACACAACCTCAAACCGAAATTCAATCTAATATTCTAACTAAATTCCAACTCATACTCAAGGTAATCAGATATTCTAACTCAAATCCAACATTTAATTTAGACACAAATACACAATTCTAACCTAATTTCAACATAAAAATACAAATTAAATAAAAAAAACACACTTACCCGGAGTGAAGACGACGAGCACGGGGTGTGGGAGTCAATGGAGTTGTCGGAGATGTGTGTTGTGGTCGGAGGCAAGGTTTGTTGGTTTGTGTGCAGAGTGGGTGGGTGTGAATGTTTGGTGGGTTTGTGTGAAGAGTGGGTGGGTGGGAATGTTTGGTGGGTTTGTGAAGAGTGGGTTTGGAAGAAGGGGGCGGAGGAAGAAGAAGAAGGGAGGCGGAGAAGAAGAAGGAGTGGTGGAGGAAGAAGAAGAGAGAGGGGAGAGTGAGGGCGGCGGAGGAAGAAGAAGCGAGAGTGGAGAGTGATGGCGGCGCAGGAAAAAGAAGAGAGAAGGGAGAGGGAGGGCGACGGAGGAAGAAGAAGAGAGAAGGGAGAGTGAGGGCAGCGGAGGAAGAAGAACGAATAGGGGAGAGTGAGGGCGGCGACGACGGCGGAGGAAGAAGAAGAGAGAGGGGAATTAGGGCGACGACGACGGCGGAGGAAGAAGGAGAGGCGGCAGTAAGGGTTGGAGAGAGAGAGAGAGAAGACGAAAATTCTGAAATTTTTGAAAAAAAATCGAGAGGGAAAGTTTATAAGTGTACCAGTCTGCGATATTTCACCGTGACGAACGTGCTACGTCGCCACGGCGAACTGTGTTCCACAACGGAACAAACCGTCCCGTTGTGAATGCTTCACCGTAGCAACGTGTATAGTTGGTCGCGGCGAAATATAACGTTTGCCGTGGCGAGACTCTTCCCTAGACTATGTAAGTCGTTCACCGCGGCAACGTGTATAGTTGGCCGCGGCGAACATATTTCGCCGCAGCGAACATAAACGGTGGTCGCGGCGAGTTGCTTTTCCAGAAATCCAGAGACTCTGGAACTATGTCGCCGCGGCCATGTGTATGTTTGGCCGCGGCGAAATTATCTCACCACGGCCAAAGTAAAGCTTGGCCGTAGCGAGATTCTTTCCCATATTTTTATAACGGGACAGCTATCCCGTTGTGCAATATTTCGCCGCGGCCAGGTATATATTTGGCCGCGGCGAAATTTCGCGAACTAGTCCTATAAATTAAATTTTTTCGTCATTTTCACTTTTGATCTCAAATCCTAACTCGGAAAAGCACTCCAAACACAATTCCGACCCGTTCTGCGCCATCCTTGTTACCACTCTCAACTCCACGTCCAAGTCTTGTAAGTTATTCTCTCGTACTTGCTTTTAATATGCTTCTGTAGTATAATATGATAATTAGAATGGGTATTTATTGTAAAATCTAGGGTTTTTATCATTGGAGATGAAAAAATGGATGTGGGATAATAGATTAAATGAGATATATCGAGGAGGTGTAGATGAGTTTTGTAAATTCGTTAGAGAGAATATGGAGGACGCAAAATCTATTCGTTGTCCTTGTGTTCGATGTGGAAATCATAGGCATTTTTCGCTTGATGTTGTTCGAACTCATTTGTTTGTGTACGGAATAATGACCTCCTATCAAAGATGGTATTACCGTGGTGAGGTTTTTCGTTCAACGATAAACAATAGCGACGATGATATGGAAGATGATGTTGATGATATGCCCGGGATGATTAATGATTTGGAAGACGATTTTGTTGATCGGCCGCAGTAGTTTGAGTCGATGATGATGGATGCGGAGACCCCATTATACGAAGGGTGTACAAGCTTTTCGAAGTTGTCGTTTTTAGTCACATTGTTCCATTTGAAGGCGTCGGGTGGTTGGACAAACACTAGTTTTACAAACTTGTGGGAAACGCTTAAAGAAGCCTTTCTGAAAGGCAATAAAGTTCCTTTAAGTATGTATGAGGCAAAGAAAACTTTGGGCACATTAGGTATGAAGTACGAGAAGTTTCATGCATGGCCGAATTATTGTGTTCTATATAGACACGAGCATGAAAATCTAGATGAATGTCCGACCTGCAAAGAGTCGAGGTGGAAGAAGGGTAAAATGCCACGTGACGGGGTCAAAGGAGTTCCAGTTAAGGTATGTATTCACTACTCGATTATCAAATACATATATAGCCTATTGTTTCTTATTGTTTTTTTTTAATTATTACAGTCGTTATGGTACATTTCTCCAATGCCACACTTCCGAAGCATGTTTAATAGTGTCAAACACGCGAAGAACATGGTTCGGAACTGGTGTTCTCAGACATCCTGCCAATGCTGCCCGATGAAAATCATTTGATTTAGAGTATAAGGATTTCAGTGTTGATCCCGGAAATCTTCGTCTTGGTTTAGCCACTGATGGTATGAACCCGTTTAGCATGATGAGTAGTAAATACAGTGTTTGGCCGGTTATATTGGTGAACTACAATCTCCCTCCAATACTGTGTATGAAGAGAAAAATCGTGATGTTAACACTTCTAATATCAGGACCGAGTCAACCAGGTAATGATATCGATGTCTATTTGGCACCGCTTGTCGATGATTTGAAGATGTTATGGGAGACGGATGTCAAGGTCAAAGACGCTTATCGTGGATATTCTTTCAACTTACGGGCAATGTTAATGTGGACTATTAACGACTTTCCAGCCTATGGAAATTTGTCAGGATATTCTATGAAATGCTCGATTGGTTGTCCTATTTTCATGAAAGAAACATCTTCCCTCCAGTTGAAACATGGGAAGAAACTGTTTTTCTCGGGCATAGAAGATTTTTACCAAGAGACCACCCGTTCAGAAGGTTAAAACAAGCATTTGATGGCAACACAGAAGAACAGTTCTCTCCTCGAATTTTGTCTGGTGAAGATGTGAACGAGATGGTAAAAAATGTAAATGAAGTCCTTGGAAAGAGAAAGCGTCGTGCTAGTACTAAAGAGTCATTTCAAGAGAATCCTTGGAAGAAGAAATCGATATTCTACAAGCTTCTGTATTGGAAGACGCACTACATTCGGAATTGTCTTGAAGTTATGCATATTGAGAAAAATGTTTGCGAATCCCTTATAGGTACGCTTCTTGATGATCCATATAAATCGAAAGACGGAATAAAATCTAGAAGGGATCTCAAGGAGCTGAACATAAGAAGTATTTTGCATGGCGATGAGGAGTGCAGACAAAAAACAAAATTGCTAGCGGCAAAGTACACTCTAGATCAGAGGGAAAAGAAGAAGTTGTGTAAATGGTTTGCGTCTATCAAAGTTCCCGATGGTCATTCTTCAAACTATACGAGATTTGTATCTATGAAAGATTTGAGACTTATTGGAATGAAGACTCACGATTGTCATGTGCTTCTATAACAAATGTTACCTCTCGCCTTGCGTGGAATTTTGTCACCCGATGTGAGATTTGCAATATCCAAGATATGTGTATCCTTCAACTCGATTTGCTCAAAGGTTATCGATCCCATTTGCTTAGATTCTATGTAATCGGAGTTGGTTAAAAGTCTTTCCATGCTAGAGAAGATTTTCCCACCTTCGTGTTTTGACATCATGATTCACTTAAATGTTCACTTGGTACGTGAAGTGAAATTATGTGAGCCTGTATTTTTACGTTGGATGCATCCAATCGAAGGTTACATGAAAGTGTTGAAGAGTTATGTGAATAACTACAATAGGCCGGAAGGGAGCATAGTGGAAAACTATATAGCAGAGGAGTCCGTTGAATTTTGTTCGGAGTATTTAGCTAATGCAGACGCGATTGGGTTGCCAAAGAACACAAGTCATGAATCAAAAGCTCTATCTATAGGTTTTTTTTTTTTACAGTTTCTTCTGTGTATTTGACTTATTAATGAAAGGACAACTATTTATATGAGTGGTTATTTGTATGTACTTATTCTAGCGTCAACTGGAAAGAGTGGGAGCAAGCCAGTCTCCATTTTTGCATAATGTTTCCGAAGTCACGCCGTTTGTGGATATTCATTTGAGTGAATTGAGAGCAAATGATCCAAAAAGAGCTAAAAATGAAAAATGGTTACAAGAAGAGCACAATCCTTTGTTTCAGAAGTGGCTTGGAAAACGATTATTTCGAGAATCTGGATATTCAGAAACGTTGAGCAAAATCTCTGGCGGGCCTTCCTCAATGGTTACAAGGTACATTGCTTGGTGTGTCAATGGTTTTACTTTTTACACCAAAGAAAGAGACAACAAACATCCCGTTCGAAATAGTGGTGTAACATTACTTGCTGAAGCATTACATGTTTCTTCGGCAAAGGATAAAAATCCAAAAAAAGCTTTCATGAACTATTATGGTCACATTGAAGACATTTGGGAACTTGATTATTGTGGGTTGCAAATCGCTTTGTTTAAGTGCAAATGGGCCGACAACAATCATGTTAAAGTTGATAAAGACGGAGTTACAATTGTCGACTTTCGACATACAAGTTACGAGAATGATTCATTTATTTTGGCCTCACAAGTAACTCAATTATTTTACGTATCAGAACCCGTCGATCCAGACTAGTCATTAGTCGTTCACATGAAAGCGAGAAATATTGACGAAGATGAAGACGAAGAGATTGAAAATTTTGATGATGATGATGTTTCTCATTTACTTCGTTAGGATATCAATCCAATTTTTGTGTGAAAACATAAAAAAAAAACTATATGTATTTTATGATTCAGATTATGATACATTCATGTTTTCTTCTATGATATATATTTTGTAAGGTTATTTTTTGTGTAGATGTTATTGATAAACACTAATCTGGAACATATTTCGCCGCGGAAAACATTATACGTAGCCGCGGCGAAATGAGTTCCAGAGTATATATTGCCGCAGCCAAACTACTTGGCCACGGCCAAATCGATACTTCGCCGCGGCAAGATGAGTTCCAGAGTCAAGATATTTCTGGGAACTATTTGGCCGATGCCAAATATTTACTTGGCCGCGGTGAAATGAGTTCCAGACTCAACATAGTTCTGTGAACTCAACTCGCCGCGGCCACATGTAGTGTTGGCCGCGGCAGAAATATTTGGCCGCGGCGAAATATATACTTGGCCGCGGCGAGAGGTACTGATTTTCGAGATAATTTACTTACAAACACTTTAGTTATCCCGTTTTTTGTAAATAACATCAAACACTATCAATACATATATTTCAAATACTCAATCAAACACTAATTCAAATAACCATAACAATCTCAAACACAAAATAAAAACTAAAACAAGTATCAAACAATCTCATAAAACACATTAAAACATAAATATTTAAGTCTCACACATATAAAAAAAACTTGAAAAAAAATATTAAACTTAGAAGGGTTCAAAAAACACATTAAAAAAAAGTTTACTCGTTGCCGTAGTTGTTATTCCCAAGTGGTTGTGGTGGTGGTGGTCCAGGGTACTGAGGAGGTGCCATATGCGGTGGCCATTGCGGTGCTTGGGTCGGATAGTATGTTCATTGAGGATATGTAGGGAACTGGAAAGGATTCTCTTGGTTGATGTCCCACCGACCTATGAGCTCGTTTAATCCCTCGAAAGCCCATATTCTCCTTGTCGGTGCATGTAGTCTTGGGTGTGTTGATACCCGCCGACGAGATAGTGGTTACACCGAGCAATGTAGTCTTGGGTGACAGGATCATACCCCGGAGGTGGTTGTAAGCACAACAGTGGCTCGTTGAGTGATGGTTCGTCCTCCTCTTCTTCATCCTCTTCCTCCTCTTCCGGCTCTTTTATTATGTATCTCTCGATCGTCTTGTCATTTATAGGCGCCGCACACTTCTTGGCTGTGTCGTGCTTTGAGCCTCCAACACCAGCATTCAGACACAAGCCGTAGATCATTGACGGATACGGCAACCCATTTTTGATATTTTTGTAGTCGATTCTCTTCATCCAATTGTAGATGAATCGATTGACGTTGATGGTTTTTCCACGAATGACACAAAAGAGAAGATGGACATGTTCCTCGTCGAGACGGGTGAAGTGCTTTATCGGAAACAGACGAGAGAAAATGAAATAAATCCACGTTTTTGCAAGCCTGTAAAATAAACACTGTTATATTGAAAACATGCAATAGACAATAATACACGCACAAAAGAAGAAAAATTTAACCTCGTCAACGATTTTCGGAGAAGCTTTCTAACTCCTATGTCCATGACCCAATTCTCTCCAAGAGTAGTCAACAAACTCAACATTTCATCGAGGTTAGGATCTCTAAACCATTGTCAGTAAATATCAAAATTCAACACTAAACACATTATATTAAAATAAAATAAGCAAAAAACTCATCACAAACACAATACAAACTCAAAACCGAAATAAATTTAACTACAATATCAAAATACAACTCATTTCAACCTAAAAATAATATTATACCGAAAATATAAACTACAAAATAAAACCCAAAACAAAAAATCCTAATTTCGGCCAAATCTACAATCCAATACTCATAAACTACAACCAAAATCAACCAAAATCCTAAATTAGTTTATAAATCACACAAAGCATCCATGCCATTAAAGATTTTGATATGAAATTGAGTTACAAACACACCTCAAGGTCGGTGGGAGAAGGAGCAAGGAAGGCTAGACCGATAGAGAGAAAGAGATGGCGGGGAAAACTGGCTCCGGCGAGGAGGCGCGGTGAGATTTGGCGTCGGGGAAAAGGCGGCGAAGTTTCAAAGTAGGTTTAGGAGAGGAAATTGCACAGAAACGGCCGAAATGAAGGTCTGAGGCGAGAGGAAGTGAAAAAAATGAAGAAAGAAACCGAAATGAGACTTTTATAGTGAAGACCTAAAATGTTTACGTTATTTCACCGCGGCGAGAGTAAGCCTTGGACGCGGAGAAATGTTTCCACAACGATACAATAACCCGTTGTGGAAACATTTTGCCGCGGCCATGGATTCCGCTCGCCGCGGCGAAATGTCCTTATTTTTTATTTTAAACACATATTTCCACAACGGGTTATTGTACCGTTGTGGAAAAGTTTGGCCGCGGTGAGATGATGCTGTGGCCGTGGCGAGATTAAACAACGGGTCACTGTCCCGTTGTTTAAATCTTAAATTTTGGATGAATTCCACAACGGGACAGTGTTGACCCATTGTGGAATCATCAGAATTCCACAACGGGACAACTATCCCGTTGTGGAAACATGATGATTCTACAATGGGACAATAGACCCGTTGTGGAATCATCGGGATTCCACAAAGGGAAAGCATTTCGTTGTGGAATTTCCGTTGTGAAATCTAACATTTGTAGTAGTGATATATACATTACTGTAGTATTTTTTTTGTACATATATCGAGTATGTATGCATATATAATTGTTACATAGCTACATATGACTATATAATTAGTGAAAAGTTGGTATATTGAGAATATGTATATAATATAGATTATTTATGTATAAATAATATAAAAGTTGTAAGTTATATATTATATATGCTGCCGTACCTTATATATATTAAGTGGTTTTTGGACGTATGTGTTTAAATATAATAAAAGTAATAATTAATATATTAAGAGTAAGAGTAGGATTAGGTTCGGACTCTTAGGTTTTGAGCGTTTAGGGTTTAATCAAGCACTATATATACATACACTCCTTTTATATTCAGGCTTCGTCTATGCTCTCTGTTTCCTATTCTTCTTATTCTTTGAAAATTCGTTGCTCTAATTAGGCAACTCAATCATTGAAAAAATAGGTATTCTTCTATCTAAATCCTTAATCGGATAATTTTTTTTATGAAATACATAATATTTTCCGATTATTCTCTAATCAGTACGCAGACCTGATTCGCTAGTCTAACGTAATTCCGATTTCCAGACTTTGTAACGTTTACTGTGGATTCACAAATTATTATGTTGCGCTTAATTCTTTTTGGAAACGATAGTTTTAACATGTCTTCTATTTAAAAATGTAATCGAAAAATATTTTCATATTACACATAATATTTTCTGATTATATTACGATCTGTGCGCAGACCAGTTTTGTAACACATTTTTAAAGTCATATTTTATACTTGTTTTATTTTTAAGAAATAGTTAAAGGATGTATTTGACTGAGTTGCCTTTATAAAAAGTTATCGAAATAATGTTTTATAGTTGTTAGAACTTTTACAGAAGTTTTTACAGAGTTTTAGTTTTTTCGCGAAACCCTAATAGCCAAGGGTATTTTAATAATTTCACGTTGAATGTCGTTTCTTAAAATTTCCAAAATCTAAAGTATGTCTTGAATCCTTTTCTTAGCTGATCCCCGATAGTCTTTTACCCCGATTAGGTTTCGAGTCAATTAGAGCTTCCAATCCATCTTTGACCAACGAGCTTTACTCCTGATTCGTCAAAGTCAGAATAATCTCACTGCAACACAGATTAGTTAAAAAATAAATTTGATCAACACATTATTTATGAATCATATATGTATTTTTATATATTTAAGTATGTGTTTTACTATCCGATGGCGTGTTTGTTCTTTTGTGGTTTGATATTTGTGTGAGCTATGATTTGCAAGTTATGTGTTGATGCTATTTATTAGATATAATTTAAAGTAGTGATTTATGTCCGGTAAACTATGTGATGTTAAAGTAGATTTGAGAATGTATATGTTTTATTATTTAGTCATGTTTTTGTATGAGCATATGTATAAAAGTTTTTATTTACATGTCATATCTGTATGTAACGTAATTCTCAAGTGAAAAGATAAAGATAAGCTAGGGAGTCGTACCGCCTCAAGGGGTATCAAGGAGAAGTTTTCCGGGCCGAGGCTCAAATAGGGAAATTTCTCGGGCCGAGGCCCTAATATGTTTTTTAAATAGAGCGAAGTGTGGGACCTTGCAACCCCTTATCTTCGTCTCTAAAGTGCGCACTAAAATAGGTACGACTACCCTA
Source organism: Urtica dioica subsp. dioica (assembly GCF_054948205.1). Taxonomy (NCBI): domain Eukaryota; kingdom Viridiplantae; phylum Streptophyta; class Magnoliopsida; order Rosales; family Urticaceae; genus Urtica; species Urtica dioica. Next base: position 8,221,163 of record NC_142766.1, read on the forward strand.
GGGCACCCCAAACTAAAGGTTGATAGAATCAAGAAAAGAAAGATCAATTCACCGATTAGTTTTAAAATACTAATAACATGTTCATGCATTTCATTACTCTTTTAATTTTGTGAGCTTTATATTGTTCTCGTTGAGCGTAAGCTCATCTCTTCGAAAAAAAATATACGTCTGTGTTGTAGGTGAACAACTTGCAAGGAACTGAGCAGGGCAGACTAGCGGCGCCGATAGCGAGAGGGTTGAGTTATGGTTTTTCAATTACAGAATATGCTCACTTATAAGAGATCTGATCACCTCGAGGTAGTTAGATATTTAGATTCATATTTTGCCGGATGCATGGATTACAAAAAGTCCATTTTTGGCTATTTGTTCCTCTTAGCCGGAGGAGCGATCTTCATAGAAGAGTGCGAAGCAAACCGTCATTGTTGCATCCACTATGAAAGCTGAGTTCATAGCATGCTTTGAGGCTACGGTTCGTAGATTATGGCTGAGGAACTTTATTTCGGGGCTTGAAATTGTCGATACTATCGCTAAGCCGCTGAAAATTTACTATGATAAGTCCGCAGCAGTCTTCTTTTCTAAGAACGACAAGTATTCGAATGGTGCTAAGCATATAGCATTGAAATACTTTACCATTAAAGAAGAAGTGTACAAACAAAACAAAAATGTGTCAATCAATCACATTAGTACAAAGCTTATGGTTGCATATCCATTAATGAAAAAGATTGTCCCCTAAGACATTTACGGATCATGTCAAAAGAATGGGGATCCTTGGATGTCATCCTTGATGTAATTTATGTTTTATATGATTGTCACTTTGATCTCGTTTATTTTGTTTCTGATATGAAGTCATTAATCTTGTTTCTTATGATTAGTATGTACGTGAATGCATTTTGTGATCAAGATTCGTATTGTATCTTACAAAGACATTATTGTTGGACGGTTATGAATATCTTAGTAATTATGTGTCATGTCAAGTGTGAAGCTAGTATTGTGATACATGGAAGTGACTATGTCAACAAATTGATGTACAACCTCTATGATCCTTATTAGTTTTAATGTTTAATGGAGACTTTATGATGTAATCAATATTATGATGGATTTATCTTATACTATGCACAATTACGTTTATTATTGAGCCATATGGTATCTAGTGACACATGGGCTAAGTGGGAGAATGTTAGACCGTATATTTGAAAAGCCAATTAGTGGGTTTTGTACGTGGAAAATAATGTTGCCCAAGTATATTACCTATTAGGGTTTAATAATAAATAACATAAATTCTATTGGTTAGTAAATAAAATGTAATTTCCTATTGTACCCTGATGATAAGTCTATATAAAGCTAACCCTAGGAATTGGTTCTCTTTCAACCCACTACGTAGTTTCTTATGCCATCAGCAGAAAGCTCTCAGGCTTAATTGAGGGTCAAGAGAGAGAAATCAATTCCGGTGATTCCGCCACCACCGTCGCTCTCGTCATGGATTGAGGTAGGCTTTCTAGATCTCTAATGATATATGAAAATCATCTAGTTCTAAGATCTTTGTTATTTAGGATTCTTCAAATTAATGCTTACACCAACATCTCCACGAAATGAAGCCTATGACAATGTTGCATTCATGACATTGTTCGATTAACTATTAATCGTACTAAGTTTTTTTTTTTTGTAGTTAGTTAATAATATTAACTGTTAATGTTAATCATGTTTATCTTGACATTGTTAAACAAGGTTGCAAAACTCGAAAACGGGCAATCGAAGTTGAAGAGGCGACTCAAGAAAGGGAAACAAATAGTTTGATGCTGAATTTTCTAATGTTAAAAAGCAACTTGATGAAATTCTTAAGTTGGTGTCATCAAGCACTAGCAAGGATGCAAGCGACCAATCCTTATGAGTCCACGACACGGATCATGTTAACAACTACGAAGCTGATTATATACGTGATAGAAAGGTTTTTACTTGCTAGATAAGTAAAATTATCTAAAAAGTGTCTGCATCAACAACCTAATTACGTTTACAGATTGATGAGGCTACAACGAATGTTGACAAAAACATATTGGAGCCACGCAGACAAAAAAACGTAATGGTAACCACAAATATTTACTATAAATAGTAAACCGTGAAGGTTAATATAATTTTATTTTTAAGGTTAATCTGATTAATAGTTAATATCTGTTTAATTGACACAGGAAAACGAGGGCGAAGGCAAGAAAGGGACACCTACCAATGCAATTCCGGACGTTGTTGAGGATGATGAAAACATAGTGGGGATAACTATTGATGAGGTTGTAGACATTGAAAACATAAAGGTAACTAAATATTTTCTATGAATCATATTTACTTTGAAGGTTAATGTGACTAACTGTTAATATCTCTTTAATTGACATAGGAAAACGTTAACAATGCCAATAAATGGATATTTTCCAATGCAATTCCCGAGATTGCTGAAAAAGAGAGCTCAGGTGGTGAAATAGCAACTAAGGATGATGCAAACATAGTGAGGTTCACTATTGACGAAGTGGGAGAGACCGAAAATGTAAAGGTAACCGTTTTTTTTTCTGTGAATCTTATTTATTTTGAAGGTTAATTTGATTAACTATCTCATATTTGTTCAATTAACTTCGGATGATAACTTGACGACTGTGGCAATGACATTCTTAACAGAAAACTGATAACGAAGGCAAAAACGGGAAACGTGCGAATGAAATGCGGAGTTTGTGAAAGAAAGCACAAAGAGATTGGAGGTTGGATGAAAGACGAAGAATGAGGATGAACAGGTAAATAAAAAATCTACGATCATTTTGGTCAAATATTGAATACCAATTATGCTAACGATTTGTTTTTGCATAAAGAAATTTAAGTGGAAATGGAAGATAAAAAGGAGCAACTGAGAAGAGCAAGTAAATGTGCAAAGGCGAAATCAACGCCAATGAGCTTAAACTAAAAGCATAAAGAGAATGTCTCAAGAATAATGGATAAGAAGAGAGAGAGAGAGAGAGAGAGAGAGAGAGAGAGAGAGAGAGAGAGAGAGAGGCAGTAAAACAACCACGCCATACAATATCCGTGGCAGAGAAACCGAACAAAAAAGGAAAAGACGATGAGACTATTATACATGATGATGCAAATTATCCATAATTTAATCTTCATTTGTGCAAGTTTACGGAAAAGATGTAAAATGATCAACAATATCAATCATTAGAAAAAAAAACCTTAAATAATCTTTACTCTCATTTTTCTTAGTAGGATACTTTTTTCGAACAAGGATATCTTACTTTTGGTTTGTTTTACTTTTTGGTTATTCTATATTGCTGTAACGACATCAAACTAGTATTTCAGCTTTTTCATTTTACTTTGACAGTTTGGATCTGTGTTTACTGACCAAGTAGTATTTACAGTTAACGACATATATGGAAATCAATATACAAACTTTACATGTAAAAATTTAGTCCATTAGACAAGTTCGCATGTTGCGGCCACACCAGTCGCATTTTTCATAATTTAGCTTCTTCAAATCCTCTGAAACTCATCTGTCTTCAATTGGGTACAAGCTGCCAGCATAAGTCGCCAAAAAATAATCTATGTTGTAATATGGCGATGCGAAAGAAAGGGGATTCATAGGGAAAACCTAATAAACGAATGTGTAAGTTCGGTTGATAAGTCGGGGATGAACGCCATAGGGAAAACCTAATAAGTTCATAAGTTTCTTCAAGAAAACAAAGAGAATTCTTTCATTTTTTTTTATTATAAAAAATGTAATCTGACTTTCTCATTCACGAAATCTCCTAAAATAAGCAAAATACAAAGCAAATTCGGAGTTTCGGGTTGCCCTAACTTAAATGGCATAGAAGATATTATTTAGGCCTAATAACATTAAAATTAAAACGCTAACTTAATACCAAACACATATGGGCTTTATTTCCTCAGGTGTGGTCGCTCTCTACTTCTAGCACAACTTATAAAACAAGGTTGTTCATATCTTCCTTCATTTGCTTTGCCATTGCCTTCGCGATTGGTCCCTTTATTTGTTCCTCCTTGATGTCCGTATCAAATATGTTAAGAAGGTTGATGGCAAGGTGGTTAAGAGCGAGTCTTGGTTCAAGATCAACAACAAAGTCGTCAAATTCGGCTTGGTGGAATTTGCTCTAATGACAGGACTGAATTGTCCATAATTCACTAGCGACGAGCTCAAAGAACACAATAGCTCAAGAAAGTATACTCCCAGAGGATATGGTGTGCATGGATTCTCGCACGCTATAGTTGCATGAGCATATGAAATCATGCAAGTGCTTAAACAAAATGAGTATGGAAGCTATTGTGATCCAATGGCAACTCCATGTGTCCTTCACTGGCAATTTTCGGACCACAACAGATTCAACACCAAAGAGCTTGTAGAGGTTGTCTTTGAAAACAGTGAGGTAAATATTTATTACCATAATCGTTAATTTTATCTACTGTTACAATATATAATTTACAAACCTTTTTTTTTTTGTTGACGATATCGTTGAACGCGAAAGGGAGAGGAATGCGCCTATATGGTTCCATTTCTTTCACAAGATGTCATATTGGAGGATGTACCTTCTTCGACCGCACACAAGGACTCGTCAAACAAAAGTGTAGGAAAAAGGGTACCGCCAATTGTTAGATCATATATTTCAAAAGGCCCATTAGTGGGTTTTGTATGTAGGAAATAATATGACCCTAGTGTATTACCTGTTATGGTTTAATAATAAATAAGATAAATTCTATTGGTTAATAAATAAAAGATAATTTCCTATTGTACCCTGATAGTTGGTCTATACAAAGCTAATCCTTGGAATTGGTCATCTATCAACCTATTACGTAGTTTGTTTATGTCATCAACAGAAAGCTCTCAAGCTTTAGAGAGAGTCAAGAGAGAATTCAATTCCGGTGATTCCGTCATCGCCGTCGTTTTCGTCATGGATTGATTTAGGATTTTTTTTTTTATCTCTAATGATATGTAAAATAATCTAGTTTTAAGATTTTGACTAATTAAGATTGTTCAAATTAATGCTTACATGTGATATCACAGCTTTGATTGTAAATTAGTGATTTTCCGATTATTTTTTTTTAATTTTTTTTTTGTCCGCTTCACTATTTAATTTTTGACATGCTTTTCTATCATGGCTTAATTGAATTTTATTCTTTTGAATTGGCGATATTTATCGTACATGGGTATTTATGTTATCATATTGAATATGAGATTATTGTTATTGTTTTGTTCATTGGCTGATTATTGATGCTTTTCGATTAATATTATTGGGCGAATATTGTGGCCACTAAAATCCAATTATCATCAGTGCAAAAATATAATCACTTATGTGTAGGCTTGAGAATTCCTCATTGATTTTGTACCAGCACGGATAGCCTATATAGCCTATAGCCTATAGTCTAATAGAACAAATTTACTTTTGCATATCCATCTATTGAAAAGTGGAAGGTGGAAAGTTGAAAGTTATTTATCGAGGAAATTGCGGTAAAAAGACCAAATGTTTTCGGATTATTACACTTAAGTATCCAATGTTTAAAATTGGTGGGCAAAGTACCCAAAGTCAAGATTTTGTTACCGTCAGGTTCACCGTTAGAGTTGTTTAAATTCTAACGGTGAACTTGACTGTAACAAAATCTTGACTTTGGTACTTTGCCCACCAATTTTAAACACTGGGTACTTAAGTGTAATAACCCGAAAATATTGAGTCTTTTTTCCGCCATTTATATAAAGTTATTAGTGGTTTGTTTTTCTTTCTACTGATGTTGGTTAATGGCATTTTACACATAATGGTGAATTGTTAAATCATGTATCGTTGATTCACTTATTGAAAATATGGAAGTATGAAATTATAATGATATGATTTGTTCGTGCTTGTGTATTAGAAAGATCATATAGAATCAAATATGAATGTATGTATTTCTGCAAACGATATTTATATAATCCGCAGACTTGCTTATAATGTCATATGCATGTGATACCACTGAGTGCAGAGTGAATCAGTTGGATATAAAAGATGCATCCGAAGAACTCCTATAAATTGAGCAATTGCGTTGATGCAACAACGAAATGGACACTTGACTTCGTCATCACTATTAAGTTGGAAACGTGCCATACAGATAAACTCATTCACGCCAGAATGATACTGAAGTCTCATTCACTGAATGTTGGGAATCAAATATTATTAGAAAGAATTTGGATGATATGACAACGAGATTAAGAGTGGAAATTTTTTTGAAGTTTGATGTGAGATAATTGCATGATTGGAAAAATTAAATATCTTAGAGTTTGATTAAAATATCTACCGAAATTTCGGCAGAGTTTCCCCTAAACTATCAACAAACCCAAAACCTGCAATTTCATAAAACATATATATACCAGCCACAACTATCCTATTGAACAACTAAATCCTAAACTGAGCTTTAGTGACTCGGTTACATCAATATTATAACAATGTAAATTAATAAATTTAAAGAATTTAATTAATTTTACAATTATAATTACAATATTAGCTTAATTAATTCTAAATTACCTAATTAAGTTATAACAATTTCAATATCTCTTTAAGTTATCAAAATGATTATATACAAATTAATGAATTTTCTAAGTAGGTAATTAAACCTAACATATATAATTACTTAATTAACGGACAATTTAAAAATTAAACACAAAATCTAATTAGTTAAAGTTACTAATTAATTAACATATCAATTAACCTAAAATATTAAGTAACTAATTACATATTCAACTACATATTAATGAATTATTTAGTTCATTAACCTAGCATATTAAACTAACTAACTAAATGCGTATTCAACTAATAAATTAATTAGATACATACAATTAAATAACATAATATTAACCTTTGAATTAATTACCAAAATAACGACCTAACACATTTATTTTCTAATCTAACTACTAACCAAACTTAATTACCATAAATAACCACTAATTAATTACGTACCTCCACCGACGGGGCTGTGAGGCAAAAGGCGGAGCGGGTCATCGATCGACCACGGCTGCGGAAATGCAAGACTGTCAGTGGTCGATGAGGCTGCTCGATGGTCGGGCTCGTTCGGCATCGCTCGTTGATCGGGCTCGGTCACCGCGCGTGGCTCAGTGGTCGTGACTCAATCGGCATGCGTGGCTTCGTGGCGGGCTTAGTGGTCGTGGCTCGGTGGCAGGCTCGGTTGGTGTGGCTCAGTGGTCGGGCTCAGTCGGTGCGGCACGGCATGGCTCGGTGGTGGCACCGCTCGGAGGCGTGGTGGTGACATTGCTCGGTTGGAGGCGTGGTGGTGGCATGGCTTGATGGTGGCCTCGCTTAGTTGGAGGCATCGTGGTGCCGTGGCTCGATGGTGGCATCACTCGATCGGAGGTTTTCTGGCGGGTCTTGGTCGGATGTGAGTATCAGAGAGAGGAGCAAGAGAGGAGAGAGAAAAAGAGAGATTAATGTTAGAATTGATCTAGGGTTAAGAAAAAGTTTAACGCTTCTACCAAGCGGCGGAATTTAAAAATTTTCTTTAAAACAAGTAAAACGATTTTACTAACCTAGACAAAGAGCAAGTACATATAAATTAAAATTATAAACGAGCATTATAAGTTTACTAACCTTTGAGAAGCTTGAACGTTGAGAAGCCTTTAGAAGGTTGAAACGTTCTTTTCCCCTCGCAGCACGTCTCTCTTCTTTCCTTGGGAACTCGAGCTACCACGAAAGTTTCTATCACAAGAATTACTCGAGAAAGAAAGGAATTAGTGAGTGGGCACTTTTAAACACGACGACTCGAGAACTAGTCTCAAAGTCGAAGAGCTAAAACACTAGGTCAAGTGTGGACCTAAGTGCCAAAACAAAAACGAAAAATAACTAGAGAGAGAGAGAAGGTTGGGCGGCCAAGTTTTAGAGAGAGAGGCTCTCAATCTCTTAAACTTTTGAATGAATAAAATGAAGGGGATGAGGGCTCTATTTATAGGAGAGGTTTTACCTTCAATAAGGTAGTTTCCTCTTCTATGGAATATCACATATTCATGAGAAAATATTGCCCTTTTCCTATCCAAGTCACACGGCCAACTAGGGCCTTCATGACTCCGTGGATTTCTTTCCTCTTTTATTTTTGCTCTCTCCTTGCTTGTTTGGCCGCCCACTATACCTTCCTCCTAGTGGAAATTTGTTTCCTCTTTTTCTTTTGGCAAGTATCTTCATACATTAATGAACAAAATAAACTCTCTTTTTTCTTTGGTATAGACGTGCAACACCTTCTAGAAGGCTCCTAGATTTTTCTTCATTTGTTCATGACAACATAAGAAAAGCCCATTAAGAATTTTGACGGAGAAAACAAGACAGTTAAAATTTTGAGAGATTGTGCTTCTAATCGGCGAGAAAATATTAGAAGCAACTTGTCACTTCTAACCTCAGACAACATGACTTATTGAAGGAAAAATGTTTGTATATCCGTAGAATAGGTTAGAACCGACAAGTCGCTTCTAAAGGTCAAATGTTGCTTCTAATACTCCGTGTCGCTTCTAAAAGTCATTTTTGTAGTAGTGTGGTCCATTTTCTAAGTTCATAGAAAGCCTTGGCATCTGTGCTCAATACAGTATCCCAGGAATACCACAACAAAATGGTTTAGCAGAAAGGCGTAATCGTACTTTGATGGATTTGGTTAAGAGTATGTTAAACAATTCTTCTTTACCCAAATTTTTGTGGATGCATGGTTTAAAGATCATTGTATTTTAATTGAACAGGGTTCCCACCTAAGACACATTTTGAAATGTGGACGGGAAGAAAACCTAGTTTAAGGCACTTGCATGTTTTTTTGTTGTGTAGCGGAAGTAAGGATTCATAATCCACATGAAAATAAATTGGACTCAAGAAGAATAAGTGGTTTCTTCATTGGTTATGTAGAAAAATCTAAAAGGTGTCGATTCTATTGTCCTAACCATAGTACGAGAATTGTCGAAACTAAAAATGCTATGTTTATTGAAAATGGTGAAGTTAGTGGGAGTTTGGAACCACGTATTGTGGAATCTCAAGAAGTTAGAGTCCAAGTACATTTGCCTTTCCCTTATTCTAAAGTTGTTGTTCCTGTTCATGTTGACCATGATAATGATATACAAGAACATCAAATTAATGACCAAGCACCACTGGATGATGTCATACCAAATGAACCTATAATAGATGAACCACAAGAAGTTGCATTAAGAAGATCTGTAAAAGAGCGTAGATTTGCTATTTATGATGATTATGTGGTTTATCTACCAGAGTCTGATTACGACTTAGGAATTGATAATGATCTAGTTTCATTTTCACGAACCATAGAAAGTAAGAGTTCTACTAAGTGGTTAGACATCATGAAAGAAGAGCTTAAATCAATGGATAATAACGAAGTTTGTGACCTTATTGAATTGCCTCATGCTTGTAAAAGAGTCGGGTGCAAGTGGGTCTTCAAGACCAAGCTCGACTCAAATGGATATATTGAAAGACATAAAGCCAGACTTGTTGCCAAAGGTTTTACCTGTCTCTAAAAAGGACTCTTTGAGGACTGTTATGGCCATGATCGCTCATTATGATTTATAGCTCCATCAAATGGATGAAGACCGCTTTTTTGAAAGAGAATTTAAATGAAAAAGTGTTCATGGAACAACCTGAAGGTTTTGGAGTTAGCGGCAAGGAATATATGGTTTGTATCTCAAGTTCAATGATACCGTCACATCTTTTGGATTTAAAAAACATCATTTACCGATATAGGGAGTAAGTTTATAATTCAGGTTTTGTATGTTAACGACATCTTGCTTGCTACTAGTGATCTTGGTTTATTATATTATATCAAACCAATGAGTTTCTCTCTAAGAACTTTAAAATGAAAGATATAGGTGAGGCATCCTATGTGATCGGAATAGAAATATCTTGTAATAGATCACAAGGATGGTTGGGACTGTCTCAGAAAGCATACATTAATAAAGTTTTAGAGAGATACAAGATGGACAAACGCTCTGCAATTGTTGTTGCTATTCAGAAGAGAGATAAATTTAGTCTCAATCAATGTCCAAGGAATGAATTGGAATAAAATAAAGTGGAACGAATTCCTTATGCATCTATTGTTGGGAGCTTGATGTACGCACAGACTTGTACCAGACCAGACATCAGTTTTACTGTCGGAATGCTGGATAGGTATCAAAGTAATCCAAGACTAGATCTTTGGAAAGCTAAAAAGAAAGTACTAAGGTATCTGAAAAGAATGAAGGATCATATGCTTACTTATAAGAGATTAGATCACCTCGAGGTGGTTGGATATTCATATTCAGATTTTTCCGGATGCGTGGATTACAAAAAGTTAACTTTTGGCTATTTGTTCCTCTTAGGCGGAGGAGGGATCTTCATAGAAGAGTGTGAAGCAAACCGTCATTGTTGCATCCACTATGGAAGCTGAGTTCATAGCATGCTTTGAGGCTACAGTTCCTAGATTATGGATGAGGAACTTTATTTCGGGGCTTGAAATTGTCGGTACTATCGCTAAGCCGCTGAAAATTTACTTTGATAATTCCGCAGCAGTCTTCTTTTCTAAGAACGACAAGTATTCGAAAGGTGCTAAGCATATGCCATTGAAATGCTTTATCGTTAAAGAAGAAGTGTATATACAAAACTAAAATGTGTCAATCAATCACATTAGCACAAAGCTTATGGTTGCATATTCATTAATGAAAAGGATTGCCCCCTAAGACATTTACGGATCATGTCGAAAGAATGTGGATCCTTGGATGTCATCCTTAATGTAATTTATGTTTTATGTGATTGACACTTTGAGCATGTTTATTTTTTTTCTGATGTGAAATAATGAATCTTGTTTGTTATGGTTAGTATGTACATGAATGCATTATGTGATCAAGATTCGTATTGTATCTGACAAAGACATTATTGTTAGACCGTTATGAATACCTTAGTCATTATGTGTCATGTCAAGTGTGAACCTAGTACGGTGATACACGGAAAGGATTATGTCAACAAATTGATGTACAACCTCTATGATCCTTATTATCTTTAATGCTTAACAGGGACTTTATGATGTAATCAATATTATGATGGATTTATCTTATACTATGTTTAATTACGTTTATTATTGAGCCATATGGTATCAAATGACACATGGGCAAAGTGGGAGAATGTTAGACCGTATATTTCAAAAGGCCCATTAGTGGGTTTTGTTCGTGGAAAATAATGTTGCCCAAGTGTATTACCTATTAGGGTTTAATAATAAATAAGATAAAGAATTAAAGACATTTTTGGCCCCTCGTCTTTGACCTCTTTAACAACTTGATCCCTGATTAAAAAAACCTGCAATCTTGGCCCATTATGATCAGCCAATTTTCATATTTGGTACTTCTGTTAATTTTTCTGTCAAAATTGACGTATACTCATCACGTGCAAGTCACGCGTGCGAATTGTGGAGGGTAATTATGTAATCCCGTTCCTTGGTAATTGGGGTGAGAAATTCTCTTCTCCGAAATTGAGTTATGGAATTTAGGGTTAGGTTTATGATTTGGGGGATTTGATTTTCGACTTCGATTTGTGAAATTGAAGCGGGTTTGATGTGGATTAGTAGCTGAATGGTTTGGTTGTGTGCTTGAACTCGGGAAATTGGAAGTGTTTGTTGATTTTCTCTTGGACGACGTCCTCCTGGGTTACACCAGAAACGGTTCGATCGACGAGGCTCGGAAGATCCTGAAGCTCGCCCGGCTCCGAGGAGCCAAGCCCAACATGAGGACTTGGGTGGTCTTCCTCGAGCACCACGTGAGGAGCGGGGAATTCGGGCCCGCGGTTGAGTGCGTCGTAAAGGCGATATGGGTCGCGGATGAGCGGAGACAGAGGTGGGTCCCGCCGAGGAAGACGGTGATGTCGCTGATGGAGTATTTCGAGAGAGAGAAGGACGTGGACGGAGCCGAGGCCTTTCTGGAGAGACTCAAGACGTGTTCGAGGAATCTTCATCCCGAAGTGCTCGAGTCGCTGATAAGGATCTACGCCGCCGCCGGAAAGACGAGCGCTTCGCTCCGGCGCCGGCTGAAAATGGAGGGAGTGGATCGAGTGAGCGAGGCCGCCGAGAAGTTGCTCGAGACCGTATGTGTAGACTGAGTTTTCTTGCCATCTTATCTTCTTCTTCTTCTTTTTTTTTTTGTTTCACTGCAACTTTAGATTCGAGAAATGGGTTCTTACCTTGTTTTGATTATAGAATTTGCACGCCATGTTTTTTAAGGTTCAAACAATTTTGGCTAATAAAAATTTTGTCAGTCTTTGTGACTTGAATTGTGATTAGATAAAAACAGAAGCTCTGTGTTTTATTTATTAATGTTTATCTCAGCTTTTAAAGTTGAACTCGTTGTAGAAGATGAGAAATGGGTTCTTAATTTTATTTATGAATGAAATATAGGTGAGACATAATTACCCTCCACAATTCGCACGCGTGACTTGCACGTGATGAGTATCCGCCAATTTTGACAGAAAAATTAACAGAAGTACCAAATATGAAAATTGGTTGATCATAATGGGCCAAGATTGCAGGTTTTTTTAATTAGGGACCAAGTTGTTAAAGAGGTCAAAGACGATGGGCCAAAAATGTCTTTAATTCTAAGATAAATTCTATTGGTTAGTAAATTAATTAAAGGTAACTTCCTATTATACGCTGATGATGAGTCTATATAAATATATAAATTTAACCCTAAGAATTGGTCCTCTCTCAACCTACTACGTAGTTTCTTATGCCATCAGCAGAAAGCTCCCAAGCGTAATTAGGGGTCAAGAGAGAAAAATAAATTCCAGTGATTCTGCCACCACCGTCGCTCTCGTCATGGATTGAGGTAGGCTTTCTAGATCTCTAATGATATATGAAAATCATCTAGTTCTAAGATCTTGGCTATTTAGGGTTGTTCAAATTAATGCTTACACCAACGTCTCCACAAAACGAAGCCTATGACAATGTTGCATTCATGACATTGTTGAACAAGGTGTGTAGATTAACTACTAATCGTACTAAGTTTTTTTTTTATTGTAGTTAGTTAATCATATTTACTGTTAATGTTAATCAGGTTAATTTTGACATTGTTAAACAAGGTTGCAAAACTCGAAAACGGGCAATCGAAGTTGAAGAGGCAACTCAAGAAAGGGAAAAAATAGTTAAATGTTGAATTTGCTAACGTTAAAAAGAAACTTGATGAAATTCTTAAGGTGGTGTCATCAAGCACTAGCAAGGATGCAAGCGACGAATCTCTATGAGGCCACGACACGGATCATGTTAACAACTACGAAGCTGATTATATACGTGATAGGAAGGTTTTTACTAGCTAGATAAATAAAATTATCTAAACAAGTGTCTGCATCAACAACCTTAAATTACATTTACAGATTGATGAAGCTACACCCAATGCTGACACAAACATATTGGAGCCGCGCAGACAACAAACGTAATGGTAGCTACAAATATTTACTATAAATAGTAAACTGTGAAAGTTAATACAATTTTGTTTTAAGGTTAATCTGATTAACTGTTAATATATTTTTAATTGACACATGAAAACGAGGGCGAAGGCAAGAAATTCCGGACGTTGCCAATGCAATTCCGGACGTTTCCCTTCAAATTCTGGCTAAACATAATCTGACCTTCAAAGAAAAGAAGAGAAGAACTTTACTGATTGTATTGCGGGTTTAACAAATTTTTGACACCCGGATTTAAACCTTCACGAGGCAGCGACTTAAATACTACATATAATAAATATTAACGAATCCAGACTAATTATAAATGTATGTCTGTATGCATTTCAGCAACTACAACTACGGACTTGCCGGTGAAGCTCTGGGAGTGGATCTAATTAACGACCCGGATTTGGTAGCCACGGATGCAATTGTATCATTCAAAACAGCCATATGATTTTGGATGACTAAGCACGACAACAATCCCTCGTGCCATGACATCCTTATCACCGCAAATTCCGAAGAAGCAAATCAAGTTCCAAGCTACGGGATGATCGGTGATATAATCAGGAGTGGTAGAGTTACGCCAACAAGCATCGAGTATTATAAGAGATACTGCGATATTTTGGGGGTCACCTATGGAGATCACTTGAACCGTTGGTACGACGAGACACCTTCTGGAGATGCTCTCATCCAAATGCCACTCTGAGAAAAGAAACAACAAAAGTACTATGTATGTGAGTGTGTTTGGATAAAGATGTGTGTCAAAATAATCGGACCAAATAATGTTTATGATGTCGCCACTTTCTTTTTCGTTTTCAAATAATGTTTGTGTGTACGTGGATACCGACTGGCTCAACTTGTTTCGTTGGGCTTTAACTATTGTAATGAATAAGTTGGTATTTATCTTCACTACTTCTCTTCCTTACATAGCTCCCGTTTAAAGAATCTCACATTAAAACAGAATAGAAAGTAAAAGAGTTTATAAAAATCATGAATTCCTCACTTCATTTCCAATTAGCTTTGAGATAGAAGCTCATGATACATTAACATATCAGGGATATTAAACCAAAACAGATATCCAATCTAATAGATTCGGCCAAAAAGAGCGAACACAAAAAACCGTCATCTTAAATGGACATGTTAGGAACCCATAATAAAAGTGAATGAGAACTAACAAAAATTTATAAATGTCATGGGTTATTATTCTCATTGTCAATTAGTTTTTAGATGAAACACCATGACACTATCACATCCACTAACCAAAATATTTTGAAAATCATGTACTAATAAAAGTGAATGAGAATTAACAAGAGTTTTTAAACATAATGAGAACTAACAAGAGGACCAACAAGAGTGAATGATCTTAACATGAGTTTATAAAGAAGGTCATGAGTTATTCATCTCATTACAAATTAATTTTGAGATGAAACCCATAACACTATCACATCTAATAATCAGAGCCGGCTCAACTAAATCGGGGACCAGTGCAAGAAGAAAAAAAAAGGGCCTAATCTTTCATTCTTCTTTCACTCATCTTAAAAAAAAAATTTAAAAATGAAAATAACATACTAATATATAAAAAATAAAAAATAAAAAAATTATTTCCACATAAAAGTCTCTTTTTTTTTTTTTTTTTTTTTTTTTGTCTTTTGGCCTTTTTTTATCTTATTAATTTCAAATAATTTTTTTTATAGTTTGAGTATAGTAAAATTATTTAAAGCAATGAATAATAAGAGAATTTTTTTTGGAAAATAAGATATTCTCATAATAGAAAAATATATTATTAGAAAAAGAATGAAATTGATATATTGTATTTTTAAAATAAGATAACTATTGTAATTTTCACACTTTTGAAGCAAGTTTAAGCAAGGAAAATCAATAAATAAAATACTCTTAGGATTACAGAAGGTATTCTCGAATTAAAAACAACTATCTGAGTATTATCAGAAAATATAAAATATGCTATTTGGGGTGATAAGGTTTTTGAAATTTTGAAAAATCATGTACCAATAATTATGCGGAGCGCTCAATAAAAAATTATAAAATCCGAAATTATAAATCTACTACGGTATTTAGCTATGCGAAAACCAAGGATCGAAATACCGTTATCGTTACCGTTCCGAGCTTCATAATTTATTGGTAACCCCTGGTACCGTAAAGGAATACCGGGGAAAGCAGGAAAAAAAAAAAAAAAAAAAGGAAACCGGTACCGTTGAACTTACCGTTACCGTAGATGAATACCGTCAAATACCATATTTACTTAGGGGAATCCAAAAAAGAAATATACAAAAAACATACAAAGTACGTAGGATAAAATTTATAAAATTAAAAATAGTGTACAATGTTTCAACACATTACCAAATCACCTTTAGTAAATTAAATTAAACTAACAATCATGAATCATATTCACAAGCTCTAACATATTCCCGGATCTAAATGAAAATTTAAAATAATTCATAACAAAGTTCAACATAACCATAATCATCACTAACCAATCAAATAATTACAAAATAATTCGGATTAATTAAAAAAAATAAGAAACATAAACACAAATTTTAAAATTGAAAACAAGTAATAACAATTTCGTCGTAAATCAATAAACAAGTTCAACATAACCATAATCATCACTAACTAATAAAAAAATTATAAACATGAACACAAACTCTAAAATTAAAAACAAGTCATAACAATTTCGTCATAAATCAATAAACAAGTTCAACATAACCTTAATCATCACTAAGTAATAAAAAAATTACAAAATAATTCGGATTAATTACAATAAAATTATAAACATGAACACAAACTCTAAAATTAAAAACAATTCATAACAATTTCGTCATAAATCAATAAACAAATTCAATATAACCTTAATCATCACTAAATAATAAAAAAATTACAACATAATTCGGATAAATTACAAAAAAATTAGAAACATAAACACAAACTCTAAATAAACACTACATTCATGTTCACCACATCAATTTATACTTACTCTTCAAGAATTATCAAGAAATTTAAAAAATTAAACTCAAAATCATGAAAAAAAAAAACATATAGAGGTCGGGAAGCTCACCGGGAAAGGAGTAAACCGGCGGGATCTGGGAGGAATTCACCTTCGTCGCGTCGGGAAGCTGGCGGCACGGCGGAATCTGGGCAGGATCTGGGCAAATTGTCACTTGGTCGCAGCGCAATTTTGGAGATCTAATACCGACGCAAATGAAGTTTTTTTGGGGGAAACCGGGTATAAAGGGTATTTATACCCGGTTTTTTTGTTTTTTTTTTAACTGAATCGGACCGGGAAGTGGGAACCGGGTTCCTCACTGGTTCCCGGTCCGGTTCCCACGTAATCACCGGAAAATTCCGGTTTTGAAGGTTCCGGTGTCGGGGAGTTCAAAAAAGGGGGAACCGGTCCGGTTCCCGTCCGATTCCCCCGGAATTTCAATCCATGGCGAAAACCCATTCGAACATTTTTCTAAGAAAAACTCCATATTTGCATATCAAAACGCGCCGATTAATAAACATCGATTACATGAAGATTCATTGAATAATTTGAGTGACCAAAATATCCGTAACCTTAGAATATCCGAAAATAAAAATTTCTGAAAAATCCTATAAAGTTACAGAAACTAGAAGATACTACTTTGAACATTTTCTTCCCAAGTGGCATGGCCGAATCGGCTTTAAAATATCAAAACAATTTAAAGACATTAAAAAAAAAGGCTTTTATAAAATTCAGGAACGTGTTATAGATCCTATAATAAATACATAGATATGATTCCGTTTATCTTAAAATCATAATTCAACAATATGTTAAAAAAAAACATATCAATTTATGTCATATACAAAAGTTCATTCTAAAATAATTTTTGTAGTTATTTGTTTAGAAACATTTACTAAGTGCTTAAAAATTGAGTCATATCTCTGAGTAGTGTTTCTAATTTAATTTTAAAATAAAATTCATTTTTCTAAAAATTATAAAACTTAAGATATATAGCTTGAAAACATATGAATATAAATTAACTAAAAAAATTATATTGAATAGAAACACTGAACTATTTTAAAACAACTTTGAACAATTTGTGGACTGAAAAAATCGGCAATCATGATAACAATCGATTTAAATAAAAAGATTTGAAGTCGAAAGAAAATTTAAAAAATAATGATATTTAAACTGATGATCTAAACATATACAGGAATATCATACTAAACTTTCATGAAAAACCTAATATTCTAACTACTTATAACAAATTTGAGTATCATATTTACGAATTTGACACCGATGAGTATGGTTGACTTTCTATATATAATATATTTTTTGTAAGGAGAAAATGGAGAGGATTGTTGTGTGTGTTCTCCGATCGTTAAATGAGTGAAAGAGAAGAAGAAAGGCTAAAAAGGTGAGTTGAAAAGAAAGGCTTGAACGAAATCAGAAAATTGAATTGATAATAATTGCTTCCTTAATAACATAGTAATCAGTAGCTTTAGTATGTATCAATAAGAGGAAAAACGGATTTTTTTCTTTAAAAAAAATTTATCAATAAGAGAAACATAAAAAAGTCAAATTCTATGACTAGAAGAAAATAATGACTCGTGAGTGCGTTTTAAACGTACAAATCGCTCGTTTTCGGATTTGAATTGAAGCGGAATCTTAGGTTGTTTTGATATATTTTGTGTTTTTATTTGTTATAAGTTTTCTCTTAGTTTTTCAACGCATATTTATTTGCGAAAATCGTACATCGGAGCAAGAAGTTACGGCCTATTCAAAATTACTCTACAGCTGTTCAGTTTCTCCGTCACCCAAAAACGCTGTTTTTGTTAATTATCCGATTTTAAGCGTCTTTGAGGCCCATAGTACTCTGAAAATCAACCCTAAGCTTATATATACTACTCTTGTAATCTCATCACTTTTGTATTTCCTTTATTTTTCTTAGAGTGTTTGGTTATTTTTTAGAGCTTTTGGAAGAGAAAAAGTGTTCTTTGCCGGAATTTACAACCCAACAAGTCTTCGAACCTCAAATTCATTTGTTCTTCTTTCTTCTCTTCTTTTATTTATTTTATTGCTCTAAATTATTGTTGAAGATCAATTTTATTTAATATGAATTCTTTTCTGCTTTCAATATTTGTTTTATTGTTTTTAATTATTCTGTTATGTTTAACGTTGATTATGAACATCATTAGAAGCTAAGTTTCTTAAAGGGTTGCGATGTAGCCGGGATTGATAATGGTTGGGGGGTTCATTAGGATTCGATCATTATTGTTTGCTTCATTATTATGGATTGCTTGATATGAATTGTTCTTAATGCTTTCTAGTGCTTGATCACCATTAGAGTTGTTATCTATGATTGTTTACCTACTCGAGAGAGAGTAAATAATCGGGTTTTTGTTCATGTCTTCATAGTTGATCCTAGGTTAGTAAAAAATCTAGAAAATTTATGTAATCGTTAGAATTCTTGTCGTATTGCGTGTAGTTGTTTTAAAACGATTAAAGGCCGAGAGGATAACAATCCGTGAACTATATAGGTTTGCTAGAACACTCGAGAGAGGTTAGTGAATAATTTTGATAAAGTGAGATTAGCATCCATAGGAGCAGATTTTGTTGTTCAAACCCGAAATCGCCGACATAGTTAGTTCCGGTAAAATCGTGACCCCTACTTTCTTTTATCCGAAAAGCTCGTTTTAAAATTCTTTGCTCTTTATTTTATTTGTGTTAATTAATGTTTCATTACTTGTTTAAATCCATCTCTCAGTCACATTGAAATCAATTCGGGTCAAGTTAAGGAAGTCGCTAAAATAACTAGTTATCGTGGGAACGATACTCGTATTTCATATACACTATATTACTTAGGCAACACGGCAACACATAGACTTGCGCTCACGGATTATTCACAACAGTGACGTAATCTGTATATGTTTTGTACATAAGCCACAAATTAATACATAATTGGTGCATTAATTAACAAACATATATATATATATATATGTATATATATATATGTACGATAATTATAGATGATTGGTGTAAACGTTATTATATATATATATATATATATATATATATATATATATATATGTGTGTGTGTATAATAATTATAGATGATTGGTGTAAACGTTATTATATATATATATATATATATATATATATATATGTATATACTAATTAGTCAACTATAACTAACATAATATAGATGTGTATGGATAATCCTAAATAAACAATTAACTTCGCAATATATATATATATATATATATATATATATATATATATATATCTACAGGAAATGGCGGCACACGTGCCCAAAGTTATCGAGTTTTTACATTTATGTACCCAAACTTTTTTTTTCCGCGGCATAAGTGTCCAAAGTCACTTCTCGGTTATACTGTTAGTGTTTTGGACGTTAAATATAGATGGTCTTATAAATGAACGGATGTGACTGATCTGGTTAAATAAAATAATTTTGAAATGAAAAATAAAAAAAATCTCTAAATCCCTAAATTCGCCTAAACCCTAAACCCATGGATGAAGCACCGGCGCGGG
Organism: Urtica dioica subsp. dioica; assembly: GCF_054948205.1. Classification (NCBI taxonomy): domain Eukaryota; kingdom Viridiplantae; phylum Streptophyta; class Magnoliopsida; order Rosales; family Urticaceae; genus Urtica; species Urtica dioica. The sequence goes on from NC_142766.1 coordinate 8,241,152, forward strand.
TCAAGGAAGCACCACCGCGGGTTGAGGAAGCACCACCGTTGGTCGACGAAGCTGCGTCCCGGGTCGAGGAAGCATCAGTGTGGGTGGAGGCAGCAGGTGCGTCGCGGGTTGAGGAAGCACCACCGCGGGTCGACGATTCAGTTGAAGAAGAGGCTGAGGTCGACAAATCCGACGAAGACGAAGCAGCAGGCTTTGATCTTCATGAAGACGAGTATGCTGATGAGGAGGCTGAGAATGATGAAGCCAGAGCTCAGTCACAATGGTGGGCCGACATTTACGACGTCTGCAACGACATAGAACAAGCAGATGTAGAGTCTGACGAATTGGCTTCCGAGTCCAACCTCAACAGCATCAACAATAGCAAATGGCGAAGAGCACTATATTACTTAGACAACACGTAGGCTTGCGTTCACGGATTATTCACAACAGGTGACGTAATCTGTATATGTTTTGTACATAAGCCACAAATTAATACATAATTGGTGCATTAATTAACAAATATATATATATATATATATATATATGTACGATAGTTATAGATGATTGGTGTAAACGTTATTATATATATATATATATATATATATATATATGTATGTATGATAATTATAGATGATTGGTGTAAACGTTATTATATATATATGTACATATATATATATATACTAATTAGTCAACTATAAATAACATAATATAGATGTGTATGGAGAATCCTAAATAAACAATTAACTTCGCTATATATATATATATATATATATATATATATATATATATATATATATATAGTTTTATCAATAACTAACTCATTTCAAACGTTAAAATTTTAATATAACCAAAGTTTAGAAAACATTAAACAAATAGCCAACACGCTGACGTGGCACATGATTTATATCTTTATTACTCTTAGTAATTAGTTAATTAAAGTTTATTTTTCGAAAAAACAAAACAAACAAAAAAACTCAATTTGCTATTCAAAATATCTGATTATTAGGATCCCACTCATCTATCTTCTATATATATATATATATATATATATATATATATATATATATATATATATATATATATATATCTCTCTCTCTCTCTCTTATTATTTCACGCTCATATTCTCTCTTTCTCTCTCTCTCTCGATCTCTCTCTCTCTCAATTGACATGCCAGTGCAAAAACTATCTTCAACAAAAAAAAATCATGAATAAAAGGTATATACACACTTTCTACTATTGTGTGTACATGTTTCTTCCAATATATATATTGACCACTCTGTTAGCCTTCCTGAAATGTCTGGCTTCTGCAACACATGTCAGAGTGGGAAGTTTGTGAAAGTAATGTTTCAGCTTTCGAGATGCCGTCACTAGGGCGAATGCCAATTTTTCCAGTTCCGGATATCTTCCCTCGACGTCGTTGAGGTGCCTTGATGTATAGTATACTAGTAATTGATGCTTATCCTCGTTTTTTATGAGTACTCAGCTAACGACATGGTCCCAGACTGCTAAGTATATCTCCAATGGCTCCCCATCCCGGAGTTTCCACAGAGTTGGAGTCCAGCTGAGATGCTCTTTTAGTGCTTGCATTGTTCCATCCACTCGAATTCTCTTGATCCCCTTAAGGCATCGAAAAAATGGATTCTCCGATCTGTTGGTCTTGATATGAACAGGCTAAGAGCTGCAATGCATCCTGTGAGCTTTTGTACTCCTTGATGCTCCGAATTTATTTCATATCTTGCATGACCAAAGTTTTCTAGTGATTGGCCTCTTTTCCCCTTTCGTGGACGATGATTCCTAAATGTTTTCCTGAAGAGACAACAAAAATGCATTTTAAAGGATTACGTTTCATGCAAATTGACGGAGTACTTCAAAATATATTATTAAGTCCTCGGTATGTTCACTTATTTTTTTACTCTTAACTAAAAGGTCATTGATGTACGCTTCCATCGTGACTCCAAGTAAGTCTGTAAACACCCTATTAACTAATATTTGATATGTTGCTCCTGCATTTTTTAATCCGAAAGGCATGACTATATAACACTATAGTCTTCGGTTTGTTATAAATGTTGTGTGATCTTGGTTTAGACTATACATAGCTATTTCGTTATATCCCAAGTATGCGCCCATAGAGCTTAAGAGCTCATGATCTACCATAGCATTGACTAACTGGTCTATTCTCGGCATGGGGAAGTTATTTTTAGACCAAGCCTTATTCAAATTTGTGAAATTCACGCATGTTTGCCACTTCCCGTTTAGTTTTTAGACTAGGACAAGATTAACTACCCAGCTCGGATAATTAATTTATCGGATTGATCTATTCGAGATTAACTTGTCTATTTTCTTTTTTTATTAATGAAGTGTATCTTTCACTACTTAATGCTCTTCTTTTTTTCCTAATAGGTTTTTCTTTGCGATCTATGTTTAGCCTATGACATGCTAGCTCGAGATCTATCATTATCATATCCCTGAGACCATGCAAAGATATCTAAATCATTAGATAGAAGAGAGATGATATCATATTTGGTACCTGATGTCTCAAGATATTTCCCAAATTTGAGCTTTTTCTCTGGCGGCTCGGGATTTTGGACGACTTTCTCCTCTTCATCTCCTGGTCCGATTGCTCCTCAGCTTGTAAGACTGGATCGAAGTCGGCACTGACCATCATCAACTTGTGGCATTGTTTTTTCTGACTATCCTTGAGATAGTCTGCGTAACAACTTCTTGAGAGAGCTTGGGTTCCCTAGACTTCTCTCTAACTCCCATTTTAGTTGGGAACTTCATCTTCTGGTATTGTATTGAAGTGATGGCACCGAGCTCTTTCAGTGTCGGTCCTCTTATTATCACATTGAAAGATGATTTGCCAGGGACTACCACCCACTATGTGTTAACGATCTTCATTCTCAGATGTTGTCCTAATGTTATTGGGATTGAGATAACCCATTATGGTTTGATTGAATCCCATGTGACACCATAGAGGTTCTTTGGAGATGCAGAATAGATTCTTTCTTAAGTCTCATTATGCCAAATGTTTCTTTGTAGTGAATATCGGCTGCACTCCCATTATCCACTAAAATCCGATGGAAATTTCTGTCCCCAATAAGAGTCGAGATCTCCAAAGGATCGTTGTATGGGAACACCACCCATCGCGCATCTTCTACTGTGAAGGCGATTTGTTCTGAGCTTGGCTTAATGACCTTGCTCGGTCTCTGTTCTGCGGCAAGGAAGATTTGGCCATGTCTGGTGCTACGATGTCTGATGCTCCCACGATTAGGAAAATGTTGTTGGGAAGCTACAAGTTGTTATCAGACACGAACAATTGCTCTGTTACCAATTAATGGCAAGACAATATGGTATCAGACACAGCTATCGTTCTGATACCAATTATTGGGAAATTAGGTGATATCAGATACGAACAATCGCTCGGAGACCAATTGTTTGATAGTTACAGCTTGGTACCAGATACGAACAATCACTCCAATACCAATTGTTAAAAAAGTAAAGTTTATTAGTATCGGACACGAACAATCGTTCAATACTTCCGTAGGGATACGAACGATCGTTGCTGAAACCGTTGTCATTTGATGGGTAAAACTACCCTAGGGGTAATTACGGTTCCCATATATTGAACACGAACAATCGTTTCATTACTTCTTATTGGGTGGCCAATCTCTTAACTCTTACAACATGTTTACTATTGCGGAATAGAAGAAAACGCGAACATTCGCTAATCTTTAAAGCAACAATAATTACCAGGATACTCAAAATTATTCAATAACAATAAATCTAATATTTAAGACAAGCACAATCAACACTAACCACGAGAGGATTTAGTAATATTTACCTTTCGGTTTAGCTAGAGATCCTCCATGCTCTAAGCTTTTGGATCTTCTTGTTGGGAATTTGACATCCCTATAACCGTGCGGAAAATAAATAACTTCGCTAACATGCTAATTATTTATTGGGTCTTTTAGCTATATAGCCATTTGACTTATAGTATTTTGTATAATAGCCAAAAAAAAAATTTTGTAAATAACTACCTCAACTTATTTACAGTACTAAAAAAGACAAATAAACCCAAAATAGGTGGGAATGTTTTTGGGTATTTTATCTTTTTGAGTGTCATAAATAAGTTGAGGTGGCTATTTACAAAAAATTTACAAAAAGTTGGCTATCTAGCAATTCTTAGACTTTCGGTGGCTTATTTGGCTAATTTTTTGTTATTTATATGATTACCAAAACAAGATCTAGATTTGCGGAGTTGAATAAAATAATTTAGAGAGCGATTCGACCAACCGATTAAAAGACGAGTTTTCAGATTACTTACATGTTTGGCAATCTGCTACTGAATCCTTCAATCGAGTTCTTCAAGATCCCGTCCTGAGCTCCAATAACTCGATCTTCAAGCTTTTAATCTTCGTGAATGAAAAAGGACTCTCGTCGTTTGCATCTCTAGAGATGATACTATAATCTTCCAAAACGTAATTTATGGATGGAATAAGAAGAATGTGTGGACTCACTCGTTATCTCATAACGACTTTGATTTAGAGATTCAGGTCGTGTCGTGTTTATGGGCTTAGAATCACGAACTTCTAAGGGAGAAGGAAAGCAAAAGAATTCGGCCACATTGATGCTATGATGGGCGAATTTTTCAGTTTGTTTGTCTGTCAATTGTGTTCTCTTTGACCCCTATTTATAATGGTAGAGAAAAGAAGGATATGTAGAGAAAAGAAGGAAAAGAATGGAGTAGATGTAGTGTAATTATGAATTCACTTCTTGTTCTTGTTCTCTGGTGTATTGGTTGCTCCGGACATGGCGATGGTGACGTAATTTTCGTCATGTGATATGTGTAAAAGAAAGCAAAATAACCTGAGATGTTGGTTTATTTATGTCTCATTAACTAATCAATCAACTAATGAGGGGAAATATGAATTTTTGTTATATTTTTAATAAGGGTATTTAGGTAATAGCTCAAATTAAGTGAGTCACGTGACCAAAACGTGACTCATCCTGGCTTCTCGGATGGCATAAACACGAAAAAAGATCTTCCGTCACCAACACGCGAGTCACGGTACGTGTACCGTCAGCTTCGGCTTTGGAAGAAGGCATTCCAACACGTGTCAGACGTGCGTCAGATGGGTCAGAAGTGGTATGAGGCAGTATTGTACCGTTGTGTGTGTAATGTATATTACTTTGTGTGTGTGTGTGCGCGCGCGCGTGTGTGTGTGTAACGTACATATAATATATTAGTGAGGTTTTTTTTTTGTTTTTTCTCAGTCATTAGATTCACATTTGTTAGGATCTAAATGGCAAAAAAAAATTGTCCATTATTTGACCGTTGGATCTCCGAATTTACAGAATTTTTTAAATTTAACCAATTTCTTTATTTCTCCTATAAATACATCCAATTTCTAATCATTTTAATCACAAATCAAACTTTATTCTCTATCAAACTATAAAATTCTCTACAACAATCTCTTCATATAAATTATATCCTTAAGTTTATAAATTTTTTATTATGTGGTTAAGCTTATATTCTAATTTTTGTTATATACTTAGTTTTAGAAATTTTCATTACATAATTAAGTTTATATTCTAATTTTTGTAACATAGATATTTTTTAAAATTTTCATTACATAATTAAGTTTATATTCTAATTTTTGTTATATAATTTAGTTTTAAAAATTTTCATAGTGTTATTAAGTCATTCATATATATATTATAGTTTGAATTAAAATTTATATTAAAATTTACATTATATACTTAACTTCATACTACAAAATAAAGTTTATAAATACAAATCATGTCTGTCGAGTCATTCTCTCACCGTGATTCTCGTTGTGGTTCTCGAGAATCACGTCGAAATTCTAGTCGCACTCTCACGCCCTCGCAATCACAACAACAAGATGAGCGACACGAAGAAGTTCAACAACCCTCTCCACCAAACCAATTTTCACAAAAAAACTGGCTAAACTTTTCTCAAATTCCCAATTACATCGAATTCCAACGGCCATAATGGCATCCACCAAATGTCTCTCAAGAATTAGCCCGATTTACCTCGACTCCCCTTATCAACAAGAATATCTACCACAATTACTTTCACAACAACTTCCACCTCATCCTCGTCCAATTGACGAACAATATTATACACAATTTGCTCCTCCTCATAACAACCTTCTAGGTCCCACCAACATCCACCCGAAGACTCCCTTACCTTGTATACCAAGAACAACTTCGTAGATTTCAAGACCAACAACACAAGGCACCTCCACCACCACCTCAACACGAGTCAACCTCCACCTCCTCAACATGAGCCCCCTCCTCCACCACCTCAACACGGGATACCTCATTCACACGAAGCTTCCGAAGCACAACAACCTCAACAACCAAAGAAGAAAAGAAAGTCACATTTCGAAATATGGAAATACTTCCTCGAGATCAATGATGACGAAGGAAAGAAGGGTCTATGTAGCAAATGCGGGAAGCCCATCAAAGCCGACTCTTTCTCTCACGGTACTTCTTTGTTATGCCACCACTACAAGATGTACATCCAAAATGGATCTTCTTCCTCTCAGGTAAGTACCTACGATCCCGTAGAGTTTAGAAAAGAACTTGTTAAGTACATAGTTTCTACCGACCAATCTTTTTCTCACGTAGAAGGCGAAGACTTTGGTAGATTTGTGCATTACCTAGTTCTTGGTATTAACATTATTTTAAGAAAAACTCTTCGAAGTGATATTATGAGAAATTTTTTGAAAGATAAAGACACACTTAGAGACTGCTTCATGTCTGCTCGATTTAACATAGCGCTCACTTCTGATATATGGTCGGAGATGCCAAAATGGACATCATGTCTGTTGTAGTTCATAACATAGACGAGGCTTGTAATCTAAACAAGAGGATCATAACCTTTAAATGAATAGAGGGTAGTCATACACCTGATGCCATACTAGGAATCCTTCTAAAGTAATAAAGGATATGAATTTTCGTGTTAGAATAATCTCAATAACTCTAGATAATGCCACCAACAATGATGTCATGGTGAGAGCTTTACACCTTAAGATACCCAATGAAGAGTGTCTTTTACACCAAAGGTGTGCTACCCATATCATAAAACTCATAGTGAAATCCGGGTTTAGGCATTTCGACGAGTGTATCAGTAAGATTAGAGAAGCCATAGCTTAGATAAACAATTCAAACCAAAGGGTAGACGACCTCAAGAGGCGTTTTTTATATAATGGTCTTGAGGAGAGGCAATTCCACACCGATAACAAGATTAGATGGAACTCAACATTTTTTATGTTGAATTCTTTCTTGGCCGGTAGATATGTAGAGATTACACGTGAATTCATGAACAGAAACGGAGGCCATGACATAACCAAAATAGACATCGCAGTGGCTAAGGTCTTTACTCATTCTCTTCACGTTTTCTTTACGATGAAACATGTGCATTGTCCGCTATTTAAACACCCACATCTTATTTAGCCATAAATAGTGTTACAAAAATTGTCGAACATCTTAACGATTGCAACCATTTTGAATTTTTTCAACCGTGCGTAGAATCTATTAGAGCAAAATTTTCAAAATATTGAGGAACCTTAAAAATTCATTACTTATATGGTTTTGCGCGTTTTAGACCCCGAATGAAATTTGGGGGTTATTTGACATTTTTATAGTATTTAAAACGTCATACTGGACAAGATTACGTTACACATAATCATGCTAGTGTCGTGAAAGAGTTTTAATCCTTTTTTAGGTTTTATCAGCGACAAGCTCCAGCGTGTCCCGAGCCGAGTCCACCCCGACACTCATCGGCAAGCAAAAGAATGTTTTGAGATATAGCCCATTTTTCCCGATGCGGAACTTCATCTCCATGATCGTTAACCGAGCTCTCTCTCGGCCGTTCAACCACCTCACCTCCTCCTTCCTTCCTTCTTTCTTCCTCGTTTTCCTCTCCTTCGTCGCCCTGCCTCTCGCGCAACTCACAGCCACCGCGCGCGCCTGGGCCGAGGAGACGGGAACCAGCGCCGTGAAGCGAGAGCCGCCGCGAGCTAGTGGACGCCGGTAAAGAAGAGGTTGAACGCCGGAGAGTTCAAACCCACCCCAAAACGAGGTAAAATCCTTTTTCCCCAAATTGGATTCAAGAGATTAGGGTTTGTTTTGATTTGTGAGGTTTTGTGTTCTTGGCCGATTATATGAAGCTAGGAATTTTGGATTTGTGATATGTTGATTTTGTTTGAGGCTATGATGAGATGTTGAAATTGTTTGGTTTGGAATTGGATTTTGGCCGTGTGTGTTGTGTGGCCGTGTCATTGGTTTGGTCGGGTGTTTACTTGGCCGATGGACTTGTTTTGGTTATGTGAGTCCTTTTGACTGTTTTGTGATGACGATTCTGAGCCTCCGAATTAGTGAATTGTGAATTTGCTGTGGTTAAATTGATTTTCGGTTTTGTGTTGAATTACTTCGAGTTTTGGTTACCGGTTATGGCCGTGAGTCATTTCGGTTAGGCCGTGTGAATTCTGGCCGTGTATGTACATGGGCGTGTCATTGTTGTTGATGTTGTCTTGTTTTGCTAAGGATGTTGTGCTGAATTGGAAACGTGGGGTTATTATGATTTGGATTTGTAATTTATTTGAAAATGGATTCAAGTATGGTTATTGTGATTTTGAGATTTGAGAATCTGGATTTGAGAGTGGTGAAATGTGATTTGAGATTTGATGTTTCGGCTCGGATTTGGTTAGTTGATTTTTGAGGTTGAAATGTGAATTTTATGATAAGTTTACATGATTTATTGACAAGCTTGGAAATTTTGTGACAAGTTGAGAATCGTGCTAGTTGTTCGTTTTCGGGTTCTAAGTTTCGAGTCGGGAGTTGGATTTTGTAAATTGATCGGGATGTTCGTTTTCTGAATTTCACAGCTCAGTCGCAGATCAAGTCAAAACGAGCGAGAGCCGGTGGAACCGAACGCGTCGAAGCTGGAAAATAGAGAATTCAGAAAAAGAGTGATCTCGATCTCACTCGTGAGTCGTTTATCGCTTTATAGCGTTAGACTCGAGTTATTTTGGTGGTTTGGAATTTGATTAAATAATTGTTAATTATTCAATTAAGAGATGTTCGAGAATTTAATTTTTGGTTAATTAATTTAGAATTCTCGGTTTGTATGATATTCGGATTATTCATTTTATTTATTTAAGACTCGTTAAATAATGATTTGGATTTTATTTCGTACTCATTCTTCGGTACGAACTCGTACGAGTCTCGAATGAGTTTAAATTCCGAAAAACCGAGAAATAAGTGAATTAAATTCTCGAACCCCTGAACTGACTCGCAGAGAATCCCGATAACGAACCTTAAGCTTGTCATCACCTCCCGGATCATTGACTGATGAGATTTCAACCTTGGATTTTAGTTTCTCGACGCTTCAGAACGTGTTAACGCTTCAGGACGTGTAGAGTCTCGGGAAGCGTGAAAAGAAAGGAAACTCCGGAAGTCAACAATTTTCAGACGATCTTTTCCGGGTAAGTGTGGAGACTTAAGTCAACTACATACCAAGGGATTAACTCTGTTTACGTGCATTATTGCTTGTTAGTAAACAAGAATAGGAAAAGTTTTAAAATCGAATATTCTCAAAGATTAAGGCTTCGGCCGCTTTTCCTGAAAACTTAGCGTGAGTTCGCTCAATAAGTTCAAACGTAAGATTTGTGACACGCGTCCTCTGCTACGTGATATAATCATTCCTTAGGCTGTGATTGACCCGTTAGAACGGGGGAGACAGGAGAGCCGTGTTTAACTCTCGAATTCAAATCGAGGGTAGAAGTACCGGGAGTCATATCCCGAGTCTTCAACCTAAAACACTAACGAGCATAAAAGAGAAATGAAATTTCTTCAGGATTTATCCTGAGTCGCTCTCCTGTAAGTAGCATAGGTGTGTACTCTGAGTGTAGCAGAGTACCCGAACCTTAAAGAATTGTTGTGTCGATGGTACCAAAATGAAATGAACCCTGACGGGCTATGAGGGCCTGGGGGATAGCGCTGAGTACTCATTTATCGGGAAGTCGACCAAGAGTCGCACCCGATCTTGTTGCCAGGTCATGAAGACCTGAAGAATGCACATTGACGGGCTATGAGGGCCTGGAGGTTGCGCCGACGTCGAATGAAGTTGGTACCATCAGTGGATCCCAGACTAACGTTAAAACTCTTAGGCCGCCGGACGACTGCTGCTCGAAGTCTAAGGCTGGTCTCTTGTCGTTCTGAAGGTTATAGCGGGGGATGTGTGTAACCTTAAAGACGACAAGTACTAGTTAGAATGTGTACACATGAGTCATGCTCTAGACTTGTTAGACTTGCATCCATGCATTCTTATGTGCTTGTTTGCACGTCACATGATATCACATGGCATTTAGTCGTTTTATTTTCTAAGTTAGACTCCCACTTACTGAGTCAATCGACTCATAATTTATGACCCTTGGTAATGTAGAGAAGGGCAAGGCGCCGATGTGAGCAAGGAAATGAAGACGAAGACCGGACGTGTATCTCTTGACCTTTGGGCTAGTGGAGACTCACTCGGGATCAACCTCTTCTATAGTTATAACTATATTTTGTTGAACCCCTTTCGTACTCTACGCTCCTAAAACTATCTCCTGTAATTATACGTAAACCCAGGAGCTGTTATGTAAATATTTAGAGTCGTAGTAAGACTCAAAGTTTGAATTGAGAAAAACGAAAAATTTACCCAGGGTTTTATATAACGACTTATAATACTTATATGTTATCGTATTATGTTTAATATAAGTATTGCGTTGAGTATGTTTATATAATGTTATTCCTGTTGATATGAGATATATTATTATATTGACGTTGTGACTTGTGACGTAACCCACCGTTGCGGCTCGTGAACCGGCGACAAGAGGTCGCGGGTCGTGACAGATATGTATTCCAACGATGAGATCGCATTATACACCTCTTAACAATTTTCCTCCATGAACCAAGATGACCTCAACTTGCTGGCGTGGTGGCTTCAATACGAGAACATGTTTCCGATCTTATCAAAGATGGCTCGAGACGTACATTCGATCCCAGTTTCAATGGTGTCGTTCGAGTCTGCATTTAGTAGCCCGGGTCGCATCATTGACGATCTAAGGCATAATTTGAAACCTGAAATAGTCGAGGCTCTCATCATATACAAAGATTAGTGTCAACACGAACAACGTTCTCAAGAAACATTTGTGAATATTGATCTTGTTGATAACTTTGATATGAACTTTCAAAACATGACTATCAATGAAATGTATTCTTATTCTAATGTTTTTGATAAGACAAGGGCAGCGTCTAAATCAAGACATGTCAACGAGCCAATTCCGAATACAAGAGTTCAAGACTTCAATGAAGACTTTCATGGTTTAAGCCAAGATGAATGGAAAAAGTATAAATCTTGGCTTGGGCTGATCTACACTTCCAGAAGCAAAATGGTTAATTAATCATCTAAGCAATTGAAGAGATGGTTATGAAGCCAAAAACGTTTTATTCTTCATCATATTATAAATGGGATGACTTTTGGGATTCTTATGAAGTTTCAGCTTAAATTGGTATCTTTTAGTTGGCTGAAACAATTGGTAATTGTTTATTTTCGTTTTATTAGTAGGCTGAATTCAAAATGTTGTATTTATTGGGTTTAAGAGGTGTCATTATGTGGTCTGATTACTTATGGGGTTATAATTTCGTTTTTCATTGTATTAATGGGTTTAAATGAGGCTTTTGGTTTTCCTAGCATGAAGGGTTGTTTCATGCCTATAAATTCATCTTCGTTTTAATGAGAAAGGATCCAGATTTTGATAAAAAAAAAATGAGAGTCTTCTCTTGAGTTCTATATGAGCTTTTATCGAACTTATCAAGACGAGTCTTGTGGCGTTCAAACTAACTTATCAATCGGTCTTTCGCATCCGATCGTGGCGTCATTCAATCCCCGACTTATCAAACGATCTTTCACCATTGTTTGTGGCGTCTTCATTATTCCAAGGTTCGCGTCTCTATAGGCGTTGGGTCGCGGAGTCACCAAATTTGTGGAGAAAACGATCATTCCGCTGGAAATCGTGTTCCTCACAACGAGCATCGCGTCATTTGGTATCAGAGCGCAAAACTCTCCCAGGTTTTTATGAGTGATTGTTAATAGTTTTATTAAAAGAAAATGGATTTTGATAAGCTTTTGAGTAAAATGAAGGATATGGTTTCAAAAGAAACGAGAAAGCTTTTGAAGAGATTAGATCAAGTTGAAGAAAAATTACAACCAAGAAGTCTGATTCAAAAGAAAAGGAGTTCAGAGTGGATTTTTTTGATGGAAAACATCTACACCATGTTGGAACAACCGACTGAACAAGAAGACAAGGAAGAACTTGTTCAGCGTGTTGAAGTTGTTAAAGAAATGAAAAAGCCCACGAAGAAGGAGTATGTGACTACGCTGAACGGAGCCTATTAAAGTAAACTTAGAAGTTCCAGACTCTGAAGGTAATGATTTTGAAGAGAACAAGAGCCTGGAGGATGAAGTAATTTCCTCTCAATCAAAGGAGTTCAAGATATCCCCAATCGCTGCAAACAACATGTAAGATTTGAGGACAAATCTTTTCCAAGGGAGAGAGTATGATATGACAAGGGCAGCGTCTAAACCAAGACATGTCAACGAGCCAATTCCAAATACAAGAGTTCAAGACTTCAATGAAGACTTTCATGGTTTAATTAGCCAAGATGAATGGAAAAAGTATAAATCTTGGCCTGGGCTGATCTACGCTTCCAGAAGCAAAAATGGTTAATTCATCATCTAAGCAATTGAAGAGATGGTTATGAAGCCAAAAACGTTTTATTCTTCATCAGATTATACATGGGCATGACTTTTGGGATTCTTATGAAGTTTCAGCTTAAATTGGTATCTTTTAGTTGGCTGAAACAATTGGTAATTGTTTATTTTCGTTTTATTAGTAGGCTGAATTCAAAATGTTGTATTTATTGGGTTTAAGAGGTGTCATTATGTGGTCTGATTACTTAGGGGGTTATAATTTCGTTTTTCATTGTATTAATGGGTTTAAATGAGGCTTTTGGTTTTCCTAGCATGAAGGCTTGTTTCATGCCTATAAATTCATCTTCGTTTTAATGAGAAAGGATCCAGATTTTGATAAAAAAAAATGAGAGTCTTCTCTTGAGTTCTATATGAGCTTTTATCGAACTTATGAAGACGAGTCTTGTGGCGTTCAAACTGACTTATCAATCGGTCTTTCGCATCCGATCGTGGCGTCATTCAATCCCCGACTTATCAAACGATCTTTCACCATTGTTTGTGGCGTCTTCATTATTCCAAGGTTCGCGTCTCTATAGGCGTTGGGTCGCGGAGTCACCAAACTTGTGGAGAAAACGATCATTCCGCTGGAAATCGTGTTCCTCACAACGAGCATCGCGTCAATTGTCCCTTGTCATATCAGTTTTACTCATAATATTCTTGTAATGTTTTTACTTTAAAAAAAAGTTATTAATAAAGATGAAATTCAGTTTATATTTTAGTACCTTCTTTTAAAATTTTAACAATTTAATCCAATTCATTTTCCATTAAGCCTAACTGAAATTCCACTTCCGTAAAGCAATGGAATGCACCATTTTGCTTAACGGAAGTACCACTTCCAATAAGCAATTGGAATGTGACTTGTTGGAAGTGGAAGAGACAATTCCTTCCAATAGTCAGGATGAGACGTGACTAAACATTGGATAACCGTTAATAAAAGTTAACAGAAGGACCATATTATTGCGAATGTAGAATTAAAAAGGCTTGGATGCTATTTTTTCATATTTGAGGAGGCATGCCATTTCATCGTAAGAATGGGGGGGGGGGGGGGGGGGTTTAATCGCAACAATATTAAACAAATAATAATCAAGCTATGGTTCGTTAAAAAAGATTGATCGTTTATTATTATGAAAAAAAATTTGAAAATAAAATGGACTTAGAAAAAGTCTAGGCCCAAAACATTTTGACCTTATTTAATTCCAAATACAAACATTAATTGTTTGTTCTAAAATAAAAGATTTCCTTTAAATGAGGATTTACTACACCGAATCAATTCAAATTTAATCGCAACAATATTAAACAAATAATAATCAAGCTATGGTTCGTTAAAAAAGATTGATCGTTTATTATTATGAAAAAAAATTTGAAAATAAAATGGACTTAGAAAAAGTCTAGGCCCAAAACATTTTGACCTTATTTAATTCCAAATACAAACATTAATTGTTTGTTCTAAAATAAAAGATTTCCTTTAAATGAGGATTTACTACACCGAATCAATTCAAATTTATTTGTTACCTTTTAAAGTAGGATCCGCAACCTTAAAGTAAATCCAATAAAATCTTTTAATTAATAGTCTTCATATACAATTATCGCAACAATATTAAACAAATAATAATCAAGCTATGGTTCGTTAAAAAAGATTGATCGTTTATTATTATGAAAAAAATTTGAAAATAAAATTGACTTAGAAAAAGTCTAGGCCCAAAACATTTTGACCTTATTTAATTCCAAATACAAACATTAATTGTTTGTTCTAAAATAAAAGATTTCCTTTAAATAAGGATTTACTACACCGAATCAATTCAAATTTATTTGTTACCTTTTAAAGTAGGATCCGCAACCTTAAAGTAAATCCAATCAAATCTTTTAATTAATAGTCTTCATATACAATTATAGAATATCATGATCATAGACCACATTTCATCAAACCAATTAATCTAGCTTTTAGAACGAATAAAAAAATATTACGAATACGTTCTTGAATAATTTTAGCTTTGAAATAAAACGACGAATGATCAAACTTATATATTATATCTTGATAAATGTTTTAAATCGAAAACTGTGATTCTTGAGTCAAATGGTAAACTACGAGAATCTAACTCTAGCCGTGATACCAATTGTTGGGAAGTTACAAGTTGGTATCAGATAACAACAATCGCTCTGATCCTGATTGATGGGAAGACAATATGATATCAAACACGAACTATCGCTTTGATACCAATTGATGGGAAATAAGGTGGTATCATACACGAGAAATCACTCTGACACCAATTCTTTGAAAGTCACAAGTTGGTAACGGACACGAACAATCACTCCAATACCAATTGTTGAGACAATATAGGTTATTAGTATCGGACACAAATGATCGCTTCATTTCCATTTGATGGGTAAATTGCTTCCCTAGGGTTAATTATAGTTTTCATGTATTGAACACGAATCCTTACCTATTTTTCTAATGTGGGACTTGGGTTGTTACCCTAACAATCCTCCCCTCAAACCATGAACCAAATACACGTAGCTTTCCCTCCAACGAAATCATCTTGTATCACCGTCAGCCGCAAACGGGACGTGCCGTTTTACCATCAACATTGTTAGGAAGACTTTCGACACAAAACACTCTCACAACATCACAAACGCAGCCCACTCTTCCAGTGGTCTCGAACCTTTGGTTCTGATAGTCTTGGTAGGCCCCCTGTTCGTCCATATCATTAGGCTGCCACCTCATCACCTTAACTTGACATTAGTATGATATTTATGTTTTGGGCCAAAGCCCGCATGAATTTTTGTTTTTTGGACACTTTTTCAAAGTGCATCATACTAATGGAGTTGGTGGAACACTTAAATCTAATAAAATCCTTGCATATTCTTCTAATGTGGGACTTGGATTGTTACCACAACAATGTGATGCTAGTTTCCAGACCGATACATAATTTTGTGATATGTTAAAAGCGGTTTAATCAGGCCTCGGCCAATTATTACAAGAGTAAAATATTAAAATAGTTTTATTTTTTTTCTCTCTTGTATTTAAGGTAATTTTTTCTACAAAGCTAAATTTTTTAAGATATAGCGTTATCAACATTTGTATGGCAGAGTTTGAGTTTGAGAGCAACGCAAATACTTCCACTTACCGGGCGGTTTGTCCCGACATCGGACTAAGTGGTCGCACCCGAGCCGGGTAAGCGAAACTCAAAAGTTACTATCATCGCTCTTCCAATAAGCTAGAAGAAAAAAAAAAATAAGCTAGAAGGGCGCGCAAAGACAGTGATTCTAGCGCGCGCTCCGACGCTCAACATTATATTTTTTTATTGCTATGCTTCAGGTGGGGCACCAATATTCGTAGAGAATAATTAGGAGATTTGTGGCTCCATCAGAATAAACTATATGCGGAGAGTTCTCGTCAGCATTTCAGATTTCTAGAATTGAGTAGAGAGTGTTTAGAAAACTTTAGTTGGACCCCTCTGAGTGGAGGGGTATATATAGTGAGGAAAGCTCTTCTAGGCGGAGGTAAGGCGCGCACGACGGGCAGAGGCCGGCGCGCCGCGAGGATGATGGGCGCGCAGTGAGGCAAGCTTCTCACGCTAGTGTGACGCACGCATGAGGTGGCGCATGCGAGCATGCGCTCGGCTTAGGCCCACTTCGGACGGGCTTTTGACTTCTTTGGATCTTCAGTGGGCTTTTTCGTGACCCGGCTCATTGAGTTTTTCTATGACTTGTGACGAATTTAATATTTTGGGTTTTCTGAGATCAACCGATAACCGTTAATATAGTAGGAAAGTATGATAAAATATAAAATAAAGTAGGAAAGTTAATATTAGATTAACGAGAGGGAGGGTGACAGTACGTACCATTAATAAAGAAGATCTTATTTTATTTAGACTCTCATCATAAACATAAACGAAATCTCAAAGCATGATGACAAGAGACATAAAAGCTGGACGTAGATCGTGTTTTTTTTTCTTTTTTTTTTCCTTAAGGGTACACTTGATAATACCAATGACAATAGATATTTAGTAATCAATCAACGTCACCACATAAATATTATACAACGGAGGAGAATGCTGTTGATTACATGCACTCCCTGCGGCGAGTCCCGACGCAGCGAAGCCCAGCGCAGCACGGATTATATATTGAGCAAATGGAACCCATTGCTCGGCAAGATGGCCATGGGTTGGGAATCACCGTCAGGACCAGCTTCCTGTTTCCCACAGCCGCAAACACTGGCTGTGGCACCGCCAGAATAATCCCCTTCATGGAACTTGTCATCTTCTGCTCATTCTCATCCAAAGAATACGCCAGCGATAAAGCCAACAAGGCCGTGAGGGCGACCATGACTATAGTAGCCGTGGCTTTCATGATTTGTTATGGATCTTTGTATATTACTATCACCCGGGATGTAATTGATATCTCTCTACTAGTGTTGGATGCTCTATTTATACTCGTCTTTAGGCAATAATAGCTTATATTGGTAAATTCTGTTAAAGTCTTAAAACAAAAGAATATTTGTTTGTGGCTGCAACGAGTTGCAACTTGCTTTGAATCTATCCTATCCTTGAGATAGATTAACTTAACGACAATGTTTTGTTTAGTTGGAACTTGCTATGAATCTACTATTGAGGTTGATCAACTTGCTATGTATCACCACTGTTCAAATTGGGACAGTATAATCAAGCTGATATAGGGTGACTATTTAAATTGGACTATGTGACGACAAAAAATAAAAATAAATTAATGTATGTATAATAGTGGGTATAATATTATTATATTCGTATTTGAAATTATCTAATAAAATAAATGTGGCTACGAAATTGCCTTCGTTTGTTTCTTAGGTACATGATAAAAATATATAAGGTTTATTTTTTCCAGATTAGAAAGAAAGTTTTGTGCTTTATATAATTAAAGAAATTAAAATAATCAATTTGATTCATTAATGTGTATATTAAAAGAGGTTTTTATAATTTCAAAATATAGAAATGTTAAAAGAAAAGTAATGATATCGAGATGACTCATTTAATAGATTTGACGGACTTGGTGGATTAGGCTTATGACTTCGACAAATTGATCCACCTGGACGCCCTCGGCCAAAACAGCAGCCGCGCTTGCTAAACGTATACTAAGTTGATAATTAAAGTGTTTATGTATTAAATATACAGTCTCTCTCTCTCTCTCTCTCTCTCTCTCTCTCTCTCTCTCTCTCTCTCTCTCTCTCTCTCTCTCTCTCTCTCTTCATAAGTTCTAAAAAAATCGTTATATAAACCTCTAATTTTAATAAATTTTGTACCAATGTGAATATCTTGACTCATTTGGCACGAATAACTATTTACATTAGATTAAATTTATAATGATTAATAAAATCAAATCAAATACATACAAATTTAATATCAAAAGTTTGATGATGTGTAATAAACTACATATGTTTTTTAGACCGTAAGCATTATGTTATATATATATATGCTCGCCAGAAAGTCTGTTCCAGTGGAGAAAGGACTTAAATTTTCATGCAATTAATATGGATTTCTGTATAATTAATACATACAATATTATTGCTAATGATGCGCTCATCACCTTAATTATGATACTATTGCTATTGATATATTTGCCTAAATTACAGGCCATACTCGCGTCCCACCCGTACCTCTCACCATTTAAAGTAAGATAAGATATTATTGGTTTTGCTGTATGCACATCTTAATTATTGCCTTTTCATATATCTATGCAACAACTAACTTGTCCTATATATCATATCATGTGTATTATTTACATTTACCTTCCGCTCTCATCCACTATTTTCATTTGTATTTCTTCGTCAGCCCTGCCTGGTGTATGTTTATTAACCGACGTCTTAATTACACTATATGGTAATTTCATTAATATAATAGTATACGTTCGTTCCGCTGTTTGCACTAGTACAAAATATTGATCATATAACACTTAAAAACAGTTGTAGAATGATTATATAACGCTTAATAACCGTTGTAGAATCTAACGTTGTAAAAGCTACTACAACTCTTAAACACCCGTTGTAAAAGTTTCACCGCTTTTATAACGCTTACGGATTCGTTGTAGAAACTTCTACAACAATAGACTTCCGTTGTCTAATTTATTAAAATCTTCTACGTTAAAAACATGCGTGATCTTGACATGGCTTGTAACCAGATCTGCTACAAAGTTTTTAACTTAGGATGTTTTGATCCTTTTTACGTAAAAGAGACGAGGGAGCAGTATCGCATACCTTCACGGGTAATGTTGAACAATAGAAGGACCACAACATTATTAAAGAAAATAAAATATTATAAAAAAACCAGCTATATGCGTTACATGTATATCATCTAAAAGTCTATTTCAATACAGAAATAACTCTGGAGACGTACGTGTTATTATGATACACCAATATGTAGGTCTGACTTCAATGTCTCCACCTATTAACTCAAGCTAACTGAAGCTAACCAACTATTAACTCCAGCTTACATTAATTAACTCTAACACCTAAGTAATTAACACTAACTCACGCTATTATTTTTTTTATTCTAATCAATGCATATCATATCGGTTGCCAAGAAAATAAAATTAATGCATATCACATTTTTTTTTACTAAAATATATATCCTCTTTTGATTTTATTTTTGCTTAAAATCTATGAAAACTAATGAACGTTTATGAATTCCTCTTAAAAGATTATTGTTATTGCTATTATTCAGTAAGAGAATCGAAAAGCCAAGATTGTGTGGCCCTAATTTTGATGTTGCAGTGAACTGGAAAAAGCAAATGCATGTGCATGTCGTCTTCCATACATTGGCCCCTTCATCAATTATGAAAACACAAAACACACACAAGAATTCTGTAGCTTGGTCTACTAATAATTAAAATGAAAACTTTACTAATATGCCACCTAAGACTGACTAAAAATTCCTCTTAACAGATTATTGTTATTGCTATTATTCTGTAAGAGAATCGAATGGCCAAGATTGCGTGGCCCTATTTTGATGTTGCAGTAAACTAAAAAATGCAAATGCATGTGCGCGTCGTCTTCCATCCATTGGCCCCTTCATCAATTATCAAAACACAAAACACCCACAAGAATTCTGTAAGTGGGTCTACTAATAATTAAAATGAAAACTTTACTAATACGCCACCTACGACTGACTAGCTAAATTATTTTAGAAACATTACTGTAAATAAATTAATCAATGATTTTGAGAACATGGGCAATAGACTATGCCGAAAACGAATACAGAACTATAAATCTTCAGCGCAAAAATTAGAGAGGACGGAAAAAGAATGTCGAAGACGGTAAAACAATCTCCATAAAATAATATTACACTTTCACGGTCGGTTGTTGAAATAATGACATACAATTACCTCCCACAATACGATGACAAAATGAGAAAATTTTTGTACTACCAATATTTCTACGACGAACCGAATCTGTGGCAGAACATTAATACCGATGACAGAAGAAAAAACCAAATTGTTAAATCCGAATACCTAAGAGAGCCTTTTGTTTCTCTCTTGATTCACTCTAACGACGGGATATCGGAAAGTGACAAAGACATTACGTGTGACCTAGGGACAGCCGCATTTATAGGCAACCATTAGGTTAACCTAGCGGGCTTCCTATTTCAGTCCATCATAAAAATAGAAGTCATAGTGGTCTACACATTAAAGGTCCACAACCTATTAGATATATTAAAGCCCAATATCCGTATACCAAATTAGATCACTTTTAACGGATCATCTTTATTCACAGTTCATAACACATAATTATTTAACATATAAGTCCATCGTTGGATTAAGGATCCAACATGTTAGATTAAAGATCCAACACAAACAATTTCGGAAAGAGAGAAAAGTTTAGAGGGATTCGGTTTTTTATCTATGGTTTAAAATTATTTAACAAAATAAAAATAAAAACTTTATATTGCATATTTTTTTAGCTTTCCATCTCACGATCATAAAGATTACGATGTAGCGGAATTAATTCCCGCTAGTTCATGAATATATGCATCGGTAATTAATGCCCACGGGTGACGCTGGACAGTGGACTTGTTTTTTGTTGTTCGTTATCAGTGGCGGATCCAAACTCGGAAGGAAGGGGAGCCAAAACTGAAATTAGGCTGTAACAAAAAAAAAAATTTTTTTTTTTTTTTTGCCCAAATTTTTTTTTTTTTTAGGGGGGCCAAGCCACTTGAGCCCACCACCTGAGTCCGCCCCTGTTTGTTATAGTGTGGGAACTCGAAGTTATTAAGCTGTACATGCACGCAGACACCTACACCACGTACACACAAGTTATTGGAAAGATTTATAATATTATGAGCATCGGTAAATAAAAAATCCCGCAATACGATATTTAGGAGCATAACTTTTACAAATGCTGTTTTCTTGGGATTTGTAAGTATTACGTGTTTGTGACTTAGGAAGTGCCTCATTTGCATGGACGACACATTGCTGGCACGCATATATGGGATCAAGAAGCATATATTTAGATTGTAATTAACCGTATATCTTATTAACAAAAATATAATTTTATTTGCGATTCTGGGATATTAATATAATATGGTCTAGTAAGTAGATAATCACAGTTTAACATTGTTTGACTATTGTTAAATAGTCAAACGTTTTGTAAATTATTACTTTCATATATTTATAAATTTAAATCTTAACTAAATAATCATTTTCATTTATTAAGTCATATTATCTTTATGACTATTTATTTAAGATTTACGAAATATTTACATAACATTTTAGTTTATTAATTTACCCAATTTTTTTATTATATAATATTCGGTTTTTGTTTTGAGATCTAGTCAATCTAGAGTCTCTGATCTATAATAAGATAATAACTTTTTTTTTTTAATATGGTATACATACGAACATTTAATAGATATTACGATTTTAAAAATATTTGATGTGAATATTAGACTATCATTTTTTCATATATAAAAAATAAAAAATTTGACCAATTAGACTACTTCAAGAGCTGAGCACCTATATATATGTTGACGTGAGATGATGAATTTGAATCCGCTTGAATATGTATCTTCTTTTAATTAGTGTGTTTTTTGAACTAGCGTCCTGACTTATTTTAACACTACTCTAAAACTTTGAACACTTTTTAAGTTCGAGTACGTCGACCCTTAAACTTACAAACTTTTAGAAATTAATAGCGCTAACTTTCGACAATATTTTTTGCATGAGTCACGTACACCATACACATAAAGTATTAGATAATTTGAACTTTTTTTTTTATTTTCATATAATAATTTATGTAAATGATATATATAATTAATTTAGGAAACAACATAAAAATATAAATTTTGTGTCGCCTTTTCTATATATTGGAAGTGTGTTTTAAAGAAATATAAAATTTTACATAATTTTTTTTTGTAAGGATTTGTTAGATATATAGCTTTATAAATATAATAAAAATGTTATATACTCGTTAATGGTAAGTAAATAACCATACATTTTTATTAATATGATTAAATTTGCGTAAATACTTCAATTTATTTAATACACAAAAAAGTATATATATATATATATATATATATATATATATATTGTTATGCCGTCATTTTCACAAGATAAAAATGATACCCCGAGAGAAAAAACGACAAGAATTGGCAAAGTTCAAGACCTAACTATCGACGTGTTGAAACCATCGTCATGCAAACCATCGACAAAGTTCAA
This sequence comes from Urtica dioica subsp. dioica, assembly GCF_054948205.1. Taxonomy (NCBI): domain Eukaryota; kingdom Viridiplantae; phylum Streptophyta; class Magnoliopsida; order Rosales; family Urticaceae; genus Urtica; species Urtica dioica. The sequence goes on from NC_142766.1 coordinate 8,263,635, forward strand.
AACCAAACTATCGGCGTCCTAAAGCCTTTGGCAAACCAAGACTATCGGCGAAGAGAAGAATCATTGAACTATCGGCGGCCATACTATCGGCGAGGTTCAAGACCAAACTATCGGCGTCCTAAAATCTCCGGCAAAGCAAAACCATCGGCGTTAGACCATCGGCGAACTTCATGGCCGAGATTATCGGCATAAAACTATCGGCGAGCTTCATGGCCGAGACTATCGGCGTGAAACTATCGGCATGAAACTATCGGCGAGCTTCATGGCCGAGACTATCGGCATGAAACTATCGGCGAGCTTCATGGCCGAGACAGATATGTATTCCAACGATGAGATCGCATTATACACCTCTTAACAATTTTCCTCCATGAACCAAGATGACCTCAACTTGCTGGCGTGGTGGCTTCAATACGAGAACATGTTTCCGATCTTATCAAAGATGGCTCGAGACGTACATTCGATCCCAGTTTCAACGGTGTCGTTCGAGTCTGCATTTAGTAGCCCGGGTCGCATCATTGACGATCTAAGGCATAATTTGAAACCTGAAATAGTCGAGGCTCTCATCATATACAAAGATTAGTGTCAACACGAACAACGTTCTCAAGAAACATTTGTGAATATTGATCTTGTTGATAACTTTGATATGAACTTTCAAAACATGACTATCAATGAAATGTATTCTTATTCTAATGTTTTTGATAAGACAAGGGCAGCGTCTAAATCAAGACATGTCAACAAGCCAATTCCGAATACAAGAGTTCAAGACTTCAATGAAGACTTTCATGCTTTAAGCCAAGATGAATGGAAAAAGTATAAATCTTGGCTTGGGCTGATCTACGCTTCCAGAAGCAAAATGGTTAATTCATCATCTAAGCAATTGAAGAGATGGTTATGAAGCCAAAAACGTTTTATTCTTCATCATATTATAAATTGGGCATGACTTTTGGGATTCTTATGAAGTTTCAGCTTAAATTGGTATCTTTTAGTTGGCTGAAACAATTGGTAATTGTTTATTTTCGTTTTATTAGTAGGCTGAATTCAAAATGTTGTATTTATTGGGTTTAAGAGGTGTCATTATGTGGTCTGATTACTTATGGGGTTATAATTTCGTTTTTCATTGTATTAATGGGTTTAAATGAGGCTTTTGGTTTTCCTAGCATGAAGGGTTGTTTCATGCCTATAAATTCATCTTCGTTTTAATGAGAAAGGATCCAGATTTTGATAAAAAAAAAAAAATGAGAGTCTTCTCTTGAGTTCTATATGAGCTTTTATCGAACTTATCAAGACGAGTCTTGCATGTGGCGTTCAAACTAACTTATCAATCGATCTTTCTCATCCGATCGTGGCGTCATTCAATCCCCGACTTATCAAACGATCTTTCACCATTGTTTGTGGCGTCTTCATTATTCCAAGGTTCGCGTCTCTATAGGCGTTGGGTCGCGGAGTCACCAAACTTGTGGAGAAAACGATCATTCCGCTGGAAATCGTGTTCCTCACAACGAGCATCGCGTCATTTCGTATCAGAGCGCAAAACTCTCCCAGGTTTTTATGAGTGATTGTTAATAGTTTTATTAAAAGAAAATGGATTTTGATAAGCTTTTGAGTAAAATGAAGGATATGGTTTCAAAAGAAACGAGAAAGCTTTTGAAGAGATTAGATCAAGTTGAAGAAAAATTACAACCAAGAAGTCTGATTCAAAAGAAAAGGAGTTCAGAGTGGATTTTTTTGATGGAAAACATCTACACCATGTTGGAACAACCGACTGAACAAGAAGACAAGGAAGAACTTGTTCAGCGTGTTGAAGTTGTTAAAGAAATGAAAAAGCCCACGAAGAAGGAGTATGTGACTACGCTGAACGGAGCCTATTAAAGTAAACTTAGAAGTTCCAGACTCTGAAGGTAATGATTTTGAAGAGAACAAGAGCCTGGAGGATGAAGTAATTTCCTCTCAATCAAAGGAGTTCAAGATATCCCCAATCGCTGCAAACAACATGTAAGATTTGAGGACAAATCTTTTCCAAGGGAGAGAGTATGATATGACAAGGGCAGCGTCTAAACCAAGACATGTCAACGAGCCAATTCCAAATACAAGAGTTCAAGACTTCAATGAAGACTTTCATGGTTTAATTAGCCAAGATGAATGGAAAAAGTATAAATCTTGGCCTGGGCTGATCTACGCTTCCAGAAGCAAAAATGGTTAATTCATCATCTAAGCAATTGAAGAGATGGTTATGAAGCCAAAAACGTTTTATTCTTCATCAGATTATACATGGGCATGACTTTTGGGATTCTTATGAAGTTTCAGCTTAAATTGGTATCTTTTAGTTGGCTGAAACAATTGGTAATTGTTTATTTTCGTTTTATTAGTAGGCTGAATTCAAAATGTTGTATTTATTGGGTTTAAGAGGTGTCATTATGTGGTCTGATTACTTAGGGGGTTATAATTTCGTTTTTCATTGTATTAATGGGTTTAAATGAGGCTTTTGGTTTTCCTAGCATGAAGGCTTGTTTCATGCCTATAAATTCATCTTCGTTTTAATGAGAAAGGATTCAGATTTTGATAAAAAAAAAAAAAATGAGAGTCTTCTCTTGAGTTCTATATGAGCTTTTATCGAACTTATGAAGACGAGTCTTGTGGCGTTCAAACTGACTTATCAATCGGTCTTTCGCATCCGATCGTGGCGTCATTCAATCCCCGACTTATCAAACGATCTTTCACCATTGTTTGTGGCGTCTTCATTATTCCAAGGTTCGCGTCTCTATAGGCGTTGGGTCGCGGAGTCACAAAACTTGTGGAGAAAACGATCATTCCGCTGGAAATCGTGTTCCTCACAACGAGCATCGCGTCAATTGTCCCTTGTCATATCAGTTTTACTCATAATATTCTTGTAATGTTTTTACTTTAAAAAAAAGTTATTAATAAAGATGAAATTCAGTTTACATTTTAGTACCTTCTTTTAAAATTTTAACAATTTAATCCAATTCATTTTCCATTAAGCCTAACTGAAATTCCACTTCCGTAAAGCAATGGAATGCACCATTTTGCTTAACGGAAGTACCACTTCCAATAAGCAATTGGAATGTGACTTGTTGGAAGTGGAAGAGACAATTCCTTCCAATAGTCAGGATGAGACGTGACTAAACATTGGATAACCGTTAATAAAAGTTAACAGAAGGACCATATTATTGCGAATGTAGAATTAAAAAGGCTTGGATGCTATTTTTTCATATTTGAGGAGGCATGCCATTTCATCGTAAGAATGGGGGAGGGGGGTGGGGTGGGGGGGGTTTAATCGCAACAATATTAAACAAATAATGATCAAGCTATGGTTCGTTAAAAAAGATTGATCGTTTATTATTATGAAAAAAAATTTGAAAATAAAATGGACTTAGAAAAAGTCTAGGCCCAAAACATTTTGACCTTATTTAATTCCAAATACAAACATTAATTGTTTGTTCTAAAATAAAAGATTTCCTTTAAATGAGGATTTACTACACCGAATCTGTCACGACCCGCAGGACACCCGTCGCCCTCGGATCGCGACCTTTCTCGTAACATTATCATAAACCATTTATGTTTTCAAATGAAATGAACATAAAACATTTTCAAACGTCATTTACAAAACGTTTATTAAACAAACAGCGGAAATAAAATTAATTTACATATAAGGAATAACAAGGGTTCCTAGAGCTAGTCCGCTAAAAACTGGTAAAATATTTCGCTTTTAGAAGAGTTACAAAAATGCGGACTACCCTAGCTTGCTATCCATAAGCACAGGCCCATAATCGTGCTAACCGAGTTTCAAAATGTAAAAAGAGGTTCGGGCCGATTATCTAAACGTTATGATATAATAAAAGTTCTTTCAAAGCTATATAAAACTTTCACGAGCATATAAGCTCGGTTTTCAAAAATCTGATACCCATTTCCCAAAAAGACATTTCCTATGCCACAGGTCGTCATGAGATCTACCTTGACTAGCACTCCTGCTTCGCCTGAGCTTTTCCTTTATCTACAAGGAGAGGGATTTAAGGGGTGAGTCACACCGACTCAGTAAGCAGGATATCTAACCTAGCACTACATGAGATGCATGGGTGCAGATGATAGAATGCAGATGACAGCAGGTGATAGATTCAGAAGAATAAAAAAGTTCCATTATTCAATCACGATGACAACAATCTCATTCAATCAACAGAGACATATTCAGTTTTAGAACCTCGTTCTAAAACAATCAAACACATAATCATATAGGAATCCGGCTAACAACCGTCTTCCTAGAAACTCATCCATCTCGCTCATACCGGCGCCTTACATCAGTGGACTGGCCAATCAACACTTCAGTCCGCAGCCGTTCATGAGAGATGAGTAAACCATTCTGAGAACTTGAGCCTAGTCCTCAGAAGGCCGAAGTTTTAATGTCTGGGATCCACTAGCACATGTAGGAGGGCCTTGACGCGCGTATGGTAGAGGGGAGCAAACCCTCACCAATCCCTGGTTGGTCCAGGGTTTCATATTTCCCTCAGGACAGGTAAGCCACTCATCGACTTACCTGAAGCCACCCATCGACTTCCCATTAAAGGGCCTTCAGGAATGCCACTCGCTACATTGCCGACAAGAGTTCGTTATGTTTTACAGGAGCTGTCTACAGCCTACCTGCCTATCTTAATACAGGAGGAGATCTTATCGGGATAAAGCCCGTCATTAACATTATTAATTTCACTGTATGGCTCTTTAAGTATTTTACAAGGAGTTGTCGACAACTGTGAGGCTGGACCTTCTCCTAGAACAGTTCCTCTCGGGATTGAATCCTGAGGACACCGTCTTTCCTCCTCCTGTTGTCCTCTCATCAGGACGAAGGGGTAAAACCTATAACAGAAGCTTAACATAGTTTTAAAGGCTTCAAGGTTCTTAACCCGCTAACCGTTTAACCCTATCATTTTATTATCTTATTAGTTAGTGGCCGAAGCCTTATTCGATCATCTTGTCTAATTGAGGGTTTCTCTTTGTTTTAGGATTAAACGAAGAAACATAAACAAATACTCTACTAGGCACCATTCCCCTTTTGGCGCCTCAAACTTAAATCCCACTTACCCGGAATAGTTCGTCGGAGAACTCGATGAATTCCGGAGGACACTTTGCTTTACACGCTTCCCGAGACCTTTAGCACGTCCTGGAGCGTCGAGAGAACTTATTCCCGTGAAATTCAGCCTCCTCAGCGTGCTCTCAAACCTTCCCCGGCGTTCCTTCCTGGTCCGGCGTCACGGCGGCTCTCGGCGAGTCTCGTTCTCCTCGGCCTGAAGCGCGCGGCGACGGGGCTCACGGCGGAGATGGCGCGCGAAGATGAGGAGAGAAGAAAAAGAGAAGGGAAGGGTGATTAAGGTGATGATAAAGCTCGGTGAGGCTTGAAGAAGATGGCCGAAATTCTTTTCTCTTTTTTTTTTCTTTGACTGCAGGTGTTGCTGTGCGCGCGCGGGAGAGAAGAACGAGAAGAGAGAAAGAAGAAGAAGGAAAAGAAAAGAAAGAGAGTGAGAGGGTGAGGTGGCCGAAAATGAGAGGAGAAGAAGAAAGAAATGCCACATGGCAGCTCCTCCTCACGCCACACGTGCACAAATGGCCCAACAAAATTTTGACACGTCTCTCTTAAAATAACCCCTCTTTACTCTTTTCTTTCAATTTCGTCCTTCAAAACGTTGCACATAAGTCCTTCCAAAATAAAACTTCACAACTTCGTCCTTGATTAATTGAAAATCATCTCGAAAAATAACCTAGAAAATTCTCATTAATTCTCGTTACCTTGAATATATTTAAGGGATTTCAGAATTTATTTTCACCCTTGAGATTTTTAAAGCTCCGGGTACATTCCGAGAAATTTTTATTCGGAAAATAATATCGAGTTTACTCGAATATCCTTATTCCGAAATTTCGTCACCCTTAAATATTATTTCCTTCGTTCTCAAGCACTTAAATTTATTCCAACATTCAAGTGCTTTCAAAAATCCTTTTTCTTATTGATTTATCCAAATTTACTATGAATTTCTTCCGAAATTCAAAAATTTCACTTAGAACGTGGAACGAGAAAATATAGAGAGAACATCTCTAATAAACTGAAACGAGAGAGATTGTGAAATTAATAACTCATTCAACACGGAGAGAGAAGAAAATTTCCTTTATTTATTGATAAGAGGAAATTTTTACAGAAGCTGACGTGTACAAAAGTCGGGTCTCACAACCCCTAACCCCTTAAAGAAGTTTCGTCCTCGAAACTTAGAAAAGCGATGGGTACTTTTTCTTCATTTCTTCCTCGAGTTCCCATGTCGCTTCTTCGACATTGTGCCTTTTCCATTGCACTTTCACCAAGGGGATTACCTTGTTCCTCAAAACCTTCTCTTTCCTGTCGAGAATTGCAACTGCTGGCTCTTCATATTGTACACTTTCTGAAACCTCGACTTCATGGACCGGAAGAACGTGAGAAGTGTCCCCTACATATTTCCTTAGCATGGAAACATGGAAGACATTATGCAGATGAGACATTGACGGTGGCAAAGCTAAACGATAAGCTACCACTCCAACGCGCTCCAGGATCTCAAAAGGTCCTGTATACCTGGGGCTCAGCTTACCCTTCTTGCCGAATCTCATCACCCCGCGCATTGGTGAAACTTTCAGAAACACTTTGTCTCCGACCTGAAACTCAAGAGGTCGTCTCCGTTTATCTGCATAGCTCTTCTGACGATTCTGAGAAGCCTTCATCCTCGCTCGGATCTTCTTGATTGCTTCTGTGGTTTGCTCTAGCATCTCTGGCCCTACGAGCTTGTTCTCTCCGACTTCGTCCCAGTGGACAGGGGATCGACATTTCCTTCCATAGAGTGCTTCATATGGCGCCATTCCAATAGTCGCTTGATAACTATTGTTATACGCAAATTCTATCAAGGGAAGGTAACGGCTCCACGAGCCCTGAAAATCTAACACGCTGGCTCGGAGCATATCTTCCAGAATCTGAATGGTGCGCTCACTCTGCCCATCAGTCTGAGGGTGGAAGGCTGTACTGAACTTCAATCTTGATCCCATGCCATCGTGGAGACGTTGCCAAAACCTCGAAGTGAATCGAGTATCTCGATCTGAAACGATCGACAAAGGAACTCCATGCAGGCGCATTATCTCCTTGATAAATAGCTCAGCTAATCTATCAATTGAATAAGTGGTCCTTATGGGAAGAAAGTGGGCCGACTTCGTCAACCTGTCTACAATCACCCAGACTGCGTCATACCCTGTCGTAGTCCTGGGTAAACCCGACACGAAATCCATCGTGATCTGGTCCCACTTCCACTATGGAACTTCCAAGGGTTGCAACATCCCTGCGGGTTTCTGATGCTCAGCCTTAATCTGCTGGCATGTAAGACACTTTTGGACGAACGTCACCACATCTCTCTTCATACCCGGCCACCAATAGATCTTCTTGAGATCTTGATACATTTTCGTCGCACCTGGATGGATCGAATATGGAGTCCCATGAGCTTCTTGCAGCAATTGGCGTCGGAGATCATCATTGGCAGGCACACAGACCTTACCGTTACATCTCAACATTTCCCGATCGTCGAGTTTAAATTCACCTTCTTGGTTCCCTTGGGCGTCAAACATCTTCCCAAGCAAGAACTCATCCGCGTATTGTCCCTCCTTTATCTGCTCAAGAAGGGTTGGTCGCACGTTAAGAGCTGCTAATCTTCCAGTGATCAGCTGCATCTCCAACCTTTCTATCTATGACTTGAGCTGAGGAGACTGTCCAACTAGATTCGCAGCTACTGCGGCGGTCTTTCGACTAAGGGCATCAGCCACCTTATTCGCCTTTCCAGGGTGATAATGAAGCTCAAAGTCGTAATCATTCAACAATTCCATCCAACGTCCCTGCCTCATATTCAACTCTTTCTGAGTAAAGAGGTATTTGAGGGTCTTATGGTCCGTGTAAATGTCGCAGTGTTCTCCATACAAATAATGCCTCCAAAGTTTGAGTGCAAAAACCACAGCTGCGAGCTCCATATCATGCGTTGGATACCTTGTTTCGTAATCCTTGAGCTGTCGAGATGCGTAGGCGATCACCTTGCCTCGTTGCATCAACACTGCTCCTAGGCCTTGTTTCGATGCGTCACAATAAATTGCAAAACCTTCAGTTCCTTGTGGAATTGCAAGGATTGGAGCTATCGTTAGGCGCTTCTTTAGCTCTCGAAAACTGCTTTCACACTTGTCCGTCCATTCAAACTTGGTTCCTTTTCGTGTTAATTGGGTCAGAGGCATGGCTAACTTAGAAAATCCTTCCACGAATTTCCTATAGTAGCCAGCTAAACCTAGGAAACTTCTTATCTCCGTTACTGTTTTCGGCCTATTCCAGTCCTTAACTGCTTGGATCTTCGCTGGGTCGACCATAACTCCTTCCTTCGAAATGACATGACCCAAGAAGATTACCTTGTCAAGCCAAAATTCACACTTCGAGAACTTGGCATAGAGCTGTTTTTCTCGGAGTTTCGCTAGAACCATTCTTAAATGCTGCTCATGATCCTCCCGAGTCTTCGAGTATATGAGGATATCGTCTATGAAAACGATCACGAACTTATCCAAGAACGCCTCAAACACTCGGTTCATTAGATCCATAAATGCTGCAGGAGCATTCGTCAATCCAAAGGACATGACTAAGAACTCATAATGCCCATATCGCGTTCGGAACGCTGTCTTCGGAATGTCTTCACCTCGGACCTTAAGCTGATGATAGCCCGAACGTAGATCGATCTTTGAGAAGATTTGCGCTCCTGCTAATTGATCAAACAAATCGTCGATACGAGGAAGCGGATATCTATTCTTAATAGTCACCTGGTTCAATCCTCGGTAGTCGATGCATAACCTTAGAGAACCATCCGCTTTCTTCACGAATAACACCGGCGCTCCCCACGGAGAGTGACTTGGACGGATGAAACCTTTATCCAACAACTCTTGTAACTGCGTCTTAAGCTCTTTCAACTCTGCTGGAGCCATCCGGTATGGGGTCTTCGATATCGGTGCAGTTCCAGGAATCAATTCTATGCAGAATTCGATCTCCCGTTCAGGTGGTAATCCTGGTAGATCTTCAGGAAATGCGTCTAAAAACTCCCTTACGACTGGAATATCCTTCGGCTCTACCTTCTGTTCCTTTGATACATCTCTTACGCTTGCTAGGAATCCAACACATCCACTCTGTAGCATCCTCAAAGCTCTCATTGCTGATACCATTGGAAGGGCTGGTTTCCGAGATGATCCATGAAAGTAGAACGATTCACTCCCAGGAGCTTGAAACTTAACTTCCTTCTTATTGCAGTTAATCACTGCGTGATGCTTGCTCAACCAATCCATCCCGAGTATAACATCATAGTCAACCATTTCAAGTTCAATCAGATGAGCCATCAGCTCTCTACCTTGAACGTGAATTGGTACGTTTTTGAACCATAACTTAGATTCGAACAGATCTCCTGCCGGACTGACAGTTATGAACGGGTAGGAAAAATTCAACTTTTCACTTCCTAACTTTTCAGCTACTCTAGATGCAATAAATGAATGCGTAGCACCTGAATCCATGAGTACATAAGCTGAGAGATTTCCCACAGAAAGCTGACCTGTAACCGCAGTAGATGTTCCTGCACGCACATCATCTTCACGAATAGTGAACACTCGAGCATTGGCTTTCGGTGGGGCCTTGGCTGGTACATCTCCTTGTCTCGGGTTTGGACAGGTCCTGGAATAATGTCCCACTTGGCCACAATTGTAACAAGTAACATTATTGGCTCGGCACTCGCCTGAATGTCGGTTCCCACACTTCGCACATTGAGGGATGTTCTGATTGTCAGGTCTGGCGCGCTTGTTATCGACGTTCTGGTCACCTTTCTGGAAGCGCTTAACTTTTCCATACGAGTTTCCGCCTCCCGACTGATTCCTCTGCTGAGGCTGATTTCCATAGTTCGTCGGATTACGGCGTCCTGACTGCTGCTGGAAACGATTCCTCTTGAACTGATTCCCTGTATTCGAACCAGCTTGTGGTGGCGGCACTATAGTAAGAGGAGTTGGAGCAGAAACTGCCACGTCTCCATGCCAAGCGTCGATCCGCAACGCCCTTTGAACCGCACTAGCGTAGGTTCTTGGCCCAGTGTCTCCGCTCTCTACCAGCTTCACGATTCCAACGTTCAAACCATGCATAAACTTCGTCTTCCGTGCTTGATCGGTCGGAACCACGGACGGAGAAAACTTTGCCAGCTCGTCGAACTTCGCAACATATTCCGCTACTGGCATCTTCCCTTGACGCAGATTCATGAACTCTCGAATCTTGCCGGATGTGCTTGCCTCGCTCAGGTATTTCTCATGAAAGAGGTTGATGAAGTGTACCCATGTCATAGTCGTTACATCCTCTGACATGACAGTTACCTCCCACCAGCTTCGAGCCTCAGAGGTCATCTGGTAGATCGCGCAAGCTACGCGCTCCGCGTCGGACAACTGCATGTAGCTAACAATCTGTTGGATCTTCTTGATCCAATTCTCAGCCGCTACAGGGTCTGGACCTCCTTCGAACACTGGTGGCTTCTGCTTCCGGAATCGTTCGTACACTGGCTCTCCTATAACAGGGGCTACATCAGGAATACGGTAGTTCAGCTCTTCCGCTCTCGCTACCGGTAAGGCTGGAAGAGGTTCTTGAGGTTGGTTCTCGGCAGCTAGAGGAGGATCCGGTTGAACCTGCTGATCCATTCGCTCAAGCAGCAATGCCATCAAACGGTTCTGTCTCTCCGTTTGCTCATTCCTTTGCTGCGCTTCTCTAGCCTGTCGTTCCAACGATTGCTCTATCCTTGCGATACGAGCGTCAAGACTTTCCCCTTCTTCCGCCATTACTTCCAGATTCTAAAGAAATCACATAACAATAGCCAGGTCAGAAACTGAACGACGACAGAAAGCTCAAGATATCGTACATATTCTTCAACGAATCCAAACAGGAAACACAGCACACCGACACATTGATACCCGCATACTCCTAGTAACCATAAAAAAAAGGTCACACATGTAGACACTCAGACCGTAAACAAGATGCTCAGTCAACTAATAGATCTCACAGTCTACAGAAACGACTAAACCTGTGGCTCTGATACCAAAAACTCTGTCACGACCCGCAGGACACCCGTCGCCCTCGGATCGCGACCTTTCTCGTAACATTATCATAAACCATTTATGTTTTCAAATGAAATGAACATAAAACATTTTCAAACGTCATTTACAAAACGTTTATTAAACAAACAGCGGAAATAAAATTAATTTACATATAAGGAATAACAAGGGTTCCTAGAGCTAGTCCGCTAAAAACTGGTAAAATATTTCGCTTTTAGAAGAGTTACAAAAATGCGGACTACCCTAGCTTGCTATCCATAAGCACAGGCCCATAATCGTGCTAACCGAGTTTCAAAATGTAAAAAGAGGTTCGGGCCGATTATCTAAACGTTATGATATAATAAAAGTTCTTTCAAAGCTATATAAAACTTTCACGAGCATATAAGCTCGGTTTTCAAAAATCTGATACCCATTTCCCAAAAAGACATTTCCTATGCCACAGGTCGTCATGAGATCTACCTTGACTAGCACTCCTGCTTCGCCTGAGCTTTTCCTTTATCTACAAGGAGAGGGATTTAAGGGGTGAGTCACACCGACTCAGTAAGCAGGATATCTAACCTAGCACTACATGAGATGCATGGGTGCAGATGATAGAATGCAGATGACAGCAGGTGATAGATTCAGAAGAATAAAAAAGTTCCATTATTCAATCACGATGACAACAATCTCATTCAATCAACAGAGACATATTCAGTTTTAGAACCTCGTTCTAAAACAATCAAACACATAATCATATAGGAATCCGGCTAACAACCGTCTTCCTAGAAACTCATCCATCTCGCTCATACCGGCGCCTTACATCAGTGGACTGGCCAATCAACACTTCAGTCCGCAGCCGTTCATGAGAGATGAGTAAACCATTCTGAGAACTTGAGCCTAGTCCTCAGAAGGCCGAAGTTTTAATGTCTGGGATCCACTAGCACATGTAGGAGGGCCTTGACGCGCGTATGGTAGAGGGGAGCAAACCCTCACCAATCCCTGGTTGGTCCAGGGTTTCATATTTCCCTCAGGACAGGTAAGCCACTCATCGACTTACCTGAAGCCACCCATCGACTTCCCATTAAAGGGCCTTCAGGAATGCCACTCGCTACATTGCCGACAAGAGTTCGTTATGTTTTACAGGAGCTGTCTACAGCCTACCTGCCTATCTTAATACAGGAGGAGATCTTATCGGGATAAATCCCGTCATTAACATTATTAATTTCACTGTATGGCTCTTTAAGTATTTTACAAGGAGTTGTCGACAACTGTGAGGCTGGACCTTCTCCTAGAACAGTTCCTCTCGGGATTGAATCCTGAGGACACCGTCTTTCCTCCTCCTGTTGTCCTCTCATCAGGACGAAGGGGTAAAACCTATAACAGAAGCTTAACATAGTTTTAAAGGCTTCAAGGTTCTTAACCCGCTAACCGTTTAACCCTATCATTTTATTATCTTATTAGTTAGTGGCCGAAGCCTTATTCGATCATCTTGTCTAATTGAGGGTTTCTCTTTGTTTTAGGATTAAACGAAGAAACATAAACAAATACTCTACTAGGCACCATTCCCCTTTTGGCGCCTCAAACTTAAATCCCACTTACCCGGAATAGTTCGTCGGAGAACTCGATGAATTCCGGAGGACACTTTGCTTTACACGCTTCCTGAGACCTTTAGCACGTCCTGGAGCGTCGAGAGAACTTATTCCCGTGAAATTCAGCCTCCTCAGCGTGCTCTCAAACCTTCCCCGGCGTTCCTTCCTGGTCCGGCGTCACGGCGGCTCTCGGCGAGTCTCGTTCTCCTCGGCCTGAAGCGCGCGGCGACGGGGCTCACGGCGGAGATGGCGCGCGAAGATGAGGAGAGAAGAAAAAGAGAAGGGAAGGGTGATTAAGGTGATGATAAAGCTCGGTGAGGCTTGAAGAAGATGGCCGAAATTCTTTTCTCTTTTTTTTTTCTTTGTCTGCAGGTGTTGCTGTGCGCGCGCGGGAGAGAAGAACGAGAAGAGAGAAAGAAGAAGAAGGAAAAGAAAAGAAAGAGAGTGAGAGGGTGAGGTGGCCGAAAATGAGAGGAGAAGAAGAAAGAAATGCCACATGGCAGCTCCTCCTCACGCCACACGTGCACAAATGGCCCAACAAAATTTTGACACGTCTCTCTTAAAATAACCCCTCTTTACTCTTTTCTTTCAATTTCGTCCTTCAAAACGTTGCACATAAGTCCTTCCAAAATAAAACTTCACAACTTCGTCCTTGATTAATTGAAAATCATCTCGAAAAATAACCTAGAAAATTCTCATTAATTCTCGTTACCTTGAATATATTTAAGGGATTTCAGAATTTATTTTCACCCTTGAGATTTTTAAAGCTCCGGGTACATTCCGAGAAATTTTTATTCGGAAAATAATATCGAGTTTACTCGAATATCCTTATTCCGAAATTTCGTCACCCTTAAATATTATTTCCTTCGTTCTCAAGCACTTAAATTTATTCCAACATTCAAGTGTTTTCAAAAATCCTTTTTCTTATTGATTTATCCAAATTTACTATGAATTTCTTCCGAAATTCAAAAATTTCACTTAGAACGTGGAACGAGAAAATATAGAGAGAACATCTCTAATAAACTGAAACGAGAGAGATTGTGAAATTAATAACTCATTCAACACGGAGAGAGAAGAAAATTTCCTTTATTTATTGATAAGAGGAAATTTTTACAGAAGCTGACGTGTACAAAAGTCGGGTCTCACAGAATCAATTCAAATTTATTTGTTACCTTTTAAAGTAGGATCCGCAACCTTAAAGTAAATCCAATAAAATCTTTTAATTAATAGTCTTCATATACAATTATCGCAACAATATTAAACAAATAATAATCAAGCTATGGTTCGTTAAAAAAGATTGATCGTTTATTATTATGAAAAAAATTTGAAAATAAAATTGACTTAGAAAAAGTCTAGGCCCAAAACATTTTGACCTTATTTAATTCCAAATACAAACATTAATTGTTTGTTCTAAAATAAAAGATTTCCTTTAAATAAGGATTTACTACACCGAATCAATTCAAATTTATTTGTTACCTTTTAAAGTAGGATCCGCAACCTTAAAGTAAATCCAATAAAATCTTTTAATTAATAGTCTTCATATACAATTATAGAATATCATGATCATAGACCACATTTCATCAAACCAATTAATCTAGCTTTTAGAACGAATAAAAAAATATTACGAATACGTTCTTGAATAATTTTAGCTTTGAAATAAAACGACGAATGATCAAACTTATATATTATATCTTGATAAATGTTTTAAATCGAAAACTGTGATTCTTGAGTCAAATGGTAAACTACGAGAATCTAACTCTAGCCGTGATACCAATTGTTGGGAAGTTACAAGTTGGTATCAGATAACAACAATCGCTCTGATCCTGATTGATGGGAAGACAATATGATATCAAACACGAACTATCGCTTTGATACCAATTGATGGGAAATAAGGTGGTATCATACACGAGAAATCACTCTGACACCAATTCTTTGAAAGTCACAAGTTGGTAACGGACACGAACAATCACTCCAATACCAATTGTTGAGACAATATAGGTTATTAGTATCGGACACAAATGATCGCTTCATTTCCATTTGATGGGTAAATTGCTTCCCTAGGGTTAATTATAGTTTTCATGTATTGAACACGAATCCTTACCTATTTTTCTAATGTGGGACTTGGGTTGTTACCCTAACAATCCTCCCCTCAAACCATGAACCAAATACACGTAGCTTTCCCTCCAACGAAATCATCTTGTATCACCGTCAGCCGCAAACGGGACGTGCCGTTTTACCATCAACATTGTTAGGAAGACTTTCGACACAAAACACTCTCACAACATCACAAACGCAGCCCACTCTTCCAGTGGTCTCGAACCTTTGGTTCTGATAGTCTTGGTAGGCCCCCTGTTCGTCCATATCATTAGGCTGCCACCTCATCACCTTAACTTGACATTAGTATGATATTTATGTTTTGGGCCAAAGCCCGCATGAATTTTTGTTTTTTGGACACTTTTTCAAAGTGCATCATACTAATGGAGTTGGTGGAACACTTAAATCTAATAAAATCCTTGCATATTCTTCTAATGTGGGACTTGGATTGTTACCACAACAATGTGATGCTAGTTTCCAGACCGATACATAATTTTGTGATATGTTAAAAGCGGTTTAATCAGGCCTCGGCCAATTATTACAAGAGTAAAATATTAAAATAGTTTTATTTTTTTTCTCTCTTGTATTTAAGGTAATTTTTTCTACAAAGCTAAATTTTTTAAGATATAGCGTTATCAACATTTGTATGGCAGAGTTTGAGTTTGAGAGCAACGCAAATACTTCCACTTACCGGGCGGTTAGTCCCGACATCGGACTAAGTGGTCGCACCCGAGCCGGGTAAGCGAAACTCAAAAGTTACTATCATCGCTCTTCCAATAAGCTAGAAGAAAAAAAAAATAAGCTAGAAGGGCGCGCAAAGACAGTGATTCTAGCGCGCGCTCCGACGCTCAACATTATATTTTTTTATTGCTATGCTTCAGGTGGGGCACCAATATTCGTAGAGAATAATTAGGAGATTTGTGGCTCCATCAGAATAAACTATATGCGGAGAGTTCTCGTCAGCATTTCAGATTTCTAGAATTGAGTAGAGAGTGTTTAGAAAACTTTAGTTGGACCCCTCTGAGTGGAGGGGTATATATAGTGAGGAAAGCTCTTCTAGGCGGAGGTAAGGCGCGCACGACGGGCAGAGGCCGGCGCGCCGCGAGGATGATGGGCGCGCAGTGAGGCAAGCTTCTCACGCTAGTGTGACGCACGCATGAGGTGGCGCATGCGAGCATGCGCTCGGCTTAGGCCCACTTCGGACGGGCTTTTGACTTCTTTGGATCTTCAGTGGGCTTTTTCGTGACCCGGCTCATTGAGTTTTTTTATGACTTGTGACGAATTTAATATTTTGGGTTTTCTGAGATCAACCGATAACCGTTAATATAGTAGGAAAGTATGATAAAATATAAAATAAAGTAGGAAAGTTAATATTAGATTAACGAGAGGGAGGGTGACAGTACGTACCATTAATAAAGAAGATCTTATTTTATTTAGACTCTCATCATAAACATAAACGAAATCTCAAAGCATGATGACAAGAGACATAAAAGCTGGACGTAGATCGTGTTTTTTTTTCTTTTTTTTTTCCTTAAGGGTACACTTGATAATACCAATGACAATAGATATTTAGTAATCAATCAACGTCACCACATAAATATTATACAACGGAGGAGAATGCTGTTGATTACATGCACTCCCTGCGGCGAGTCCCGACGCAGCGAAGCCCAGCGCAGCACGGATTATATATTGAGCAAATGGAACCCATTGCTCGGCAAGATGGCCATGGGTTGGGAATCACCGTCAGGACCAGCTTCCTGTTTCCCACAGCCGCAAACACTGGCTGTGGCACCGCCAGAATAATCCCCTTCATGGAACTTGTCATCTTCTGCTCATTCTCATCCAAAGAATACGCCAGCGATAAAGCCAACAAGGCCGTGAGGGCGACCATGACTATAGTAGCCGTGGCTTTCATGATTTGTTATGGATCTTTGTATATTACTATCACCCGGGATGTAATTGATATCTCTCTACTAGTGTTGGATGCTCTATTTATACTCGTCTTTAGGCAATAATAGCTTATATTGGTAAATTCTGTTAAAGTCTTAAAACAAAAGAATATTTGTTTGTGGCTGCAACGAGTTGCAACTTGCTTTGAATCTATCCTATCCTTGAGATAGATTAACTTAACGACAATGTTTTGTTTAGTTGGAACTTGCTATGAATCTACTATTGAGGTTGATCAACTTGCTATGTATCACCACTGTTCAAATTGGGACAGTATAATCAAGCTGATATAGGGTGACTATTTAAATTGGACTATGTGACGACAAAAAATAAAAATAAATTAATGTATGTATAATAGTGGGTATAATATTATTATATTCGTATTTGAAATTATCTAATAAAATAAATGTGGCTACGAAATTGCCTTCGTTTGTTTCTTAGGTACATGATAAAAATATATAAGGTTTATTTTTTCCAGATTAGAAAGAAAGTTTTGTGCTTTATATAATTAAAGAAATTAAAATAATCAATTTGATTCATTAATGTGTATATTAAAAGAGGTTTTTATAATTTCAAAATATAGAAATGTTAAAAGAAAAGTAATGATATCGAGATGACTCATTTAATAGATTTGACGGACTTGGTGGATTAGGCTTATGACTTCGACAAATTGATCCACCTGGACGCCCTCGGCCAAAACAGCAGCCGCGCTTGCTAAACGTATACTAAGTTGATAATTAAAGTGTTTATGTATTAAATATACAGTCTCTCTCTCTCTCTCTCTCTCTCTCTCTCTCTCTCTCTCTCTCTCTCTCTCTCTCTCTCTCTCTCTCTCTCTCTCTCTCTCTCTCTCTCTTCATAAGTTCTAAAAAAATCGTTATATAAACCTCTAATTTTAATAAATTTTGTACCAATGTGAATATCTTGACTCATTTGGCACGAATAACTATTTACATTAGATTAAATTTATAATGATTAATAAAATCAAATCAAATACATACAAATTTAATATCAAAAGTTTGATGATGTGTAATAAACTACATATGTTTTTTAGACCGTAAGCATTATGTTATATATATATATGCTCGCCAGAAAGTCTGTTCCAGTGGAGAAAGGACTTAAATTTTCATGCAATTAATATGGATTTCTGTATAATTAATACATACAATATTATTGCTAATGATGCGCTCATCACCTTAATTATGATACTATTGCTATTGATATATTTGCCTAAATTACAGGCCATACTCGCGTCCCACCCGTACCTCTCACCATTTAAAGTAAGATAAGATATTATTGGTTTTGCTGTATGCACATTTTAATTATTGCCTTTTCATATATCTATGCAACAACTAACTTGTCCTATATATCATATCATGTGTATTATTTACATTTACCTTCCGCTCTCATCCACTATTTTCATTTGTATTTCTTCGTCAGCCCTGCCTGGTGTATGTTTATTAACCGACGTCTTAATTACACTATATGGTAATTTCATTAATATAATAGTATACGTTCGTTTCGCTGTTTGCACTAGTACAAAATATTGATCATATAACACTTAAAAACAGTTGTAGAATGATTATATAACGCTTAATAACCGTTGTAGAATCTAACGTTGTAAAAGCTGCTACAACTCTTAAACACCCGTTGTAAAAGTTTCACCGCTTTTATAACGCTTACGGATTCGTTGTAGAAACTTCTACAACAATAGACTTCCGTTGTCTAATTTATTAAAATCTTCTACGTTAAAAACATGCGTGATCTTGACATGGCTTGTGACCAGATCTGCTACAAAGTTTTTAACTTAGGATGTTTTGATCCTTTTTACGTAAAAGAGACGAGGGAGCAGTATCGCATACCTTCACGGGTAATGTTGAACAATAGAAGGACCACAACATTATTAAAGAAAATAAAATATTATAAAAAAACCAGCTATATGCGTTACATGTATATCATCTAAAAGTCTATTTCAATACAGAAATAACTCTGGAGACGTACGTGTTATTATGATACACCAATATGTAGGTCTGACTTCAATGTCTCCACCTATTAACTCAAGCTAACTGAAGCTAACCAACTATTAACTCCAGCTTACATTAATTAACTCTAACACCTAAGTAATTAACACTAACTCACGCTATTATTTTTTTTATTCTAATCAATGCATATCATATCGGTTGCCAAGAAAATAAAATTAATGCATATCACATTTTTTTTTACTAAAATATATATCCTCTTTTGATTTTATTTTTGCTTAAAATCTATGAAAACTAATGAACGTTTATGAATTCCTCTTAAAAGATTATTGTTATTGCTATTATTCAGTAAGAGAATCGAAAAGCCAAGATTGTGTGGCCCTAATTTTGATGTTGCAGTGAACTGGAAAAAGCAAATGCATGTGCATGTCGTCTTCCATACATTGGCCCCTTCATCAATTATGAAAACAC
Organism: Urtica dioica subsp. dioica; assembly: GCF_054948205.1. Taxonomy (NCBI): domain Eukaryota; kingdom Viridiplantae; phylum Streptophyta; class Magnoliopsida; order Rosales; family Urticaceae; genus Urtica; species Urtica dioica. Next base: position 8,282,854 of record NC_142766.1, read on the forward strand.
AAAACACACACAAGAATTCTGTAGCTTGGTCTACTAATAATTAAAATGAAAACTTTACTAATATGCCACCTAAGACTGACTAAAAATTCCTCTTAACAGATTATTGTTATTGCTATTATTCTGTAAGAGAATCGAATGGCCAAGATTGCGTGGCCCTATTTTGATGTTGCAGTAAACTAAAAAATGCAAATGCATGTGCGCGTCGTCTTCCATCCATTGGCCCCTTCATCAATTATCAAAACACAAAACACCCACAAGAATTCTGTAAGTTTGTCTACTAATAATTAAAATGAAAACTTTACTAATACGCCACCTACGACTGACTAGCTAAATTATTTTAGAAACATTACTGTAAATAAATTAATCAATGATTTTGAGAACATGGGCAATAGACTATGCCGAAAACGAATACAGAACTATAAATCTTCAGCGCAAAAATTAGAGAGGACGGAAAAAGAATGTCGAAAACGGTAAAACAATCTCCATAAAATAATATTACACTTTCACGGTCGGTTGTTGAAATAATGACATACAATTACCTCCCACAATACGATGACAAAATGAGAAAATTTTTGTACTACCAATATTTCTACGACGAACCGAATCTGTGGCAGAACATTAATACCGATGACAGAAGAAAAGACCAAATTGTTAAATCCGAATACCTTAGAGAGCCTTTTTTTTCTCTCTTGATTCACTCTAACGACGGGATATCGGAAAGTGACAAAGACATTACGTGTGACCTAGGGACAGCCGCATTTATAGGCAACCATTAGGTTAACCTAGCGGGCTTCCTATTTCAGTCCATCATAAAAATAGAAGTCATAGTGGTTTACACATTAAAGGTCCACAACCTATTAGATATATTAAAGCCCAATATCCGTATAACAAATTAGATCACTTTTAACGGATCATCTTTATTGACAGTTCATAACACATAATTATTTAACATATAAGTCCATCGTTGGATTAAGGATCCAACATGTTAGATTAAAGATCCAACACAAACAATTTCGGAAAGAGAGAAAAGTTTAGAGGGATTCGGTTTTTTATCTATGGTTTAAAATTATTTAACAAAATAAAAATAAAAACTTTATATTGCATATTTTTTTAGCTTTCCATCTCACGATCATAAAGATTACGATGTAGCGGAATTAATTCCCGCTAGTTCATGAATATATGCATCGGTAATTAATGCCCACGGGTGACGCTGGACAGTGGACTTGTTTTTTGTTGTTTGTTAATTGTTATAGTGTGGGAACTCGAAGTTATTAAGCTTTACATGCACGCAGACACCTACACCACGTACACACAAGTTATTGGAAAGATTTATAATATTATGAGCATTGGTAAATAAAAAATCCCGCAATACGATATTTAGGAGCATAACTTTTACAAATGCTGTTTTCTTGGGATTTGTAAGTATTACGTGTTTGTGAGTTAGGAAGTGCCTCATTTGCATGGACGACACATTGCTGGCACGCATATATGGGATCGAGAAGCATATATTTAGATTGTAATTAACCGTATATCTTATTAACAAAAATATAATTTTATTTGCGATTCTGGGATATTAATATAATATGGTCTAGTAAGTAGATAATCACAGTTTAACATTGTTTGACTATTGTTAAATAGTCAAACGTTTTGTAAATTATTACTTTCATATATTTATAAATTTAAATCTTAACTAAATAATCACTTTCATTTATTAAGTCATATTATCTTTATGACTACTTATTTAAGATTTACGAAATATTTACATAACATTTTAGTTTATTAATTTACCCAATTTTTTTATTATATAATATTCGGTTTTTGTTTTGAGATCTAGTCAATCTAGAGTCTCTGATCTATAATAAGATAATAACTTTTTTTTTTAATATGGTATACATACGAACATTTAATATTACGATTTTAAAAATATTTGATGTGAATATTAGACTATCATTTTTTCATATATAAAAAATAAAAAATTTGACCAATTAGACTACTTCAAGAGCTGAGCACCTATATATATGTTGACGTGAGATGATGAATTTGAGTCCGCTTGAATATGTATGTTCTTTTAATTAGTGTGTTTTTTGAACTAGCGTCTTGACTTCTTTTAACACTACTCTAAAACTTTGAACACTTTTTAAGTTCGAGTAGGTCGACCCTTAAACTTACAAACTTTTAGAAATTAATAGCGCTAACTTTCGACAATATTTTTTGCATGAGTCACGTACACCATACACATAAAGTATTAGATAATTTGAACTTTTTTTTTATTTTCATATAATAATTTATGTAAATGATATATATAATTAATTTAGGAAACAACATAAAAATATATATTTTGTGTCGCCTTTTCTATATATTGGAAGTGTGTTTTAAAGAAATATAAAATTTTACATAATTTTTTTTTTGTAAGGATTTGTTAGATATATAGCTTTATAAATATAATAAAAATGTTATATACTCGTTAATTGTAAGTAAATAACCATACATTTTTATTAATATGACTAAATTTGCGTAAATACTTAAATTTATTTAATACACAAAAAAGTATATATATATATATATATATATATATATATATATATATTGTTATGCCGTCATTTTCACAAGATAAAAATGATACCCCGAGAGCAAAAACGACAAGAATTGGCAAAGTTCAAGACCTAACTATCGACGTGTTGAAACCATCGTCATGCAAACCATCGACAAATTTCAAGACCAAACTATCGGCGTCCTAAAGCCTTTGGCAAACCAAGACTATCGGCGAAGAGAAGAATCATTGAACTATCGGCGGCCATACTATCGGCGAGGTTCAAGACCAAACTATCGGCGTCCTAAAATCTTCGGCAAAGCAAAACCATCGGCGTTAGACCATCGGCGAACTTCATGGCCGAGATTATCGGCATAAAACTATCGGCGAGCTTCATGGCCGAGACTATCGGCGTGAAACTATCGGCATGAAACTATCGGCGAGCTTCATGGCCGAGACTATCGGCATGAAACTATCGGCGAGCTTCGTGGCCGAGACTATCGGCATGAAACTATCGGCATAGAACTATCGGCGTGGAACTATCGGCATCCAAGGAACACCACGGCCAAAAACGACCTCCAAGGCTCAATAGCCTCCAAAACCAACTCAAACTCCAATATGAAAAACTATAAATACCCCCTCTTCATCCACTCTCAAGGTAAGTCTTTCTCGACTTAGAAAATCTCTGTTTCACTCCCGACTCACTATATTTTCCTCTCTCGACACTCGAGACGAGATATGCCCCCCACCTCGACTAATGTTGAGCGTCGGAGCGCGCGCCAGGGGAAACCCCTCCGCGTCCCTCTAGTTCACGTTTCTTGTCTTTTCAGGCGAAGAACGCGAAGAACCCGAAGATCGTGAAGAACCCGAAGAACACGACGGACTAGAAGAACTCGACGAATTCGAAGATCGCGAAGAACCCGACGAACACGAAGGTGAACTAATCACGGAGTGACGGGAAACCGGAAACCTCTTTCCGGCGAGGCAAAGACTACGAGACGAGAAGATTTCACCACACCCAACCTACGTGCGGTCATAGGGTCCGGCCCTAGACCGAACCACGGACGGTTCTAAGTGTTGACCAAAAAACGGCGTTAACATATATATATATATATATATATATATATATATATATAATTTTCTCTATTTGATAACATATCATTTGAATGACTATTTACTCATAATAGATTGATTATTTAATTATTTAATTTGTAAGTCACAAATCTTAGTAATTTAGTGGCTTAGAAATTTGTTTTTGTCATATATTTTTTACCAGCCAAAAGACACGATGAGAGAATGATATCTATTTTGAAGATTCACTATGTCACACCAAATTATTGAAAGCTCGAGTTCTACAAATTTAATCCCTATACGGCACTTTGATAAGTTTTATTTTAGCTTGAACAATTTCCTTTATATTAGATAATTAGATTACCGTTTTAATGCTAAACTTTCTATATAAATATATATAGACATACATATTTGTGAGCCATAAGTTGTCCTCTCCAATTATTTTATTATATATCGAGTATGTTTTCAAGATACAGGTTTGGGGAATTTGATATGTTTCATAATTTATTAGGGAGAGTCAGACGCATAACTTATTGAAAATCATTTAACACTAAAATTTTAGTCGAAAACTTTAAATATTAAGAAAATAGTCTAAACTCTAATTAGATGCCCACGCCGTATCATAGTGGTATAGGCATAAATTAAACTATTTTTTAATATTTAAATAATTAGATTATAAATTATATTGAATGTAACCATTACTAAACTAAGCAATGCTTCAACGCGCTCATTAAAATAAGGCTTTTTGGCAAAACTGTAAGGCAGCATAATATCAAAATGAGATTTTGGGACATACATTACTAAACTGATGTCATTTTATTAAAATTAATTAAAATTTCATATTTGACAATTTTATTATTTAATGAGTTCTATAAAGACTCTAATATCTTTCATAATTTCATAACACAAATTGGTCACGGAATACAAAGTTCCTTCAGGATTTGGTCATGAAATTTGTAATTATCGTGATCGATTCCAAAATTTGGTGATAGATCGGCAATGAAATAGAAAAACGGTCACGAGATGATATTTTTATAAGAAAATAATATTTTCCACTGATTTAGTAGTAACATTTTCAAGTTTTAAATATTTCCGTTTTGATATGCAATTTTTTTAAAATAAAAAAATGGTTGCAACTAGTCAATTCTTTAGATATGTTTAAGTTTCTATCTAAACTTTCATTTTATTAATAAAATAACCTACTAGGTCCAAGCATATTAATTAATTCCAAAAACGATCATGTTTTTTGCTTTTAGATGAAGAACCCTAAGCATTCAATGCAGATCACGTAAAATTTTATATTGATATAGCTACTTTATGTGTACGGTTAAACATTATTAGTGTTTAAATTCAAACTTTTAAGAGTGATGTAAATTTGATCTGTAACTACATAAAGTATATATATTTGAATACAAAAAAGTAGGTGGTCAAAATACGATGTGGAGTTGAATAAGAATTTTAATGAATTAATCACATTATAAATTAAATGTATAAAAAATATACAACGAAGACAATTATATATTTGAATATGAGCAACAAAGCGGATATATATGAATTAATAACAAGATTTAAGATATGGGGGGAAAGTGTCAGCATGCATGCACTGACATTTATTGTAGCTAGTTACAACCTGCAGCTCTATAAATGGCGTTTAGAACTCGTTGCCCACCACACCACACCACACAACTCCACTCACTCTACAAAAAAAGAAGAAGAAAGAAAAGATGATGATGAGGTTTTTAGCTGCCGTTGTGATCATGTCCTCTGTTATGGCGGTGGGTCTAGTGTCGGCACAGCAGAGGTGCGGAAGCCAGGGCGGCGGGGGTACGTGTCCCGGCGTGCGGTGCTGCAGCATCTGGGGCTGGTGCGGCGACTCGGAGCCCTACTGCGGCGGCACCTGCGAGAACAAGTGCTGGAGCGGCGAGAGGTCGGACCACCGCTGCGGCGCCGCTGTCGGAAACCCTCCGTGCGGCCGGGACCGGTGCTGCAGCACCCACGGGTGGTGCGGTGGCGGCGACGCCTACTGCTCCGGGGGCAACTGCCAGTACCGCTGCTCCTCCTCCGTCCGTGGACCCCGCGTCGCTCTCAGCGGCAATTCCACCGCCAACTCCATCGGCAACGTCGTCGTCACCGAGCCGCTGTTCGACCAGATGTTCTCCCACCGCAAGGACTGTCCGAGCCAGGGCTTCTACAGCTACCACTCCTTCCTCGTAGCCGCCGAGTCCTTCCCAGCTTTCGGGACCATCGGAGATGTTGCGACACGCAAGAGAGAGGTCGCAGCGTTCCTCGCCCATATCTCCCAAGCAACATCAGGTAGTATACTATCCCTTCACGGTGCTGTGTAATCCGCACAAAATTTTACATTTCTTTTTGGGGTGTTATTTGAAGGGGAAAGGTCTGACGTGGAAAACCCTCATGCATGGGGGCTTTGTCATATCAATACAACTACTGTGACTGAGAATGACTTCTGTACCTCCTCCGACTGGCCTTGCGCTGCCGGCAAAAAATACAGCCCTCGAGGACCCATCCAGCTCACCCAGTCAGTGCATAGTAGTTTTGTACTTTTGTTCTTATATTTATTCATTCTAAAGTAGCAGTCAAATAATATTATTTGTTGTTTTTTTTTATAGCAACTTCAACTACGGACTTGCCGGCCAAGCCATTGGAGAGGACCTGATTCAGAACCCTGACTTGGTAGAAAAGGATCCAATCATATCATTCAAGACGGCCTTGTGGTTCTGGATGTCCCAGCACGACAACAAACCTTCATGCCATGACATTGTCCTCAATGCCAACTCCGCCGCGAACAGAATCCCAAACAAAGGTGTGATCGGCAACATTATTAGCCGCGCTTTTGGGCACGACGACTTTGCCGTTAGATCTTCAAGCATCGGATTTTACAAGAGGTACTGCGACATGCTGGGAGTGAGCTATGGACATGACTTGAAGTACTGGTTCGATAACACTCCATCATCGGAGTTCCAACGCATCCAAATGCGTGTGGCGGCGTAAAAACAAGCTAGTCCTCCCCAAGTGGCTCTCTAGTAGTAAGAGTAGCTCTCTCATAGCGAGAGAGCAGCATGTTGAATCCATGTTATGTTATGTATGTATGTTAGAAACATATGTGTGGTTTTCTAGCTCTTACGAGTTATAAATAAAGGAGCCATTTTCCTTCTATCACCACTTTCAATTTTACGCATGCATGAGTTTATAATTATACCTGTAACCTAACTCTAGCGATAAGCTTCGTATACTATTTCTTACAGATCCTCATCAAGTTTGCATCAATAAATAAATGATTGAACAAAATATCACATAGATTGTCGAAACAATCATCATATTTGATCTAGTTACTTTTATTTGATATTGTTTATTATATGTCCTCCATAGTTTTGATATTGTAACTGAGGGTATGATGTAAAATTCAATTTTTTTTTAAGTATTAATTATCTATGGGTTACTGGCCTACATTAATTTTTATTTGAGAAATTTCATTAATTGGATCAAAAAATTAATTAAATATCAAGATTAGATCTCAGTTTTGAAAATATCCAAAATGGATTTTTGGATCAAGAATGAACAAAAATGCCCCTCTCACCAATTTTGTTAAAATTTTCTCTCGCCCACTCATTCACTTCACTTGAATTCACTCTCTCTCTCTCTAGAGAGAGAAACTCTCAATCTCTAAAACTTGGGATGAATGAAACAATGTGAATGAGAGCTCTATTTATAGGGGAGGTATTACCTTCATAAAGGTAGTTTCCTCTTTTGTAGAATATCATATATTTATGAGCAAATATTGCCTCTATCCCCTTTAATTCACACGGTCATCTCTATGCTTCTAGAAGCAAATTTGTTTCCTCTTTTTGCTTGCCTTGGCTTGCTTGGCCGATTACCCTATTTCCTCATAGAGGAAATTTGTTTCCTCTTTTTCTTTTGGCAAGTATCTTCATACATTAATGCACAAAATAAACTCTCTTTCACACTAGAGCTGCACGGAATTTTATCTCCCATTCCCTTAGGTTGGACGGCCAAAACGCTTCTAGAAACCCTTTCTAGATTTTTCTTTACTTGTTCATGACAATATAAGAAAAGCCCATTAAGAATTTTCAAGTAAAATTCTATGAAATTAAATTAATTCACAAGGCCCAATGAACACATCATGGCCGAATGGTTTATGTCATCATATGACCATGTCAAAAATTTATTGACATTCATTTCATGTCATGTCCAAAAAGACAAAATTACCCTTTCGACAGCTTTCGTAAAACTTGTCTTGTTCTTCTTTTGACTTAGCTTCTAGTTTAATTATTCCTACTCGATGTGATTTGTGACAGTGACCTCATGGATCCAAATGAACAAAACTTGAGCTAAATACTTGGACTCAAAAGTTCACAAACTTTTTCCAAGTTTAGCTTAATGCCAATTGACTCCACTAAAGAGTTGACACTGAAAATCTCTCAGTTCAAATGAATTTATTTTCTACTCAAGAATTCAACCTAATTGTATTGAGTGGATCCACTGGATATTATCTATGTTTACCCTTCATGAATATCATCAGCTAGTCGGGATTTACAAAATTACCATTTTACCCTTATAGCTGTTATTTCCTCAACTCCTTTGTCGCTTGTGAATAAGTTAGTTACAATGTATTGACGAGGAGCTAACAAGTCACATTGTTTCATCCAAACGAGTCAACACTCAATTTGGACACTTGCCAGTTCATTTATTCACATTCCAAGGAACAAAGCATGAAGTGATATAAATTGCATTTCAGCAATCTTGTACATGAATTCCATATCTATGAGAACTTCACAAAGTTACTCATGACATCTTCACAACTTAGTGTTTCACCAATAGGTCATATTCAGAATCACATAGTGAGTCTGAACTCTGACTTTCTCAAATGAGAATACGTAAGCTGTGAAATGACATGTCTCATTTCAGGATTAAGGTAAACACGATGCAATTCATACGTAGTAACTTAATTCGAGACATAAGAGGTTAAATGGTTTGTTATTTTTTTGTCTCTAGAAGTCCACTGGTCAATTCATTACCTTTGGAAGATACCTAGAAGAACTATAGAGTCTCCAACTCTCAATGCCCCATAACCAGACATCATAGATTCTCCTAACAATCGTACTGAGGTCAATAGTTCTTTGACCCGTAGATTGCGAATATATCGTTTTAAGCAAACTACGAAGAGTTTGTTCATCCAAATCTACATTTGTCTCTTCGTAAGTTGTTAAGTTTGGTTATGGACTAAAGACTAATGTTTTATCATAAAGCTTCAAACAGACAAGGAAGAATGAATGAATGTTTCAACTTTTTATTAATGAATAAGCAATTACAAGCAAGAGTCTTCATGAGACTTTATTACATCAAATGTACAAAATAAATACTACAACTCTTCTTGTGGGCACCATTGACAACATAAACACCCAAGCATACAAGAGTACATACACAATCTTTACGGGAACCCACCCAACCTTTTGATTATCTCACAAAGGATCTGTTTACACTCTCAAGCAAGGACACCACACTCTCTGGTGACTCATGCCGTGCATAATAACATATATATCATGGGTAGTTGACATCCCCCAACTTCCCATGAACAAATAACCGTCTAGTAACCGTCGCTACCAACAAAGCACGAGCGGTTACCATCAATACAAATACTTTTGCCCACCAAAAGCCTTAAGCGAATGCCCACCTGGCATTAAAAGTCCGTGTACATTTGTGTAAGGGAAACTGCTGCCAACCGTCAGTAACTGCCTCCACTTGTCATGCGCACGCACGCTTACTCAGGTCCCCGCTTAAGTCAAGCGCGCGTCAATGTGCTTCCCGTCTTTCGTCATCTGGACATCACGTTGCGCTCAGCCCTCGCCTCGTGCGTCTTTGTCTGGCCGTGCTGAACCCATCGCACTTGCCTCGGTCTGCTGAATCCCGCCAACTGCCTCTCCCAGATATTTTTCGTCTCGTCCAAGACACTGCTGGCCGTGCAGCTTGGACTCGGCCAGCAGCACACTTTTGCTCTGCGAGTTGTGTTGCTGGCCATGCCAATCGTCTAAGGAGGTAACATATGACCACTAAATGCGATTCGTTCAAACTCAATACGTCTAGCCCCTATCTACCATGGGCTAAACTAAATGAGTTAAATAATGAGATCGAATGAGTCAAGTCTCCATTAAAGGTCAAATATAGTTAGAGATTTCTTAAGCAATCATGTAGTCTTGCAAATTTTAGAAGATAGCCGTTTATGATATGGATAAGATCTTGTTATAAATCTCACTTTCTCATATGGAGAAGAGACGATTGTTCAAACCAAAGTCTAGCATAGCTTCAAATGGGAGATTGCCAGTTAAGTCTTGCTGTCTACTAATTGAGGATTAAATGGCCATTACCCTTGGTGGTAAACATAATAGATTGTTGGATAAGTGTCGTGTTCTACAATGAATGTAGAATATAGTTTTCCAACGACCATAACTTTTTATAGTCAAAGTTGGAGATTGTTAGGAATCTTGCCAAATAAGGGCATTATCGTAATTCCTTCTAAAGGGTATTATTGTAATTACATTGATTTCCAACAAAAATTAGATAGAACGACATAATAAACAATATAATTGATATTAATACATGATATTGTATAACGACATTCCGGTCGGCATGGCCCAAACGAAAGTCAAAAGACCTCTAGCTCGTTAAAATCTTAGCCCTCTTTATTAACTAGGATTATATCCCTATATCAGATGTAAGAAATATGTCTCGGATGGAACGATTAAACTGTTCAGTGAACAACTATGTCTGGGTAGCTATATTTGAGATCACATACGCGGCCCACCAGTGGATAAGTTTTCACTGAGTGTGAGCGTTCTATACAATTGGTTTGTACATGACATGGACATGTTGCGATTAAGTATATCGTTTAACTAACCGTGACATGAGGAGAGTGAAACTGATTTCCTTTTATATAAAACAAAAATTTCATATGTATTCATTAAATCCTTCTTTTTTCTCAGCACCTCAAACATACCCCACTTTCAAAATTTCTTTCAAATGGTCCTGAAAATTGTTACAACTAAGTCGTTTATCACATAATTATTTAATTGAATCCATAACCGAACGGATTATAATTATATGATTCGAACCGAAAATTTTATCGCTCGTTCTCGATTAATTAAAATATATTTAAGGTTTCTCGGAAATAATTCTTCTTTTTGAGAATTTATTTATTCAATTAATTTCCGGAATGTTTCCTCGGAAAATAATTTATTATTCGAGACTAAATCAATAAATCCTTTATTTATTCCGAGATTTCTCATTACCTTAACATATTTTAATTTAATTCGATAGACTTAATGAATCAATAATTCACTCAAGAATTTAGTTGGAACAACGGAAACTCGTTTATTAAACTTGAATTTAATAGTCGAGAGATACAAAATTTTATACTTTACAACAAGACCTGCGTTTGCGCTTGAAGAAGATGCTCCGATCGTTACCGGTTAGGAGATTTCCATACCAAGTGTATCTAATTCTCATACCATATTAGATTCAAAGGATTTAATGAAATGATTAGAGAATGTTTTTTTTTTTCTTTCAAAAACTAACTCTGAATTCATGATATTCATCATATATAGAGTATATCACAGTGCGTAATTGATTTAACAACTTTGCAATAATACTGATACTACATGTTGCTGAATGTAAATGGACAAAATATATATAATAAGTTAATAGGCTAGTATTGATATTTTGTAAATTTTTTACTTTATAAATTGACTATTTAATTATATTGCCCTATATTAAAACAGTTGTCTCTCACGTCGTTTTGTGTATAAATCAATAAGGACTTTCGAATATTTTATTACAGAAGCCGCCTCTAATAATTCCGCCTAGCGCGGCATTTAATGTTTAATACTTTAATTGCAGAGAAGACAATTTATCTTACGAAATCACAATGACGTAGTACACTACGGACTCCTGTGTTTTGCACTCTATTATAAAAACATAGGTTTTTTTTTTTTTTTTTTTTTTATCACATAATCAGTCGATGTATTTTACATACATTATATATATAAAAAAAATTAATTTTTTTGGCTTACATTTTTTAACAGCAGTTTTGTTAATTTTTATGCATTAATGTTTAAAAATAGACAAACAAACCTAGGTCTTTGTCTGTAATTTTTGCGATGACGAATACACAAGGTGTTTATCTAATCAATAAGGTTAATACGATTAGGTTAATGAACGTTTTAGAATATTTATGCATAAAATTCAACAAAATTTTAGTATAGGAGTCGTGTTCATAAAAAAAACACTAATAAGTCGAAAATCGATATATTAAATTACAAACAAAAAAATTTGAATTTTATTTTCGGTAGCGTGTAAAACTAATAAAGTACCCCTACATTATAAGTAGAAGATCGATATATATTATAATAACGTGTAATACATGAAAGAATAATCCCCATTAAGTAAACTCTGATGGGTTGTTATTTAGAAGGAAAAAAAACATATACAAAATAGTTATTTAAAGCTAGTTGATTTCAAAAATAGTCTAAGCGTTTAGTTTAATTAATTTTATGGAATTAGTTAAAAATTACATTGTTCAAATTTTTCTATGGTGGCAATAAAATATATCTACGCTGTATATAAATTAATCTATATACCAAATTCAAAAAAATTTTATTGAATTTTGAATAAATAAATAAAAATAAGTTAAAAAAAGATGACGTTTGTTGCAACACTCTTCTTGTGTTTGGTTTTCACAATCATGTCGGTGAGCTGTTGGAGAGATAACCACGATGCCGAAAGGACGTAGCAAACCTGCCGTGCTGAGACGGGCGTCTTGGGAAATAAGGTGGTATCAACATAAGATCGAGGCAAACGAGTGGGATTTGGGTTAGGTGGTAAACGAGTGAGATTTGGACGCCTCGAAAACTTCATGATCTGTAGGTTGAGTTATGAAGACGGTTTGTCCAAGAATAAACAAGACGAGCGCACGAGTAATATGTTGATCACCGAGCACGTACACAGAGTGGTTGGTTGTAATTTAAGTGCATTAATAGCGGCGTTCAATTTTTTTCAGAATCCGGAAGATGCATTCAAACTCGGGTCTCTGGGTATTTGTGTTGGGCTATCTACTAGGGCAGACAGCCAATAAAGTGATCAAAGAAAAGTGGCAAAAAATTATGCTTATCGTTGAAGACTTGTCGTTCTTATTCAAGATGCCGTGGAGAAATATCAGCTGGTCCAAGAGATAGTCCAGCCTCTCGGTCAACTTAAAGCACTATAACGAGGCGTTGCTAAAGAAGTTGAAGGAAAAACCAGATGTAGCTCAAAAAGAGGTCAAGTCCACGTTGATGGGTATTTTGCATACCCTTCATTACTGGGCATTCGAAAACTATCCCAGAGATCGGGAAGAGATTCGGTTAAAGCCCATTACCAAATTCATAAAGCTAGATGCTCATTTCATCATAGAAAAAAGTGGCATCCAAGGTCATCAAAATTAGTTATGTCCGAACACTTGAGCAAGTTGTATGTGTTTACCAAGCCTCTAGCCCTACATTAGTTGGTTTACTTAACTTTGTTTAATTTTACTTAGCGTGCAAACTAAATCTGATACTACATGTTTAGATTGAGGAAGCGTATAAGGATCATAAGCCATAATCGTTAATTGTATATGAACGGTTGTAATAAGTACTCAAGAATGTAATTATATGCGCTCTAACAGATTGGTTGGTTAGTCAGTCAAGCTGTTAACCAATAAAACAAACTCTCTCTCATCGTCTCTCTCAGTAGTCTACATTGATATACATTAAAGAGATCTGGTGTACCCTACATAAAGTTTAGCTTTTATCCTTTTCTTAAATATCACAAGAATATACTATTATAGATATTATTTTAGTCATGATATGTTTCAAATGCCCATGATGTATATATAGACGATAATAACTATGCGAATAAAGAAAAATAGATTTAACCAGCATAGAACAATCAATATGTTTAAGTTTCTATCTAAAGTTTCATTTCATTAATAAAATCACCTACTAGGCCAAAACATATTAATTAATTGTTTAGGTTAATTTAATTTACTTCGGAGTGATGAGTTATTTTTCAAAGTAAATTAAATTGACCTAACAAGTTAATTAGTTTACTTCGGTCTTGTGACTATTTTTTTTAATAAAATAAAACTTTGATTATTTTTCGAAAATCAGATGGGCTATTGAGCTACTGACATAATTGTCCCAATAAAATATTGTATAAAATTATGAAAATAAGATACAGAATGATTTTTGTGATTCTATTATATAGGGGAAAAGAAAATCAAAACCCTATAGTTATCGTGAGGGTTCTAAAATTCCAATATATATATATATATATATATATATATATATATATATATATATATATATATATATATTAAAAACTCTACATGCAGTGGAGGTTCCAAAAACGGTCATGTTTTTTTTTAGATGAAGAACCCTAAACATTCAATGCAGATCACGTAAAATTTTATATTGATATAGCTACTTTATGTGTACGGTTAAAAGTTATTAGTGTTTAAATTCAAACTTTTTAAGAGTGATGTAAACTTGATCTGTAACTACATAAAGTACATATATTTGAAGAAAAAGAAGTAGGTGGTCAAAATACGATGTGGAGTTGAATAAGAATTTTAATGAATCACATTATAAATTAAATGTATAAAAAATATACAACGAAGACGATTATATATTTGAATATGAGCAACAAAGCGGATATATATGAATTAATAACAAGATTTAAGATATGAGGGACTGACATTTATTGTAGCTAGTTACAGCCTGCAGCTCTATAAATAGCATTTAGAACTCGTTGCCCACCACACCACACCACACAACTCCACTCACTCTACGAAAAAGAAGAAGAAAGAAATCATAGTAAGAAAGAAAAGATGATGATGAGGTTTTTAGCTGCCGTAGTGATCATGTCCTCCGCTATGGCGGTGGGTCTAGTGTCGGCACAGAGGTGCGGAAGCCAAGGCGGCGGGGGTACGTGTCCCGGCTTGCGGTGCTGCAGCATCTGGGGCTGGTGCGGCGACTCGGAGCCCTACTGCGGCCGCACCTGCGAGAACAAGTGCTGGAGCGGCGAGAGGTCGGACCACCGCTGCGGCGCCGCTGTCGGAAACCCTCCGTGCGGCCAGGACCGGTGCTGCGGTGGCGGCAACGACTACTGCTCCGGGGGCAACTGCCAGTACCGCTGCTCCTCCTCCGTCCGTGGACCCCGCGTCGCTCTCAGCGGCAATTCCACCGCCAACTCCATCGGCAACGTCGTCGTCACCGAGCCGCTGTTCGACCAGATGTTCTCCCACCGCAAGGACTGTCCGAGCCAGGGCTTCTACAGCTACCACTCCTTCCTCGTAGCCGCCGAGTCCTTCCCAGCTTTCGGGACCATCGGAGATGTTGCGACACGCAAGAGAGAGGTCGCAGCGTTCCTCGCCCATATCTCCCAAGCAACATCAGGTAGTATACTATCCCTTCACGGTGCTGTGTAATCCGCACAAAATTTTACATTTCTTTTTGGGGTGTTATTTGAAGGGGAAAGGTCTGACGTGGGAAACCCTCATGCATGGGGGCTTTGTCATATCAATACAACTACTGTGACTGAGAATGACTTCTGTACCTCCTCCGACTGGCCTTGCGCTGCCGGCAAAAAATACAGCCCTCGAGGACCCATCCAGCTCACCCAGTCAGTGCATAGTAGTTTTGTTCTTATATTTATTCATTCTAAAGTAGCAGTCAAATAATATTATTTGTTTTTTTTTTTATATAGCAACTTCAACTACGGACTTGCCGGCCAAGCCATTGAGGAGGACCTGATTCAGAACCCTGACTTGGTAGAAAAGGATCCAATCATATCATTCAAGACGGCCTTGTGGTTCTGGATGTCCCAGCACGACAACAAACCTTCATGCCATGACATTGTCCTCAATGCCAACTCCGCCGCGAACAGAATCCCAAACAAAGGTGTGATCGGCAACATTATTAGCCGCGCTTTTGGGCACGACGACTTTGCCGTTAGATCTTCAAGCATCGGATTTTACAAGAGGTACTGCGACATGCTGGGAGTGAGCTATGGACATGACTTGAAGTACTGGTTCGATAACACTCCATCATCGGAGTTCCAACGCATCCAAATGCGTGTGGCGGCGTAAAAACAAGCTAGTCCTCCCCAAGTGGCTCTCTAGTAGTAAGATGGACATTTGAGAAATTTCATTAATTAGACCTAAAAATTAATTAAATATCAAATTAGACCACGGTTTTTAAATATCCAAAATGGATTTTTGAACCAAAGATGGACAAAATGCCCATCTGACCAATTTTTTAAAATTTTGTCTCCCCCACTCATTCACTTCAAACGATTTCTCTCTTTCTCTCTCAACTCAAAAAATTTCTCGACTTGTACGATTCCATACGATATTGTATGACGGAATACGAGCTGATACGATGGCGTACGATGGAACTTCTTCGAATTATGGCGGTGGTGGAGCCCCAAAAACCCGAGCTCTCAAAACGATGAAAAATGAGAGTTTTTCAATGATTTTCTTGTTAAATCTCATTACATATAGTTAGAATAGTGATCAGGAGTCAGTATTTATAAGATTTGTGTTGATTTGAGCTGATTTGGGTCTGATTTAGAAAGTTATGGTTTAAAATTAGGGATGAAATGCCATAGGATACGATGAACTTAATGAAACGTATGATGACGTAGGATACGATACGATGCCATACAATGAAATTCACAGGTGTGTACGATGCCATACGATTCTATACGATCACTTTAAATTTTTTTCAAAATTTTATGTCTTACGATGCTATACGATACAATATGATATTGTACGATACTATACTATACTATATGTTGTAATTCTGATTTTTTTTTTAGGAAAATTTGAAGTTCATTCACAACGTGCCTTTCCCGAGCGTATCACGTATGGTGAGACCGGTATCTTGAAGACCGTCAGAAGAGATTCGACGATCTTAAGATCAAGGATCGAATTGTCGAGACTCCGTTCGACCAGTTTTTTACGGAGACCAAACCCAATTATTCTCCGGTGCTCGTACACACTTTTCTACAACATAAAATCGAGGCAAACGAGTTAGATTTTGATTAGGCGGTAAACGAGCCGGTCCAAGACATAATTTTGCCTCTCGGTCAACATGAAGCACTATCACTAGGCGTTGGTAAAGAAGTTGAAGGAAAATCCAGATGTGGCTCTAAAAGAGGCCAAGTACACATTACCGGGTAATCTGCATATTCTATATTATTGGACATTCAAGACTATCCCAAGGATCAAGAAGAGATTCGGTTCAAGCCCATTCCAAATTCATAGAGATAGATGCTCATTTCATCAGAGAAAAAAGTGAAATCAAAGATCATTGAAATTAGTTATGTCCCAACACTAGTGCAAGTTGCATGTGTTTACCAAGCCTCTAGCCCTACATTAGTTTGTTTACTAAACTTTGTTTACTAAGCGTGCAAACTAAATCCGATACTACATGTTTAGTTTGAAGAGGTGGTATTGGGATTATAAGCCATAATCGTTAATTGTAAATAAACGGTTGTAATAAGTACTCAAGACTGTAATCATATGCCTCGAACGGATTGGTTAGTTTGTCAGTCAATTTGTTAATCAATAAAACAAACTTTCTCTGTCATAGTCTCTCTCAGTAGTCTACATTGATATACATTAAAGAGATCTGGTCTATCCTACATAAAATTTAGCTTATCCTTTTCTTAAATATCACATGTATATATACTGTTATAGATATTATTTTAGTCATGATAGGTTTCAAATGCTATTGATGTATATATAGACGATAATAATTATGCAAATAAATAAAAATAGATTTAACTAGCATAGAACAATAATTTGAAAGTTTTCAACGAGAATTAGGAATCCTGTCGGAAAAAGTAATTTATGAATGATTGTCTTCGGTATAGATTTGCTATATGTTTTGAGAAGACAATATATATATATATATATATATATATATATATATATATATATATATATATTATATAGTTAATTTAATTTACTTCGACTAAATTAAAGTAAATCAAATTAATCAAAACAATTAATTTAATTAATTTCAGTATAGTGAACTCTTTTCTTAATAAAATGAAATTTTTATTATTGTTTAAAAGGATAATTGGCTATTGATCTATTTGTCCTATTAAAGTTTATTCGTGCAACATGATATCCCATCATAAACATAGAAATACATGACGTTAATATTTCGTCCCACATAGGCAAATAAAACAAAAGTATGAAAGATTTATGAATAATACGTAGAAATTCAATTGATATCTCGAATCAAAATATGTTTTGCATCATGGCTAATATTAAGTATCTATTATCCCCAAGAGCTTAGCTTGGGTGATAAGACCTCTTGCATGTGAATTGATCACTGCGAAAATGTGTGTTCAATCTCTAGAAAACTGCATTATTGACGTTTGAAAATTAGATCTTATTATTTGTGTTTAAATATTCAATGTAATGGATGATCGATATAATGTAAAATTGAATTTTAAAAAATATATATTAATTATTTGGATTAATTCCGTTTTTACCCTCTGGAATCGTACATCGATTTCATTTTACCCCCTGGACTCGGGATTGTTGCAGAACTCATCTCAGAACTTAGACACGTGTTACAACTTGGCACTTTCGTCAGTATTTGGACGTTAAGTTTAACTTTTTGATGACGTGGCATGATTTTAAAGGGTATAATAGTATTTTTGGTTATTTTAAATACTTTTAATATTTAAATATTGTTATTAGATATATTAATTATTAAAAAAACAAATATTTCATTTCTTATCTCTCTCTCTCTCTCTCTCTCTCTCACTCTCAGTGAGAGATAAGAAATTAAACACCATTTTTTGCAGACGAGCCGGGCCGCCGCGAGGGCCGTCAGAGGAAGCCTCGCGAGGCACATCTCCAACACATCGTCCGGCAAGAAAAACGAGTCCATCGTCGTCGTCGGAGGAGGAGGATTTTTTTCGACGGCTTCGCTTCGATGGTGGTTGTTGCTGACGTGCCGCTTCCAGAACCGGTGGTGGTGGTGATGGTCCTTAACGCCGTGGGTCCCGCAGATCGATATTTGCATCTCGGCCCGCCGCGGCGGCCTTGGCTTCGTGGCTTCCGGAGTCGGACCTCCTTCTGAGATCGCCGAAGAATTCCTCTCCGGTGGCGTCGGTGTCGGCGCCGACTTTACAGCCTCCTCCGCCGAGACCGTACAAACTCAAACACCTCAGAGCTTTCCACTTTTCTCCGTCGCCGCCGTCGATCTCTTCTTCCTCGAATCCTCCTCCGCGGCGATGGCTGTGGCTATGGCTCTTCTTCCTCAGCTTCTGGCTACACTACTACAAACTGGAGATTCCACAACGGTACAGAACCGTTGTGGAAAATCCTCCGCTGTGGAATGATTCCACAACGGTACTCGTCCCGTTGTGGAAAAGTAATGATTCCACAACGGAACTCGTCCCGTTGTGGAAATTTCCATGATTTCACAACGGGACTATCCCGTTGTGGAAAAATTCCACAAATTTATTTCAGTCGCCGCGGCAACATGTATTGTTCGCCGCGGCGAACTATTACACAACGGGACAAATGTCCCGTTGTAGAATTTGTCGCCGTGGCGAACGATACACGTTGCCGCGGCGACATAAAGTTTTTTTTTCGCCTAGCTCGCCGCGGTCACGTTTCGTGTTCGCCGCGGCGAGGTATTCCACAACGGTACAATTGTCCCGTTGTGGAATATCTTGCCGCGGCGAACACGTAACGTGGCCGCGGCGAGTTAATGTTGATTTTTTTAAAAAAATTCGCCGCGGCAAGGTACATGTTTCGCCGCGGCGAATTGTATTCCCAGGAAAATTTGCCGCGGCACGACATATCACACGCCGCGGCCAAATTGTACCTGAGAGCTATTTTTACAGTTTTCCAATTAAAAAACCTGAAAATGAAATTATATATCCAAAACCAAATATCCAAACATCCAAAACATATCAATTACATCCAAAACAAAGTATATATCCAAAAACATCCAAAAGATAAAAAAAATATCTACATCATCCAAAATCAAACTAATATTCACATTCTATAAAAGTTTGTACGTAAAATACCCACTCTTCTCTAACTTTTTCTAAGTTATCCGGTGTATATGACTTCTTCAATTGTAGTTTATCTAGACCAACTCCAACAATATCACGCATATAACTTAAGACATAATACCCGCATTCGGTGTTTCCGATTTGTCTAGGAGCCGAAGCACAAGTGATTAAAGTTGATTGGCCGTTGTCTCGAGCGCCTTGGTTCTCAAGCTTGAAATCCGAAAAAATCCTTATACGCACAACAATAAAAAATTAGAAAACAAATATTGGTGTAAATGAAATATGTCAAATAACATGTTATTAATTTACCTTTTTATCAAGTTTCTTAAATCGGTTGGGATTTTATTCTTCAATGGGTCGAAGAACATCGCTTGATCTTTCCAAAGATCGAAGACAACAAGCATCCAATGACCATTTAAATTGTACGGCATCAAAACTAGTTGTCTTGGTTTTACATTTCTAACCATTTTGCCGATTTGCTTGACTCGTTCGGACAAATGGGCCTCATCGTTGTTGGTTTGGAGGTAGCAACTCAAACCCGCTTCTACAAAACACATTACTTCACTCCGCTTATTTTTGCGTAATATGGATTGTAGATAACTACGAAAAAAAAATATTGAATTAGTTAATAAAATGAAATATTATATATTGATAGAAGATAAAACATATAAAAGAAATATTTACCCCATGTAAACTGTGATGCACGACGCGCCAATTTCCTCGTATCTAAGGAATTCTCTAACATCTTCAAATGTCACCGGAATAGGCACTACGGCGATACTTGCACAAACTTTGACATTGATTGAATCCCCTTTCGGTAACATTATTCGGTTGGCATGTTGTGCCAACAATCGAAACTTTGGATTAATCAATTTGTATGAAATCTTCTTATCGTCTTCGGGGCTAGGTTCACTATCACCACCGACCTTCAACGGTTGTGTGACCACCGGGCCGCGACTCTCTTTTGCAATTTCGATTTCTACTAATCTCTTTGGCCACTTAACGAACCCCCCTACGGCTTCTTCAATAGTCTTGGCTTCATCGGTGGGGATCGGCAAAAAAACTTTCTTAATCAAAGCCGCCGCAACGCTCACTCGTACGTTTACATCCTCCAAAGATGAGAAATGAACGGATTCGGCTTTCATGTACGCTCGCCCATTTGCTACATGAACCGTGCCTCCATTCGCAAAATCATCAAGGAGGAGAAGGCATTCGATGCTGTCATCCGAAGACGGTGTCACCGGCGTGTTTGGATTCATTGAGCAACTTGCTCGAACACTATCGGGTTTGTCGATAATTAGAGGATCGACACGCGAACGCTCTACGACACCAACATTGAGATCCACGGCAACGTCATGTTGAGATTGTTTATCTAATAAATTCACTAATGTTATTAAAAAAAGTACAAAAATATTTAACTTTATTCCTTGTATTAAAAAATTTAAAATTACCTAAAGACGTCGCTTTTTTACCCATGTCATCATCACCATCTTTAGGCATGTCTTCATCACCACCTTTAGTCATCTCTTCATCATCACCTTTAGCCATCTCTTCACCGTCAACATTATTTTCATACTCAACATCTTCATTTGTGGGACGTAGAACACTCGGCAACTCGTCATTAGCATCTTTGAGGCTCAAACCATTTTGAGTTAAAGCTTTCATGATGAAAGTTTTTAACTCACACATTTCTCGACGTAACTTAGTTACCTCATTGGTCGAGTTTGAAGGGCGAGATACGGAATTGCAACTTGACGAGTATTTAGATTGTCCACGAACACGATCGGAATGTTCCTTAGTTCCCAAAGCATCTTGCAAGACACTTCCCATTGACTCATCCGTAACTTCTTGAGTTAACTTTCCCTTCACATATAATTCATAATAAGATTATAATATTTAATTGATGATTTCAAAATGAAAAAACTTACGATTTTTTCTCCCATTGACTTATATTTATCATCCTTGTAGTTGATTTCGTCCTTCATTCTCGACTCAACCCATAATACCTCCTTTGTAGGCCATTGACCCGTTTCCTCGTACTATATATTATATATCAAACAATCCACAAATTAATTAATTAAATGCTATATTACAAAACAAGGATAACAAAATGAAACATGTAATAAATCTAACCTTTTTTTGATCAAGTTTGCGATATCCATTACGACCGGTTCTAGATTTGTACACGTTCTTCCCGGCTAGTTCTTTCCCATTTTCCGATGATTTTTTGAACACTTCGGAACGTCTATACTCAACGAATTTTATCCAATCCTCTTCGGTGATATTTCCATAGCGTTTTAAAACGTATTCCGGCCTCTTCAAGGCGCTTGGATCATTGAGGATATCTTTGACATGATCGTTGTATAGCTCGTGTCGAAATAATCTCGCCGCTTCTCCAACTCTCATAAGACAATTATGCTTATATATTATAGGAACCGTAAAAGCTTCACATATTTCATTCCAAATCCTTTCTTTTAGTTGTTTATGCTCTTTTAGTCTCCAATCGAGCATCGTAATCGGAACGTGTTCTCTAGCTAAAACACCGAAATAACTCGACAACTCATCTCCCTCCTTATTCATTGGTTGATTTTTTTCATCAAATAATACATTTATTTTCCTACCAAGAGTTTTACACTTATTAACCTTGGGCATAAGAGTATTTCTTCTTTTCTCGGGACCATCGATATTGGTGGATCTCTGTTTACCGCTAACGGTACTAGTAGTAGACATAATCTATGAAAAAACAAATCAACACAAACTCAAACCGAAATTCAATCTAATATTCCAACACAAACTCAAACCGAAATTCAATTTCAATTCAAAACAAATCAACACAAACTCAAACCGAAATTCAATATAATATTCTAACTCAATTCCAACTCATACTCAAGGTAATCAAATATTCTAACTCAAATCCAACATTAATTTAGACACAAATACACAATTCTAACCTAATTTCAACATAAAATTACAAATTAAATAAAAAAACACACTTACCCGGAGTGAAGACGACGAGCACGGGGCGTGGGAATCAATGGAGTTTGTGTGTTGTGGTCGGAGACGTCGGCTTGTGTAGGTGAGAATGTTTGGCGTTTGTGAAGGATGAGTTTGTGAAGAGTGGGTTTGAAAGAAGAAGAAGGGAGGCGGAGAGTGGGTTTGTGAAGAGTGGCAGAGGAAGAAGAAGAGAGAGGGGAGAGAGTGATGGCGGCGGAGGAATAAGAAGAGTGAGGGGAGAGTGAGGGCGGCGGAAGAAGAAGAGAGATGAGAGAGTGAGGGCGGCAAAGGAAGAAGAAGAGAGAGGAGAGAGTGATGTCGGCGACGGCAGCAGTGGAAGAAGAAGGGGGCGGCGACGGCGGTGGAGGAAGAAGGGGGCGGCGACGGCGGTGGAGGAAGAAGGAGGGGGCGGCGGTAAGGGTTGGAGAGAGAGATAGTGGGTTTGAGTCGGAGAGAGAGAGAGAGAGAGAGAGAGAGAGAGAGAGAGAGAGAGAGAGAGAGAGAGAGAGAGAGAGAGAGAGAGAGAGAGAGAGAAGAATTTATGAAATTTCTGAAATTTTTGAAAAAAAATCGAGAGGGAAATGTATAAGTGTCCAGTCTGTGACATTTCGCCGCGGCGAATTATATTCCACAACGAGACAAACCGTCCAGTTGTGCGATCTCGCCGCGGCATAGTATATAGTTGGCCGCGGCGACCACATCTTGCCGCGGCGAACATAAGGCGTCGCCGCGGCAAGATTGCACCCCAGAAATACCGAGACTCTGTAACTATTTCGCCGCGGCAACGTATAGTATTGGCCGCGGCGAACTCATCTTGCCGGCGGCCAACATCATACGTAGCCGCGGCGAGATTGTTTCCATAGTTTTACAACGGGACAGTTGTCCCGTTGTGTAATAGTTCGCCGCAGCCAGGTATATATTTGGCCGCGGCGAAAGTTCGCGAGCTGATCATATTAACTCATGTCGCCGCGGCGAATAGAATGCGTCGCCGCGGCAAGATTGATCACCAGAAATCCCGAGAGTCTATAACTATTTCGCCACGGCAACGTATATGGATGGCCGAGGCGAAAGTTTCGTGCCGCGGCCAAAGTAAGCCTTGGCCGCGGCGAGACTTTTTCCTTACTTTATACAACGGGCCAGTTATCCCGTTGTGTAATATTTCGCCGCGGCCAGGTATGACTTTGGCCGCGGCGAAAGTTCGCGAGCTGGTCATATGAATTAAATTTTGTCGTCATTTTCACTTTTTTATCTCAAAACCTAACTCGGAAAATCACTCCAAACACAATTCCGACCCGTTCTGCGCCATCCTTGGTTACTACTCTCAACTACACATCCAAGTCTTGTAAGTAGTTATCTCCTATTTGCTTTGAATATGCTTCTCTGGTATAATATGGTAATTAGAATGGGTTTTTGTTTTAAAATCTAGGGTTTTCTATCATTGAAGATGAAAAAATGGATGTGGGAGAATAGATTAAATGAGATATATCGAGGAGGTGTAGATGAGTTTTGTAAATTCGTTAGAGAGAATATGGAGGACGTGAAATCTATTCGTTGTCCTTGTGTTCGATGTGGAAATCATAGGCATTTTTCTCTTGATGTTGTTCGAACTCATTTGTTTGTCTACGGAATAATGACCTCCTATCAAAGATGGTATTACCATGGTGAGGTTTTTCGTTCAACGATAAACAATAGCGACAATGATATGGAAGATGATGTTGATGATATGCCCGGGATGATGAATGATTTGGAAGACGATTTTGTTGACCGCCCGCAGTTGTTTGAGTCGATGATGATGGATGCGGAGACACCATTATATGAAGGGTGTACAAGCTTTTCAAAGTTGTCGTTTTTAGTCACATTGTTCCATTTGAAGGTGTCGGGTGGTTGGACAAACACTAGCTTTACAAAATTATTGGAAACGCTTAAAGAAGCCTTTCCGAAAGGCAATAAAGTTCCTTTAAGTATGTATGAGGCAAAGAAAACTTTGAGAACATTAGGTATGAAGTACGAGAAGTTTCATGCGTGGCCGAATGATTGTGTTCTATACAGACACGAGCATGAAAATCTATATGAATGTCCGACCTGCAAAGAGTCGAGGTGGAAGAAGGGTAAAATGCCACGTGATGGGGTCAAAGGAGTTCCAGTTAAGGTATGTATTTACTACTCTATTATCAAATACATATATAGTCTATAATGATATGTTTTTTTATTGTTTTTTAATGACTACAGTCGTTATGGTACATTCCTCCTATGCCATGCTTCCGAAGAATGTTTAATAGTGCCAAACACGCCAATAACATGGTTTGGCACTCCGAAAAACGTGTCAATGATGGTGTTCTCTGACATCTTGCCGATGCTGCCCAATGGAAATCATTTGATTTAGAGTATAAGGATTTCAGTGTTAATCCCCGTAATCTTCGTCTTGGTTTAGCCACTGATGGTATGAACCCGTTTAGCATGATGAGTAGTAAATACAGTTTGGCCGGTTATATTGGTGAACTACAATCTCCCTCCAAAACTGTGTATGAAGAGAAAGTTCTTGATGTTAACGCTTCTAATATCAGGACCGAGTCAACCAGGTAATGATATAGATGTCTATTTGGCACCGCTTGTCGATGATTTGAAGATGTTATGGGAGACGGGTGTCAAGGTCAAAGACGCTTATCGTGGACATTCTTTCAACTTACGGGCAATGTTAATGTAGACTATTAACGACTTTCCGGCCTATGGGAATTTGTCAGGATATTCTGTGAAATGCTCGATTGGTTGTCCTATTTGCATGAAAGACAATCTTCCCTCCGGTTGAAGCATGGGAAGAAGACTTTTTTCTCGGGCATAGAAGATTTTTACCAAGAGACCACCCGTTTAGAAGGTTAAAACAAGCATTTGATGGCAACACAGAAAAACGGTTTCCTCCTCGAATTTTGTCTGGTGAAGATGTGTACGAGATGGTAAAAAACGTAAATGAAGTCCTTGGAAAGAGAAAGCGTTGTGCTAGTACTAAAGAGTCGTTTCAAGAGAATCCTTGGAAGAAGAAATCGATATTCTACGACCTTCCGTATTGGAAGACGCACTACGTTCGGAATTGTCTTGATGTTATGCATATCGAGAAAAATGTTTGCGAATCCCTTATAGGTACGCTTCTTGATGATCCACATAAATCGAAAGACGGAATAAAATCTAGAATGGATCTCAAGGAGCTGAACATAAGAAGTATTTTGCATGCCGACGAGGAGTGCGGAAAAAAAACAAAATTACCAGCGACAAAGTACACTCTAGATCGGAAGGAGAAGAAGAAGTTGTGTAAATGGTTTGCGTCTATCAAAGTTCCCGATGGTCATTCTTCAAACTATATGAGATTTGTATCTATGAAAGATTTGAGACTTATTGGAATGAAGACTCACGATTGTCATGTGCTTCTACAACAAATGTTACCTCTCGCCTTGCGTGGGATTTTGTCACCCGATGTGAGATTTGCAATATCCAAGATATGTGTATTCTTCAACTCGATTTGCTCAAAGGTTATCGATCCTATTTGCTTGGATTCACTGCAATCGGAGTTGGTTAAAACCCTTTGCATGCTAAAAAAGATTTTCCCACCTTCGTTTTTTGACATCATGATTCACTTAATTGTTCACTTGGTACGTGAAGTGAAATTATGTGGGCCTGTATTTTTACGTTGGATGTATCCAATCGAACGTTACATGAAAGTGTTGAAGAGTTATGTGAAGAACTACAATAGGCCGGAAGGGAGCATAGTGGAAAACTATATAGCAGAGGAGTCCGTTGAATTTTGTTCGGAGTATTTAGCTAATGCAGACGCGATTGGGTTGCCAAACAACACAAGTCATGAATCAAAAGCTCTGTCTATAGGTATTTTTTGTGACACTTTCTTTTGTGTATTTAACTTATTAATGAAAGGACAACTATTTATATGAGTGGTTATTTGTAGGTACTTATTCTAGCGTCAATCGGAAAGAGTGGGAGCAAGCCAGTCTCCATGTTTTGCATAACGTTTCCGAAGTCACGCCGTTTGTGGATATTCATTTGGGTGAATTGAGAGCAAATGATCCAAAAAAAGCTAAAAATGAAAAATGGTTACAAGAAGAGCACAATCGTTTGTTTCAGAAGTGGCTTGGAAAACGATTATTTCGAGAATCTGGACAGTCGGAAACGTTGAGCAAAATATCTGGCGGGCCTTCCTCAATGGTTACAAGGTACACTGCTTGGTCTGTTAATGGTTTTACTTTTTACACCAAAGAAAGAGACAACAAACATCCCGTTCAAAATAGTGGTGTCACATTACTTGCTGAAGCACTACATGTTTCTTCGGCAAAGGATAAAAATCCAAAAAAAAGCTTTCATGAACTATTATGGTTACATTTAAGACATTTGGGAACTTGATTATTGTGGGTTGCGAATCGCTTTGTTTAAGTGCAAATGGGTCGACAACAATCATGTTAAAGTTGATAAAGACAGAGTTATAATTGTTGACTTTCGGCGTACAAGTTACGAGAATGATTCATTTATTTTGGCCTCACAAGCAATTCAAGTGTTTTACGTATCAGAACCCATCAATCCAGACTTGTCATTGGTAGTTCACATGAAAGCGAGAAATATTGACGAAGATGAAGACGAAGACATGTCTAATATACCCCCATTCACATCCGGCTTACCACTTGTTGATGAAGAGATTGAAAATTTTGATGATGATGATGTTTCTCATTTACTTCGTTCGGATATCAATCCTATTTTTGTTTGAACACCAAAAAACTATATGTATTTTAAGATTCAGATTATGATACATTCATGTTTTCTTCTATGATATATATTTTGTAAGGTTATTTATTTGTGTAGATGTTATTTCGCCACGACCAACACTGCACATAGCCGCGACCAATTGTACAACCTGCCGCGGTAGTATGGCCGCTGCCAACATTAAACTACGCCGCGTCGACGTATTATGGTGGCCGCGGCCATAACAATTTGCCGCGGCGGGTGTACTACTTGGCCGCGGCGAGCTGGGCGAGCTCCTATCTGGGCGAGCTCCGAGCTAGGCGAGTTCCTATCTGGGCGAGCTACGAGCTTGGCGAGCTCCGAGCTGGGCGAGCTACGAGCTGGGCGAGCTCCGAGCTGGGCGTATACCGTTGTGCATTTTTGCCGCGGCACAGCATACCGTTGGCTGCGGCGACCCCATCTTGCCGCGGGAATATAAGGCGTCGCCGCGGCAAGATTGCTCCCCAGAAATCCCGAGACTCTGTAACTATTTCGCCGCGGCAATGTACAGTATTGGCCGCGGCGAAGTAATATGGCCGCGGCCAACATAATACGTCGCCGCGGCGAACTGAGTTCCAGAGGTCATGTATTCCTGGGAATTCATCTCGCCGCGGCTAAGTATATATTTCGCCGCGGCGAAATGTGTTCCACAACGGGTCAAACCGTCCCGTTGTGCATGTCTCGCCGCGGCAACGTCTTCCGGTCGCCGCGGCGATTCATTTCGCCGCGGCCAAACTATTACGCGGCGGCGAAATCTATATGTGGCCGCGGCGAAAGAGTTCCAAAGTCCACCAGGAAATGATTTCTGAGTTATTTTACTTACAAATAACAGCAAACACAAATTCAAATAACCCTAAAAACATAAATATTTAAGTCTCACACATATAAAAAAAAACTTGAAAACAAATAAAAACTGAACCGAGTATCAAACAATC
Source organism: Urtica dioica subsp. dioica (assembly GCF_054948205.1). Classification (NCBI taxonomy): domain Eukaryota; kingdom Viridiplantae; phylum Streptophyta; class Magnoliopsida; order Rosales; family Urticaceae; genus Urtica; species Urtica dioica. Next base: position 8,311,321 of record NC_142766.1, read on the forward strand.
TCATAAAACACATAAAAACATAAATATTTAAGTCTCACACATATAAAAAAACTTGAAAACAAATATTAAACTAAGAAGAGTTCAAAAAACACATTAAAAAAAATTTACTCGTTGTCGTCGTTGTTATTCCCAGGTGGTTGTGGTGGTGGTGGTCCCGGGTACTGAGAAGGTGCCATATGCGGAGGCCATTGCGGTGCTTGGGCCGGATAGTATGTGTATTGAGGATATGGAGGGAACTGAAATTGATTCTCCTGGTTGATGTCCCACCGACCTATGAGCTCGTTTAATCTCTCGAAAGCCACGGCGCCATATTCTCCTAGTCGGTGCATGTAGTCTTGGGTGTGTTGATACCCGCCGACGAGATAGTGGTTACACATCGACCGACATTAATGGTTTTTCCACGTATGACACAAAACAGAAGGTGGACATGTTCCTCGTCGAGACGGGTGAAATGCTTTATCGGAAAGAGACGAGAGCAAATGAAATAAATCCACGTTTTTGCGAGCCTGTAAAATAAACACCGTTATATTGAAAACATGCAATAGACAATAATACACACACAAAAGAAGAAAAGTTTAACCTCGTCAACGATTTTCGGAGAAGCTTTCTAACTCCTCTCTCCATGACCCAATTCTCTCCAGGAGTAGTCAACAAACTCAACATTTCGTCGAGGTTAGGATCTCTCAACCATTGTCGGTAACCCTCATTCTCGAAATCGATGTCCGGAGTTCCTAGCAACGCGTTGATAGCTCCGACACTACAGTCGACCTCTACACCGCGAACCGTCACCACATCATCGACTTGATCAAGTAAGTTCGCGTAGAATTCGTACATGAGAGTGACGTTTGCTTTGTGCTCGGGTGTGGCACAAAATTTTCTCCATGAGAATCCTTCGATGGTGTTGTGGATTTGACCCCCTATAGGCGTGCTTAGGCTCACCTTCAACCCTCGTTCAAAGATCGGACTTCGTTGAACGAGAATGTCATATCGATCTTCCGCGGCCTTACTAGTGAATATCCGATTATTATAATTCACTACGGGTTCGGGTTCGGATTGACGAGGCCTCTTACTTTTTTTAGTGGGAGGCCTAGAAGAGCTAGGGGCGGTTTTTTTTTAACTGGTGGGAGTTTTTGATCGGACCATTTTCTAATTGAACAAATGAATCCAAACTGAAATTCAACAACATTTTCAAACAATAAATCATTTTCAACACAAAATTAAACTCAATTCAACACTAAATATCAAAATTCAACACTAAACACATTATATTAAACCTAAAAATAACATTATACATAAAATTATAAACTACAAAATAAAACCCAAAAATAAAAACCCTAATTTCGGCAAAATCTACAATCCAATATCATAAATTACAACCAAAATCAACCAAAATCCTAAATTAGTTTATAAATCACACAAAACATTCATGACATTTAAGATTTTGATATGAAATTGAGTTACAAACATACCTCTAGGTCGGTGGGAGAAGGAGCAAGGGAGGCTAGACCGAGAGAGAGAAAGAGATGGCGACGAGAACTGGCTTCGGCGAGGAGGCGCGGCGAGATTTGGCGTCGGCGAGAAAGCGGCGAAGTTTCAAGGTAGGTTTAGGAGAGGAAATTGCACAGAAACGGCCGAAATAAAGGTCTGAGGCGAGAGGAAGTAAAAATATGGAGAAAGAAATCGAAATGAGGCTTTTATAGTGTTGACCTAAATTTTTTTACGACATTTCGCCGCGGCGAGTGAAATACGTGGCCGCAGCGAGATGTTTCCACAACGGTACAATTACCCGTTGTGGAAACATCTCGCCGCGGCCACGTATTACACTCGCCGCGGCGAAATGTCGTGGTTACACATGTTCCCACAACGGTTTATCGTACCGTTGTGGAAACAGTTCGCCGCGGCGAGAAGATGCCTTGGCCGCGGCGAGATTCCACAACGGGTCACCATCCCGTTGTATAAACCTTAATTTTTTTAAAAAATTCCACAACGGGACAAGAGTCCCGTTGTGAAATCATCAGGATTCCACAACGGGCACTACTACAAAAATAGGATTATACAACGCTTAAAAACAGTTGTAGAATGATTCTACAACGCTTCTTAAGCGTTGTAGAATGATTCTACAACGCTTCTTAAGCGTTGTAGAATCCTGCGTTGTAGAAGCTTCTACAACGCTTAAAAATCCGTTGTAGAATCCAACAGCTTTCTACAACGCTTAATTATCCGTTGTAGAAACTAAGCTTCTACAACGGATTCTTAAGCGTTGTAGAAGCTTCTACACCGGGTTGAATCCATTGTGTAATTTTTAAACATTTTCAAACATCTCGCCGCGGCGACGTATAATTCGCGCCGCGGCGACATATTCTACAACGGATCTTCAATCCGTTGTAGAAGCACGTCGCCGCGGCGAGAAATATAAGTCGCCGCGGCGAGTTGTTTGCCGCGGCGAGTTACGTTCCACGCCGCGGCGAGAACATTCTACAACGGATAATAATCCGTTGTAGGAAGGGGATGAATTTTTTTAAAAAACTCGCCGCGGCGAAGAAAAAATCTCGCCGCGGCGAGACTAAGATTTCTAATTTGCCTGCTCTCGGTATCTTGTCTCGCCGCGGCGAATAATATTTCCCGCCGCGGCTCGAATTACTTGCCGCGGCGAGAAAAAAAGTTCGCCGCGGCGAGAATCATTTATTTTCAATCAAGAATCTGTTTTTTACACGATACTAGCACCTGAAAATAATCTTCAATACAAAAAATATCTAATATATACATTCATCTTCAAATATCCTCATCTTCAAAACATTCAAAATCTAATATATACATCTTCAAAAAAACTAGCTAATCATCACAGTTAATAAATGTTTGTACATAAGTTACCCATTCTTCTCTAACTCTCTCTAAATCCTCTTTCGTATAGGATTTCTTATTTTCTAATTTTCCTACACCTCCTACGACTATATCACGCATATAAGAAATGACAAAATACCCGCATTCCGTGTTTCCCGTTTGTCTCGGAGCGTCCCAAGCCTTGATGTACGTTGATTGCCCGTTACTATTGACGTTTTGATGCTCGAGCTTGAAATCAACAAGAACCCTATATAACACGGAGATTATAAGAGAAAAAACATCTAGAACGGTTTATAATAAAAATTATTTAAGAAATCAAAATATTACCTTTTTATCAATCGATTTAAATCGGTTGGGATTTTATTTCTCAACGGGTCAAAGAACATAGCGCTATTTCTCCAAAGGTCGAGGACAACGAGCATCCAATGCGCACCTTTGTTATACGGTATCAAAACTAATTCACCAAATTTGCAATCTCGTACCACGTTTCCAACGTCCTTGACTCGTTTTGACAAATAAGCCTCCTCGTCGTCATTTTCGATATACGAACTTAAGCTCGGATTTATAAAACAAAAATTTCGAGTCTTCTTCGCCTTTTCTAGCCTCGAGCGTAGATAGCTATGACAAACAAATATTTAGTTGATCAAAACACTAAATATTGAATATTGATATTAAAAAACGCATATAAAGAAAACTTACTCCATATAAACCGTTATGCTCCCCGCGCCAATTTCCAAGTATTGCAAAAAATCGGAAATGTCTTCAAATGACACCGGAATCGGGATAGCCGCGAGACTTGGACTAACATCGACCATAATCACATCCCATTCCGGTAACATTACTTTGTTGGCATGTTGAGCGAGCAATCGATACTTGGGATTAATCACCTTGTACGGAATCTTCTTAGCATCATCGATGCTAGCTTCACTCTCAAAGCCGAGCTTTGAGAGTTGTTTGACAACCGGACCGCGACTCTCTATTCCCGAGTCCATTTCCATGAGTCTCTTCGGCCACGAGACAAACCCGCCTATAGCATCTTCAACGGTTTGAGCTTCTTCGGTGGGAATTGGCAATTTTGCTTTTTTAATCAAAACCCCCAAAACGGCCACGCGTAAATTTCCTTCCTCCAAAGGTGTGAAATGAACTATGCCTCCATTCATGTACGCTCGCCCATTTGCAACATGAATTGTGCCTCCGAACTCGGTGTCATCAATGAAAAGAAGACACTCGACGCTTTCATCCGAACTCGGTGTCACCGGCGTGGTTGGATTCAAAGAGCAACTAGCACGAACACTATTGGGTTTTTCCACAACAATAGGATCGATCTTCGGACGATCATCAACAATGATAGGATCGATCTTCGGACGATCATCAACATCGTCGTGTTCTAAGCGAATCAAGAATTTTATCAATAACTTAATACCAAAACATTTATCTTTAATAAATAGATAAAAAAAAAATTAAACATACCTAAAGAGACCGCTTCATTGACGTGTTCTTCAACATTTGCCATCTCTTTATCATCAACAACATTCGCGTTGAGATTCTCTTTCACTTGCTCGACACTAGGCGACTCGACATTAATGCTACCATTTCCACCGAATGCCTTCATCACCAAAGACTTTAACTCGCTCATTTCCCGACGCATCTTCATTACTTCTTCGTTGGGCGTTGGAGGAACAAAGTACTTAAAACGCGACGTGTGTTTGGATTGACCGCAAACTCGCGACGTTCCCAAAGCTTCTTGCAAAACACTCTTTCCCGATTCCGGCAACCATGTCCCTTGCGATGCTTGTTGTGATAACGTTTTCTACACATAAAATTATTTGAAAATAAAATTACAAGGTTAATTGTTATAACAAAGGTAAAGAACTTACGATTTTTTCTCCCATCAATTTGTCTTTCTCATCCTTGTAGTTATCTACGTCTTTCATTCGCGAGTCAATCCAAAGTTCCTCTTTCGTAGGCCATTCCCCCGTTTCGTCATGCTAGTAAAAAGTAATTATATAATAAATTAAAAAGTAATTGCAACATTTGAAATAACTAAAAGAAAAAAATGAATCTAACCTTTTCTTGATCAAGCTTTCGATATCCATTTCGGCCCGTTCGAGATTTGTACACACTTTTTCCGATATTTGATTTCCCATGTTCCGATGTTTGTTTGAACATTTCGGTTCGTCTATACTCAACAAATGCTATCCAATCTTCTTCGGTGATACTTGTATAGTATTTCAAAATACAAGCCGGTCTCTTTAAGGCGATTGGTTCGTTGATTATGTCTTTGAGTAGATCGTTGTATATCTCATGACGAAATAACCTTGCGGCTTCTCCGACTCTCATAAGGCAATTGTGTTTTTGTTCGATAGGAATCGTAAATCCTTCTTGCATTTCGTTCCAAATCCGTTCTTTAATTTGGGCGTTGTCTTTACATCTCCAATCACGCATCGAAAGTGGAACGTGTTCTCTTGCTAACACGCCAAAGTAACTCGACAACTCATCACCCTCTTTACCGATTGGTTGCCCTTTATCATCAAATTGTACCGGGATTTTTTTACCAACTGTTTTAGCCTTATTAACCCGACCCATAAGAGTGTTTCTTCGTTTTCCTTGTTCATCGGAGTTAAGCGCTAGTTGTCTTCTAATTTTTCTTTTACCACTACCGCTAGAAGTAGTAGTAGTGGACGACATTGAATCTAATAAACAAAATTCAAAACATAATTTCAATTTTCAACTCAATTGTAATCAAAATTTCAACTCAAATGTAACAAAAATCCAATATAAACTCAACTCCAATCACAATATAAACTCAAATCCAATCCGATTCTAAACAAAAACACAATTTCAATCCCAATTCAATCTAATATCAAATATATTTCCCAATATACTAAAATCCAATATACTAAAATCCAATACAAATTCTTCCTAACTTCAAATAAATACCAAATTCTAACTAAATAATAACATAAATCAAATTAAATTCAAAACAAGTTGGGAAATAACATACCCGGTGAAGGCGAGGACGTGGCGAGCGAGAGGCGAGGTGGAGGCGGGGTTGGGCGAGATGGAGGCGGGGCTGGGCGATGTGGAGGCGTGGCAGGGGCGAGGTGGAGGCTGGGCGGGGTCAAGGTGGAGGCAATGAGTGAGGGTGAGGATTGGAGAGAGAGGGGCGGGGAAAAGAGAGTATGAGGGCCGGAGAGAGAGGGGCGGCGAGAAAAGAGGGTGGTGGCCGGAGACAGAGCGACGGCGAGAAGAGAGGGCGCACGGCGTGGTGGCGCGGAGAGAGATGAGTGAGAGGGAGAGAGCGCGCGAGGGCGCGGGGGCGCACGGCGTGGGCGCGGAGAAGGATGAGTGAGAGGGAGAGAGCGCGGGGGCTCAGCGAGGTGAGGGACGGAGAGAGAGAGAGGGGCCGAGAGAGAGAGAGTGGTGGGGAGAGAGGGGCGGAGAGAGAGAGAGAGTGGTGGGAAGAGAGTGGCGGAGAGAGAGAGAGGGACGAGAGAGATGAAAGGAATGAGAAATGAGGGAAAATTGAAAAAAAAAACGCTAAGTATATGAAATGGGCGCGGGTAGTTAAAAAAATTTGAAATTTTCAGATTTTAAGACGCTCCTACAACGCTTAGAATAAGCGTTGTAGGAACTCGCCGCGGCGACGTGTATTTCCCGCCGCGGCGAGATGTTTCTACAACGCTTTTAATAAGCGTTGTAGGATCCTCGCCGGGGCGACACCAAATTCTCGCTGCGGCGAGACTTACCCAGAAAGGTCTCGCCGCGGCGAAAATGTGCCATCGCCGCGGCGAGGTAACCCTAGATGTTCTCGCCGCGGCAGTATACAATTTCCGCCGCGGCGAAATCTTTCTACAACGCTTAAATAAGCGTTGTAGAAGCCTCGCCGCGGCGACAGAGACTTCCCGCCGCGGCGAGGAATGCCATCGCCGCGGCGAAAATTTATGATGCCGCGGCGAGCCTATATGTCTGGAACATGGTGCTCTCGGTAAGATTTTCGCCGCGGCGACGACGTGTTCCCGCCGCGGCGCAATACTCCTGCCGCGGCGGGATTTGTACCTCGCCGCGGCGTGACTTGTCGCCGCGGCGAAGACATGTTTTTGCCGCGGCGAGGACATTCTACAACGCTTTTGGAAGCGTTGTAGAATGTCTCGCCGCGGCGAAGTAGAATTTCCGCCGCGGCGAATGACACGAGACTGGTGATATAAATTCTCATTTCTGGTCTTTTTCACTTTGTACTCTCTCATAACCTCACTCGAAAAAATATTTCCAGTACCTTTTCTACTCATTCTAGAGCGTCCTCGTTTACTAGTCTCATCTACACATTCAAATCTTGTAAGTTCTTCTTTAACTTCTTCTAATTGTTGTTCTCTTGATAGTTTACTAATTAGAATTGGTAATTTTTTTGTATAATTAGGGTTTTTCTATGAATATGAGGAAGTGGATGTGGGAGAATAGATTGAATGAGATATATCGGAAAGGTGTAGATGAGTTTTGTGATTTTGCTAAAGAGAACATGGTAGATTTGAAATCTATTCGTTGTCCTTGTATTAAACGTGGAAATCATAGACATTTTTCGATTGATGTCGTTCGGACCCATTTGTTTGCATATGGAATAATGACCTCGTATCAAAGATGGTTCTACCATGGTGAGGTTTTTCGTTCTACGGCAAATGAGGATGATGTTGAAGATGATATTGATGATATGTGCGGAATGATGAATGATTTGGAGGACGATTTTGTTGAGCGACCGGAATTGTTTGAGTCCATGATGAATGATGCGGAGACACCATTATATGAAGGGTGTACAAGCTATTCGAAGTTGTCATTTTTAGTTACATTATTTCATTTGAAAGCGTCGGGGGGTTGGACAAACACTAGTTTTACTCTATTGTTGGAAACACTGAAAGATGCATTTCCGAAAGACAATAAAGTACCTTTAAGTATGTATGAAGCAAAGAAGACTTTGGGTACATTAGGCATGAAGTACGAGAAATTCCATGCGTGCCCAAATGATTGTGTTTTATATAGACACGAGTATGAAGATCTAGATGAATGTCCGACGTGCAAAGAGTCACGGTGGAAGAAGGGTAAAATTCCATGTAACGGGGTTAAAGGAGTTCCAGTTAAGGTACGTACATTTTCATCACTTGATTAGGAAATACATGTAGCTCATATTCATTATTTATTACTGATTTTCATTAAATATATTTCAGTCGTTATGGTACATTCCTCCAATGCCGCGCTTTCGTCGAATGTTTAATAGTGTCAAACACGCGAAGAACATGGTTTGGCACTCCGAAAAGCGTATCGATGATGGTATGTTGAGACATCCTGCTGATGCTGCACAGTGGAAATCATTCGATTTAGAGTATAAGGATTTCAGTGTTGATACTCGAAATTTGCGCCTTGGTCTAGCTTCTGATGGAATGAACCCGTTCAGCATGATGAGCAGTAAATACAGTGTTTGGCCGGTTATACTTGTGAACTACAATCTCCCTCCAAAGCTATGTATGAAGAGAAAGTTCTTGATGTTAACGCTTTTGATTTCAGGACCGAATCAACCAGGAAATGATATTGATGTCTATTTGGCACCGTTGGTCGATGATTTGAAGATGTTATGGGAGAAAGGGATGGAAGTTAAAGACGCTTACCGTGGAGATTCGTTCAACTTAAGGGCAATGTTAATGTGGACTATTAACGATTTTCCGGCCTATGGAAACTTGTCAGGATACTCTGTGAAATGCTCGATTGGTTGTCCGATTTGCATGAAAGACACATCTTCCATCCGTTTGAAGCATGGTAAGAAAACTGTTTTTCTGGGTCATAGAAGATTCTTACCAAGAGATCACTCGTATAGAAGATTGAAACAAGCATTTGATGGAAATTCAGAAGAACGACCCCCTCCTAGAATTTTGTCTGGTGAAGATATCTATGAGATGGTTAAAAACGTCAATGAAGTGCTTGGGAAAAGAAAGCGGAGTGCTAGTACTAAAGAATCGTTCAAAGAGAATCCTTGGAAGAAGAAATCGATTTTCTACGACCTTCCTTATTGGAAGACACACTACGTCCGGCATTGTCTGGATGTTATGCACATCGAGAAAAATGTTTGCGAATCGCTTATTGGTACACTTCTTGATGATCCAAATAAATCGAAAGACGGAATAAAATCTCGATTGGATCTCAAAGAGATGAATATTAGAAGCATTTTGCATCCCGATGAGGGGGGTGGGAAAAAAACAAAATTACCACCGGCAAAGTACACTCTAGATCGAAAGGAGAAAAAGAAATTGTGCAACTGGTTTGCTTCTATTAAAGTCCCGGAAGGTCATTCGTCAAACTATAAGAGGTTCGTGTCTTTGAAAGATTTGAGACTTATTGGAATGAAGACGCACGACTGTCATGTGCTGCTACAACAAATGTTGCCTCTTGCTTTGCGAGGAATTGTGCCAAAAGATGTGAGGTTTGCAATATCAAAGATATGTGTATTCTTTAACTCGATTTGCTCGAAGGTCATCGATCCAACTCGATTGGATTTAATGCAGTCAGAATTGGTGAAAACTCTGTGCTTGCTCGAAAAGATCTTTCCACCTTCGTTTTTCGACATAATGATCCACTTAACCGTCCACTTGGTACGTGAAGTGAAATTAGGAGGGCCCGTATTTTTACGGTGGATGTATCCAATCGAACGTTATATGAAAGTGTTGAAAAGCTACGTGAAGAACTACAATAGGCCGGAAGGAAGAATAGTTGAAAATTACATAGCAGAAGAGTCGGTTGAGTTTTGTTCTGAGTATTTAGCTAAAACAGACGAAATTGGGTTACCCAAGAATACCAATTTTGATTCAAAACCTCTATCTAAAGGTATTTTTTTTAACACTTTATTTGTTTATTTAAATTATATATGAACATTATTTTTAAGTATTTGTATCATTACAGGTACTTATTCGATCGTCAACCGAAAAGAATGGGAGCAAGCAAGTCTCCATGTGCTACACAACGTTTCCGAGGTCAAGCCATTTGTTGATATTCATTTGAATGAGTTGAGAGTGAATAATCCAAAGAAGGGTAGAAATGAAAAATGGTTGCAAGAAGAGCACAACCGTTTGTTTCAAAACTGGCTTGGAAAACGCATATTTAAAGAGGCAGGACATTCATCTACGTTGAGTAAACTATCTGGCGGGCCTTCCTCAATGGTTACAAGGTACACTGCTTGGTCTGTTAATGGTTTTACATTTTACACAAAGGAACGAGACAATAAGCATCCCGTACAAAATAGTGGTGTTACATTGTTTGCGGAAGCTTTACATGTTTCGTCGGCAAAAGATAAGAATCCAAAACATGCTTTTATGAAGTATTACGGATACATTGAAGATATTTGGGAACTTGATTATTGCGGGTTGCGAGTCGCATTATTCCAGTGCAAATGGGCAGACAATAATCACGTTAAAGTTGATAATGACGGAGTTACAATTGTCGACTTTAGACGGATTGGCTACGAGAATGATTCATTTATTTTGGCTTCGCAAGCAAGTCAAGTGTTTTATGTTTCGGATCCAGCAAATCCTGAGTTATCGTTAGTGGTTCATATGAAAGCGAGAAACGGTAACGAAGAAGAAGACGAAGACATGTCTAGCATTCCTCCGTTCACATCAGGATTACCGCCAATTGATCAAGAGGTGGATGATCTTGATAATGACGATGTTTCACATCTACTTCGTAAGGATATAGATCCTATTTTTGTTTAATATTGAACATTTAGATAATGTATTTTCATTTTGGATTTGATGTTATTCTCCTGTAGACAACGTTATTTTCCATTCAAAATTTCTCTATACAATGTCATTTACATTAAAATTACATTTCTCCGACATCGCCGCGGCTGAGTACAACTCTCGCCGTGGCAGGATCATCTCGCCGCGGCGAAATACAAATCCTGCCGCGGCGAGGACCCTTCTACAACGCTTAAACAAGCGTTGTAGAAACCTCGCCGCGGCAACGTATATTCCATGCCGCAGCGAGGATATCACGCCGCGGCACGAAAATAACCTCGCCGCGGCGAGACAAGTTCTTTAAAAACACAGACTCTCGGTATTAAAAAATGAAAATCTCGCCGCGGCGAAATACAAATCCTGCCGCGGCGAGGACCCTTCTACAATGCTTAAACAGGCGTTGTAGAAACCTCGCCGCGGCAACGTATATTACATGCCGCGGCGAGGATATCCCGCCGCGGCGGGAATATTACCTCGCCGCGGCGAGACAATGTCTTGAAAAATACAGACTCTCGGTATAAAAAAATGAAAATCTCGCCGCGGCGAAATATAAATCCTGCCGCGGCGAGGACCCTTCTACAACGCTTAAAGAGGCGTTGTAGAAACCTCGCCGCGGCAACGTATATTACATGCCGCGGCGAGGATATCCCGCCGCGGCGGGAATATTACCTCGCCGCGGCAAGACAATGTCTTGACTCGCCTCGCCTGGCCGAACTCATCAGCTCGCCTCGCCCTGGCTGAGCTCATCAGCTCGCCTCGCCTGGCCGAGATCGTCAGCTCGCCTCGCCCGGTCGAGCTCGTCAGTTCGCCTCGCCTGGCCGAGCTCACCAGCTCGCCTCGCCCGGCCGAGCTCATCAGCTCGCCTCGCCCGGCCGAGCTCATCAGCTCGCCTCGCCTGGCCGAACTCATCAGCTCGCCTCGCCCTGGCTGAGCTCGTCAGCTCGCCTCGCCTGGCCGAGCTCGTCAGCTCGCCTCGCCCGGTCGAGCTCGTCAGTTCGCCTCGCCCGGCTGAGCTCACCAGCTCGCCTCGCCTGGCCGAGCTCATCAGCTCGCCTCTCCCGGCCGAGCTCGTCAGCTCGCCTCGCCCGGTCGAGCTCGTCAGTTCGCCTCGCCCGGCCGAGCTCACTACAGACTCTCGGTATTAAAAAAATGAAAATCTCGCTGCGGCGAAGTAATATTTTAGCCGCGGCGTTAAGCACTCGTCGCGGCAACGTATATTCCATGCCACGGCGAGGATATCACGCCGCGGCAGGAAAATAACCTCGCCGCGGCGAGACAAGTTCTTTAAAAACACAGACTCTCGGTATTAAAAAATGAAAATCTCGCCGCGGCGAAATACAAATCCTGCCGCGGCGAGGACCCTTCTACAACGCTGAAACAGGCGTTGTAGAAACCTCGCCGCGGCAACGTATATTACATGCCGCGGCGAGGATATCCCGCCGCGGCGGGAATATTACCTCGCCGCGGCGAGACAATGTCTTGAAAAATACAGACTCTCGGTATAAAAAAATGAAAATCTCGCCGCGGCGAAATATAAATCCTGCCGCGGCGAGGACCCTTCTACAACGCTAAAAGAGGCGTTGTAGAAACCTCGCCGCGGCAACGTATATTACATGCCGCGGCGAGGATATCCCGCCGCGGCGGGAATATTACCTCGCCGCGGCGAGACAATGTCTTGACTCGCCTCGCCTGGCCGAGCTCGTCAGCTCGCCTCGCCCGGTCGAGCTCGTCAGTTCGCCTCGCCCGGCCGAGCTCACCAGCTCGCCTCGCCTGGCCGAGCTCATCAGCTCGCCTCGCCCGGCCGAACTCGTCAGCTCGCCTCGCCCGGCCGAACTCGTCAGCTCGCCTCGCCCGGCCGAACTCGTCAGCTCGCCTCGCCTGGCCGAGCTCGTCAGCTCGCCTCGCCCGGTCGAGCTCGTCAGTTCGCCTCGCCCGGTCGAGCTCGTCAGTTCGCCTCGCCCGGCCGAGCTCACCAGCTCGCCTCGCCTGGCCGAGCTCATCAGCTCGCCTCGCCCGGCCGAGCTCATCAGCTCGCCTCGCCCGGCCGAGCTCATCAGCTCGCCTCGCCTGGCCGAACTCATCAGCTCGCCTCGCCCTGGCTGAGCTCATCAGCTCGCCTCGCCTGGCCGAGCTCGTCAGCTCGCCTCGCCCGGTCGAGCTCGTCAGTTCGCCTCGCCCGGCCGAGCTCACTACAGACTCTCGGTATTAAAAAAATGAAAATCTCGCTGCGGCGAAGTAATATTTTAGCCGCGGCGTTAAGCACTCGCCGCGGCGAGACTAGTCACGCCGCGGCGAGAAAGGTACCTTGCCGCGGCGAAGAAGCACTCTACCACCTAATCATTCACTTTTTTTTCCAATATTTAACCTGTTCTCCAACTAAAAATGATCCAATTAAAATTTCTACAATCAATAAAACAAACAAAACTAGTCTTAAACATATAACATCAAGTTTCAAACATATATGAAATAAAACACACCAAACGAGTCTCAAACAAAGACTGAAGTCTCAAACACACAAATAAAACACAGTAATCTAGTCATAAACATAAACAAACCAAGCGAGTCTTAAACTGAAACTTAAATTTAAAAAGAGTTTGAAATTCATATGGAAGAGTTGGTGTTGTTGGTTGTTGAAATTTACTCGTCATTCGGTGGTGGTGGTGGTGGGTTCGCCGGATATTGAGGAGGTGCCATATGCGGTGGCCACTCTGGTGGTGCGTACGGATAGTCGGAGTACTGAGGATATGGAGGAAATAACACCTGATTCTCTTGGTTGATGTCCCACCGAGAGTAGAGATCATTCATCTGGTTGATGTGAGAGGCGCCATACTCCGCTTGTTGGTGCATGTACTGTTGCGTGTGTTGGAACCCGCCGACGAGATAGTTGGAGCAATGAGCAATGTAGTCGATGGTGGTGGGGTCGATTACCGGAGGTGCTGGTAAGCGCAATAGGGGCTCCGCTTCCCCCTCTTCCCCCTCTTCCTCCGCGGCCTCCGCTTCTTCCGCTCCCTCCGCTTGTGGATCCTCCCTAATCTTGTACCGCTCGATAATGGAATCCGTAATAGGCCCCATTGAACTGTGGATCGTATCCCTTTTCGAGCGTGGTACCCCCGCATTTGTACAAAGGCCGGTAATGATCGCCGGATATGGCAAACCGTGTCGTTCATTAGTATAGTCGAGTTTCTTCATCCAATTATAGATGAATCGACCGACGTTAATGGAAAGGCCTTTAACAATGCAGAACAACACCTGGATACGATCCTCGTCGAGAGTGGTGAAGTGCTTGATCGGATAGAGACGCGCGCAAACAAAGTAAATCCACGCTTTAGCGATCCTGGTGAGTTGGTCACGCTTGAGTACCCTTTTTCCTTTTTCAGTGACCCAATCCTCTCCCGGAATGCACAACACCCGCGACATCTCCTCATGGCTGCAACTTCTTAGCCATTCTCGATAGCCCTCGTTCTCGAAAGGCACATCTGGGGTCCCAAGAAGATCGTTGATAGCTTCGATACTCATATCGACCGGTTTCCCACGGACCATCACAACATCACCTTGGGAGTCCGGCAAGTTTGCGTAGAATTCGTACACAAAGTTGATGTTCGATTCGAACTCGGGTACAGCACAGTACCTTCCCCAATCATGACCAACTATGCTGTTGCGGATTTGCTTTCCTATATCCGACGTATTGCTTAGTGTGAATCCTCTCTCATGGATAATGTTACGCGGCAAGATTTTGTCGTAGCGTTCCTCCGCGACCTTGCTAGTAAAGATACTCGAGTTGTATTCCTCTTCGGGAGACTGTTGACGAGGTCGCTTGCCTTTTACTTTACTCTGACCTCTGGAAGAGCTCGGAGCCTTGGGGACCGCCGTGTTTTTAGTTTGACGCATTTTCAAGCTCCTACAAAACATAATCATAAACAATTGTACAATTAACATATAACAAATTATATATCAATTCCAAGAATATATATTTAAACATCTATGTAACAATATGTCACAAATTCATTGAACAAATCGATCAATCACAAATTCATAAACAATTCAATCTCAACATTAATGTACATAACCATTTTAACCACAAACCTATGTAACAATATGTCAAACACAATCCGGACATTTCAATTTAACTCAAATTCTCATACAAATTCATTCATATCAACAAAACCATAATTTCACTAAATTCACTCATTCAAATTCCACTAACCTAAATTCACTCATTCAAATTCCACTAACCTAAACCCTAATTTCTTGTTCCAAAAAGAGAAAATCAAACAAAACCCTAAATTTGTGAACTAAAAAAATCAAACTATATGCAATTCGGGTAAACACAAGAAATCCATATCAACAACACGAAATTAAATCAATAAACCACCTTAAAAAACTTTTAAAATCATACCTTACAATGAGGCGGGAAGAGAGAGAGAGAGAGAGGCGCTAGAGGAAGCACGGCGAGAGAAAAATGGCGGCGAGGACAAGGCGAGAGAGAGTTGGCGGCGAGGACAAGGCGACGGCGAGATTTTTGGGCGGCGAGGACGTGGCGAGGGATTTTGGAAGAGAAAAACTGAAAAGATGCGGCCGAAAATGGTTGTCTCGTGTGTGGGTATTGGAAAAAATGAGAAAAAAAAACTGAAAACGGCCTTTTATAGTGAAAACCTAAAAAATCTCGTCGCGGCGAAAATATGTCTTCGCCGCGGCGAGACGTTCCTACAACGGTTATTATAACCATTGTAGGAACGTCTCTCCGCGGCTAGATTCCTCAGTCGCCGCGGCGAGACAGTTTCTTAAAAAACTGCTTGGCCACGGTATCCATCTCGCCGCGGCGCAGGATATTTCTAGCCGCAGCGAAACTTATGTCGCCGCGGCGAGAAATATCTATCGCCGCGGCGAATAGATTCTACAACGCTTGTAAATAGTGTTGTAGAATGGTCGCCACGGCGATGTTGAAATTGTGCCGCGGCGAGGCCCATCCTTCTACAACGCTTTGACTATGCGTTGTAGAAAGTCCTCGCCGAGGCATAAATCACGTGGTGCCGCGGCGAGGATTCTACAACGGATTGTGTAAACGTTGTGGAAAATCTGAAATTTAAGTACTTCTACAACGCTTAACAAAAGTGTTGTAGAATAACTAAGTTTCTACAACGCTTAACTTTAAGCGTTGTAGAAACCATCAGATTCTACAACGCTTATCCATAAGCGTTGTAGAAACACCGAGATTCTACAACGCTTAGCCATAAGCGTTGTAGAAACACTATGTTTCTACAACGCTTATGTTAAGCGTTGTAGAATCCCTAGTTTCTACAACGCTTATGTTAAGCGTTGTAGAAAGTGGGTTGTATAATCCAACATTTGTAGTAGTGGGGACAGTTGTTCCGTTGTGGAATCATCACGATTGCACAACGGGACTCTTGTCCCGTTGTGGAAACGTCATGATTCCACAACGGGTCAGCATCCCGTTGTGGAATCTAACATTTGTAGTAGTGCTAGAACTTCTGGTCAGCCTCTCGGAGAACATTCTGTGCCCAAACCCTCACTCGAGCTCATAAAAAAAACCTCTTCTCTATCTGATCGCCTATTGGAATATGTGAAGCTCATATACATAGTCTGTTTGAGAACGCGAAATTCGTCGGACCTTTTAACCTAAAGGATCGAAACAATACAGAGGCAAACGAACAAAGAGATGTAATTTCGATCGATTCGCCATTGTTGGATCTAAAAGCAAGCACAAAGGTTTTTTTTTTTCCTTTTTCTCTCACAAACATCGACGCGACAATCCAATCGAGAGAAACTAGGGTTTACGATTCAGGTAAGATTGAGAGAGAGAGAGGGAGAGAGAGAGATAAGAAATGAAATATTTGTTTTTTTAATAATTAATATATCTAATAACAATATTTAAATATTAAAAGTATTTAAAATAACCAAAAATACTATTATACCCTTTAAAATCATGCCACGTCATCAAAAAGTTAAACTTAACGTCCAAATACTGACGGAAGTGGCAAGTTGTAACACGTGTCTAAGTTCTAAGATTAGTTCTGCAACAATCGCGAGTCCAGGGGGTGAAATGAAATCGAGGTACGAGTCCAGGGGGTAAAAAAGGAATTAATTCTAATTATTTATTGGTTGCTGGCCCACATAAATTTTTATTTTAGAAATTTAACTAATATGACCTAAAAATGAATTAAATATCAAGATTAGACCTCAATTTTTAAAATATCCATAATGGACTTTTGGACAAAAAATGGACAAAAATGCCCGTCTGACCAATTTTTTAAAATTTTGTCTCGCCCAAGTATTCACTTCACTCGATTTCTCTCTCTCTCTCAACCCAAAAAAATTTATCGACTTGTACGTTTCCATACGATATTGTACGACGGCGTACGACGTAATACGAGTTGATACGATGGCGTACGATGGAACCTCTTCGAATTCCGGCATTGGTGGATGCCCAAAAATCCGAGCTCTCAAAACATCGAAAAAGGTGAGTTTTTCAATGATTTTCTTGTTAAATCTCATTGCATATAGTTAGAATAGTGATTAGGAATCAGTATTTGTATGATTTTTGTTGATTTGAGCTGATTTGGGTCGGATTTAGAAAGTTAGGGTTTGAAATTAGGGAGGAAATGCCATAGGATACGATAAATTTAATGAAACGTATGACGCCGTACGATACGATACGATACGATGTCATAAGATGAAATTCATAGGTGTGTATGATGCCATACGATTCTGTACGATGACTTTAAATAATTTCAAAAACTTTGGTCATACGATGCTATACGATATCGTACGACACTATACAATACAATACGATGATGTATGATACTATATACTGTAGTTGTGACCGATTTTTTTTTTGTTTGCTTAGGAAAATTAGAAGTGCATTTACAACGTGCCTTTCCTGGGTGTATCACGTATGGTGGGACCGGTATCTTGAAGATCATTCGTAAGAGATTTGACGATCTTAAGATCAAAGATCGAATTGTTGGGACTCCGTTCGAGCAGTTTTTTTATGGAGACCAAACTCAATTTCTCTCCGGTGCTTGTACACACTCTTGTACAACGTAAGATCAAGGCAAACGAGTGGGATTTGGATTACGCAGTAAACGAGTGAGATTTGGACGCCTCAAAATCTCCATGATCTGTAGGTTGAGTTATGAAGACGGTCCGTCCAAGAATAAACAAAACAAGCACACGAGTGATAGGTTGATCATTGAGCACCGAAACAGAGTGGCTGGTTGTAATTTAAGTGCATTAGTAGCGGCGTTCAATATCAGTTAGAATCCGGACGATGCATTCAAACTCGGGTCTCTGGGTATATGTGTTGGGCTATCTACTAGGGCAGACAGCCAATAAAGTGATCAAAGAAAAGTGGCAAAAAATTATGCTTATCGTTGAAGACTTGTGGTTCTTATTCAAGATGCCGTGGAGAAATATCAGCTGGTCCAAGAGATAGTCCAGCCTCTCGGTCAACCTAAAGCACTATCACGAGGCGTTGCTAAAGAAGTTGAAGGAAAAACCAGATGTAGCTCAAAAAGAGGTCAAGTCCACGTTGATGGGTATTTTGCATACCCTTCATTACTGGGATTTCGAAAACTATCCCAGAGATCGGGATGAGATTCGGTTAAGGCCCATTACCAAATTCATAAAGATAGATGCTCATTTCATCATAGAAAAAAGTGGCATCCAAGGTCATCGAAATTAGTTATGTCCGAACACTTGAGCAAGTTGCATGTGTTTATCAAGCCTCTAGCCCTACATTAGTTTGTTTACTTAACTTTGTTTAATTTTACATAGCGTGCAAACTAAATCTGATACTACATGTTTAGATTGAGGAGGCGTATAAGGATCATAAGCCATAATCGTTAATTGTAAATGAACGGTTGTAATAAGTACTCAATGTAGACATGATAAAGAAAGATAGAGAATCGGAGAAGATAGAGAGAGTTCCGAGACTTTGAATATTTTCTTATATTTGATATGAACTTGTATCACCTATTTATACATATGGTGGATACAAGAGAGAGTGTAATAAATACATGTAATAATACTATCTAGGAAATAGAAAGTAATAAATGTTACACAGAAAATAAGACATGGAAAATAGATGACAAATAAATGCAACACATTTTCCCATGTGATATGAGTTCCAAGGAGTGAGGATTTCCGAGGCATGCTTTTCAGGAGGAAGGCACGCTTGTCAGGAGGAAGGGCGAACTGACGAGCTGACGAAGTGACCCGGGAGGGCGAACTGACGAGCTGACGAAGTGACCCGGGAGGGCGAACTGACGAGCTAACGAAGTGACTCGGGAGGGCGAACTGACGAGCTCGATTTCAACACTCCCCCTCAAGCTTGACTGTATATGTTGAGGAGGTCAAGCTTGCTGCATAGCTCGGAGAAGGTTGCTCGAGGAAGGGCTTTGGTGAGAATGTCGGCGAGCTGACGACCTGATGGAACGTATTCCATATCGATTATTTTTTCTTCAATCTTTTCACTGATGAAGTATCGGTCGATCTCGATGTGTTTTGTTCTGTCATGATGGACTGGATTTTTGGCTATGCTGAGAGCAGCTTGATTATCGCAAAAGAGCTTGATTGGACCGTCGATGATGATCTTGAGGTCGTTGAGAACTCTCTTCAGCCAGATGCCTTCACATACTCCGCTTGCTAAAGACCTGAGCTTGGCTTCAGCACTACTTCTTGAGACAACGGACTGCTTCTTGCTTCGCCAGGTAACAAGATTTCCCCAGACGTATGTGCACATGTCTGATGTTGATCGTCTGTCTGGAACATATCCGGCCCAGTCCGCATCTGTGAACACTTCGACACCACGACTTCGTCTTTTCTTGAAGGAGAGACCAGTCCCTGGGGCAGCTTTGAGGTATTGGAGAATCCTCATAACTGCGTCCATGTGAGTTTTCGAGGGATTACTCATGAATCGACTTACCATACTCACTGCGAATCCAATATCTGGTCTCGTGTGAGTTAGGTAGATGAGTTTTCCTACGAGCTGCTGAAATCTTTCTTTGTCGGTGGCGGCCTCGGTGGTGCGATCTAGAAGTTTCACATTGGCATCCATCGGAGTGTCAACTGGTTTACAGCCAAGCATGCCAGTTTCTTTGAGGAGATCCAAAGTGTACTTGTGCTAGGAAACAGAGGTGCCATTTTCCGATCGAGCTACCTCCATGCCGAGGAAGTATCGTAGGCTGCCGATGTCCTTGACTTCGAACTCAGATGACAAAGTTTGCTTCAGTCTCCTGATCTCTTCTAGGTCGTCTCTGGTGATGACTATGTCGTCCACATACACACTCAGGATGGTGTGCTTGCCTTGTGTTGAGATCTTTGAGAAGAGTGTTGGATCGGCTTGACGTTGTTCGTAGTCGCAACGCTTGAGTACATTGGAGAATTTCCCAAACCATGCTCGTGGGGATTGTTTTACACCGTACAGAGACTTCTTGAGTTTGCAGACTTTGTTGGCCCCTTGATCATTGTCGAATCCTGGTGGGAGTTGCATGTAGACTTCCTCTTCCAGTTCGCCATTTAGAAAAGCATTCTTGACGTCGAGCTGACTGAGAGGCCAATCTAAGTTGGCTGCTAATGAAAGAAGGATTCTGATGGTATTGAACTTCGCGACTGGAGCGAACGTCTCTTGGTAGTCGATGCCATAAGCCTGAGTGTACCCTTTAGCAACAAGACGGGCTTTGTATCTCTCCACTGTGCCATCTGGATTATGTTTGATGGTGAAGAGCCATCTACATCCAACAGTTCGCTTGCCTGGTGGTAGTTCGACGATATCCCACGTATCATTCTGTTCGAGGGCTTGGATCTTGGCATGACTTGCGTCTCGCCACTCGGGACTTTGAAGGGCTTCCTCGATGGAGTTCGGCACTTTTCCTTCATCTAACCTCGCCACATAGGCTTGGTAGCCCGTAGATAAGTTCCCATAGTACACGTAATCCTCCATCCTGTATTGACCACACGACTGAGCAGGTTTTCTCAATGCAATTGGTAAGTCCGGAGATGAGGTGTTACCTTGTTCAGTAGTGTCGTGGTTCAGGTTCGAAGAGACATCTAGTTCGCGAGCTTGTACCGGACTCTGGGTGATGATCAGTTCGCATGGAGAGGGTTCAGAGGCTTGCGAGCTGGGAGTCGGTGACGAACTGGACGGACTGGAAGGACTGGACGAATTGGACGGACTGGAAGGACTGGACGAACGGGACGGACTGGAAGGACTGGACGAACTGGGAATATCTTGAACATGTGAGGTTGGACTTTGAGGCGAGGTCAATTCTGGGTTTATGATGAGCCAATTTGGTAAGTCATTTTCATCATTCTCCCCATGACGAGCTGAATTGGCGAAGTAAGGACTGAACTCATGAAAAGATACATCCATTGAGACTATGAATTTTTGTGATCGGGGTTCATAGCATTTGTAGCCTTTCTGGGTTGCTGAATAGCCAAGGAAGATGCACTTGAGCGATTTTGGTTCAAGTTTACCTTGGCCATAAGAATGGGTGAAGACTGAACAGCGGAAAACTTTTGCAGGTAGGGTTGAGATGAGTCGAGAGTGAGGGTATGTCTCTAGAAGGACTTGAGATGGGATTTTATAGCCAAGGACACGGGATGGCATTCTGTTTATGGGGTAGGTGGCTATGAGGATTGCTTCTCCCCAAAAATGAGATGGGACGTTTGAGGAGAACATGATGGCTCGGGCGACCTCGAGTATATGTCGATTTTTCCTTTCGGCTACCCCATTTTGCTGCGGGGTGTAAACGCATGAGCTGGAGTGAATTATGCCATGTGTTTTGAAGAAATCGCCGAGCTCGGAATTAAAGTAATCTCGAGCGTTGTCTCCGTGGACAATTTAGATGGAGGTGTCGAATTGTGTTTGGACCATTTTGTGAAAGATTTTGAAGAGGTTGGATGTTTCAGATTTTTGTTTCATCATGTATATCCAACTGAGTCTAGTGTGATCGTCAACAAAGAGATGAAACCATCGCACTCCAGTCATATTGGGAACTTTTGAGGGTCCCCATATATCACTGTGAATTGTGGCAAATGGGCGAGATGGTTTGTACGAGGTGGGGTGATATGAACTTCGAGTATGTTTAGCGAACTCACACATGTCACACTGAATGATATTGATATTTTTATTGATAAACAAAGAAGGAAATAGTCTTTTGAGATACATGAAATTTGGATGTCCTAGTCTAAGGTGATTGAGCATGATCTCTTTATACTGGGGTGATTGTTGGGCGAGCTGACACATGGCGGGCTGATCTGGCTTGATGACATAGAGTCCGGTACTTAGCTCGGCATTACCAATCTGTCTCCCCGTGACCTATTCCTGAAACACACATGAACTTTCATCAAAAATAGTTCGGCACTTAGAGTCTTTGTTGATCTTATGCACAGATAAGAGATTGCATTGCAGTTGGGGAACAAAGAACACTGATTCTAGCCTCATGGACTTCGTCAAGACCACAGTGCCAATACCAGTGACTTGAGTCTTGGCTCCGTTGGCGATGGTGACTGATATGCTTCTATTACAAGCGGAGTAAGTTGTGAATAGACTTCGATTACCAGTCATGTGATCAGAGGCACCGGAGTCGACAATCCATGCTGTGGGATTCTCTGAGCTTACATGGAGGGCTCTAGAAGAGTTACCTAGAGAACCAATGCCCGAGTGTTCTCCACTGACTTGGACTTGTTGGATAAGCTTTTGGAGAATAGCGAGCTGGTCGTTGCTGAAGGGAGAGGAGTCCGAGGTCGAGGTCGAGGCAGCGGACGAGGTGGATACTAAGTTTCCAGCTGAGTTTGGATCCTTAGTGTCTCGGGTTGACTTCGAGCTCGGTGGTTTCCCATGCAGCTTCCAGCAGGTTTCTCGGAGGTGTCCAGGTCGTCTGCAATGATCGCAGTAGGGGCGAGGTTTGCGAGGTCTCTCTGTTACGACGCGAGCTACAAGTGCTTCGTCTCCATGCGTGGTGAGGGCAGACGAGTCTGAGGATGAGCTCGGAATTGAGCTCGATTGGATTACACCAAGCATGAGTTTCCTCCTACTTTCCTCGTGTCTGACCGCAGAGAAGGCTTCACGGAGTGATGGTTGTGGTTTTGTACTAAGTATCCGACCTCTGACCTCGTCGAGGTCTTTGTTGAGTCCGGATAATAGTTTAAACACACGTTTGGTCTCCACTATCTTGCGGTAGAGTTTTTAGTCTTCGGGGTAGGTCCACTGGTGATGTTCGTAGAGGTCGATCTTCTGCCATAGATGCGTGAGCGAGCTGAAGAACTGAGTAACAGACATCTCTCCTTGACGTAGGTCGTGGAGAGTCTTCTCAGTTTCAAACAGCTCTGACACATCTTCTGAGTTGGAGAAGATTTCTCTAGCTGCTTGCCAGATTTCTGCTGCCGTTGGGTAAAGGAGGAAGGTTTCCCTGATTTCAGGATGCATAGAGTTTATGAGCCAGGACATCACCATGTTGTTATCTGCCTTCCAACTCTTGAACGCCGGATCTTCGATCTTTGGAGATTTTGCCGCGCCTGTTAGGTAGTCATCTTTACCTCGTCCCGATATGAACATGAGCACGGATTGTGACCACTGTAGGAAGTTGTGACCATTGAGTTTGTGGCTCGTGATATGTTGGGAGAAGGATTCAGATTGAGACTGAAAGGTGGTCGGAGTAGTGTTCATGGTGATTGATTTTCCCTGCTCTGATACCATGTAGAAATGATAAAGAAAGATAGAGAATCGGAGAAGATAGAGAGAGTTCCGAGACTTTGAATATTTTCTTATATTTGATATGAACTTGTATCACCTATTTATACATATGGTGGATACAAGAGAGAGTGTAATAAATACATGTAATAATACTATCTAGGAAATAGAAAGTAATAAATGTTACACATAAAATAAGACATGGAAAATAGATGACAAATAAATGTAACACATTTTCCCATGTGATATGAGTTCCAAGGAGTGAGGATTTCCGAGGCATGCTTGTCAGGAGGAAGGCACACTTGTCAGGAGGAAGGGCGAACTGACGAGCTGACGAAGTGACCCGGGAGGGCGAACTGACGAGCTGACGAAGTGACCCGGGAGGGCGAACTGACGAGCTCGATTTCAACACTCAAGAATGTAATTATATGCCTCGAACAAATTGGTTGGTTAGTCAGTCAAGTTGTTAACCAATAAAACAACTCTCTCTCATCGTCTCTCTCAGTAGTCTACATTGATATACATTAAAGAGATATGGTGTACCCTACATAAAATTTAGCTTTTATCCTTTTCTTAAATATCACAAGAATATACTATTATAGATATTATTTTAGTCATGATATGTTTCAAATGCTCATGATGTATATATAGACGATAATAACTATGCGAATAAAGAAAAATATATTTAACCAGCATAAAAAAGTTTCATTTCAAGAGAATATCTTATTGGTCGAAATAAATTAAATTAACTAAAACAATTAATTTAATTTACTTCGGCCACAAAATTAATTTAATTTATTTCAGTATGGTGAACTATTTTGTTAATAAAATGAAATTTTTACTGATATTTAAAAAAGATAGTTGGTTATTGAGCTACTGGTCAAATTGTCCCATTAAAGTTTATTTGTCCAACATGATATCCCATCATATACATAGAAATATATAAAGTCGATATTTCGTCCCATGTAGGTAAAGAAAACAAAAATATGAAAGATTTATGAATAATAAGTACAAAATCAATTGATATCTCGAATCAAAACATGTTTTGCATGATGGCTAATATTAAGTATCTATTACCCCCAAGGACTTTAACTTGGGTGGTAAGACCTCTTGCATGTGAGTTGATATCTGTGAAAATGTGAGGGTTCAATCTCTAAAAAATGCATTAGCGATGTTTGAAAATTAGATCTTATAATTTTTGTTTATATATATTTAATGTAATTGATGGTGTGATGTAAAATTGAATTTTTCAAAAACAAAATATATTAATTATTTATTGATTGCTGGCCCACATTAAATTTTATATGAGAACTAAAACTAATTAAATATCAAGATTAGATCTTAGTTTTTAAAATATCCAAAATAGACTTTTGGATAATAAATGGACAAAAATGCATGTCTGGCCAAGTTTTTAAAATTTTGTCTCGCCCACTCATACACTTCACTCGATTTCTCTCTCTCTCAACCAAAAAAAAAACTCAAAACTTATACGTTTCCATATGATATTATACGACGGCATACAACGGAATACGAGTTGATACGATGGAACCTCTTCGAATTCCGATAGTGGCGGAGGCCCAAAAACCCGAGCTCTCAAAACATCGAAAAATTAGAGTTTTTCAATGATTTTCTTGTTAAATCTCACTGGATATAGTTAGAATAGTGATTAGGAGTCAGCATTTATCATTCTTTTTTGTTGATTTGAACTGATTTTGGTCTGATTTAGAAAGTTGGGGTTTGAAATCGGGGATAAAATGCCATAGGATACGATGAACTTAATGAAATGTATGATGTCGTACGATACGATACCATACAATAAAATTCATAGGTGTGTATGATGCCATACAATTCTATACGAAGACT
This sequence comes from Urtica dioica subsp. dioica, assembly GCF_054948205.1. Classification (NCBI taxonomy): domain Eukaryota; kingdom Viridiplantae; phylum Streptophyta; class Magnoliopsida; order Rosales; family Urticaceae; genus Urtica; species Urtica dioica. The sequence goes on from NC_142766.1 coordinate 8,336,509, forward strand.
TTAATTTTTTTCAAAATTTTTGGTCGTACGATATTGTACGACACTATACGATACAATACGATGATGTATGATACTATATGATATGTTGCAATTTTGACTGACTTTTTTTCATTTTATTTGAACAATTTGAAGTTTATTCACAACTACACTACAACGTTTACAACATTTACCGGCGATTTTTTTCGTCGGTAATAACCCGGAAATCGTCGCTAAATGTATTTAGCGACGATTTTAGCGACGATAATAATCGTCGCTAATTGTCCGTGCCTAAATATATTTAGCGACGATTTATTCGTCGGTAAATATTTAGCGACGATAAAGTCGTCCCTAAATGTTGTGACGAGAAGTTTTTTTTCATTTTGAAACAGATAATTAGCGACGACTTTGTCGTCGCTAATTAGCGCGGTAAAAATTCCCGTGTCAATTAGCGACGTAAAAGTCGTCGCTAAATGTTGTGACGAGAAGTTTTTTTCGTTTTGAAACGGATAATTAGCGACGACTTTGTCGTCGCTAATTGGCGCGGGAAAAATTCCCGCGGGAATTAGCGACGACAAAGTCGTCGCTAAAAAATTGTGTGGAATAATAATTAGCGACGATTTTATCATCGCTAATTATTATTATAATTTTTTTTTCGTCGTTAATTATTTATTTTTTACGGTTTTTTGGTTGTGAAATTCTAAAATGAAAAATCAAATAAAAACTAAATTATATTATCCAAATCAACAACTATATAAAATCCGGTTACGTACGTTTTCGGTTATCGAGAAATATGTAAATAATAAATACACAAAACAACTAATAAACCACTAGTCGCGACGTTTGCTTTGTCGTCCCGCCGCTCGTTTTCCCCCTCCTCGACGAGAAACGCTCTTCTGCTGGCGCTGAAGTTCTGCACGCTGCGGCGTCGGAGTAGACTGACTTGGTCCGCCGGGCGTCGTCTGCTGGCTAGCGTCGGGAGTCCTCTGCTGGCCGCCCGTCGGAGTGTGGACACCGGGCGTCGGAGTGTGGACGCCGTCCGTCGGAGTCTGCTGGCTGTGGGATGACGGAGCGTGCTGCGAACTCTGCGAAAATTGAGGCATAAACGAGCTCAGGTTGAGGCCGGGCACCTGACTCTGTATTGCCTCGGCGAACGAGGCGATGGTCGACGTGAACACCTCCTGGGAGATATATCCTGGATGCGACGTCCCAGCCTCCGAACTACCGTAGACTTCGGTGACTTCAGCCGCCATCCGTGCTCCCTGTGGCACCAAACGTCCGACGCCGGTCAAGTGATCAGACCGCGAACCCATAATATCGCGGATCGCCTGCTGCTCTAGGACGGAAATATCGACGTCCGCTCGTTGTTGCTCAGCAACGTGTTGAATCTATCGATCAGTCGATCCTGATATAATTAACTAGTTAGTATTTATTAATCGAAAAATAAGAAAAATAAATGTAAACTTACATAACGTGCGGAGGCTTCAGGAGTCAGCCACTCGGACTTGTCGGACTGATGTTGGCGCTTGTAGTTCGCAAACAAGCTCTCGAAAGCGCCTGTCTCGGCGCTCTTCTGCATGTAAACAAAACTTCAAGTGTTAGATAATTTTATCTATTTGATGTATCATATAAACATAAAACTTACGTTCTTCATGCGGTGGGTCGAGAACCCAATCGTCCCCTGTCGAGTCTTCGTCTTCTTTTTCGCGCGATTCGCCTTATTCTTCGCTTGTATAGCCTGTTGTAATATAAGTAAACGTACACGTAAATAACAAATCGTTTAATAAACATTCGATTAACGTAAATGATTCGATATTACCTTAAATTCATCGCTCGTATATCGTTGTATCAGCGTCTCCCATTCGGTGTCGAGCTTAACGGTCTTCGGTTTCAGCGACCGCGCCACCTGTACGCTGCTCTTGCAGTCGATGTCGAACCACGATCGCAATGTATGCCTCCAATCGCGAAGACGAGTCTTCGCGTCTCGAATGATTGCTGCATCCACAATCGCCTTCTTCTTCCCGGTTGCATCACCATCGACTCGAATGTCGTACTTGTCTCGAATCGCTGCTCGGATCTCTGCCTCCTTCGCCGGTCCCACGTTCGTAGTCGTCCACCTTGGGACCGTAGGCGAGATCTGGCTGCAAGAACGATTGAAACTCCTCGTTATAAATAACGACTTCCTTCACCCCGGGGCGCCGTGCACGCTCAGATCGAAGCCCGACCGTCGGCCCACGCACGGCCGGTTCGATATGCTCGTCTTCTTCTTCGACGCCATCACGTACGGGCGCCGACTGGCAATAATTCGAGAGATGGGCTAAGAAGTCATCCCCGCCTCCGCTGCCTCCAGCTCATGTAGCCGCAGCCATCTGAAATTCAAAACAAAATTTATTTAGTTATGCATTCGTAATGATTTAATCAGTTAATTTAGTAAGTAAATGAAAAACGTTATATACTATCAATCATCGTCGTCTGACAAATCATCTTCTTCCATCAAATCTTCGTCCTCAGTTTCTTCGTCATCGATAAACTCTTCTTCTTCAATATTTTCCAACAAGTTCACTGCGTCGTTGCTCACGGGCTCTGGTATCGCAGACTGATGACGCGTTGACAGTGAATCTAAATCTAACGGTTCTACTGACAACTGAACTGAAGACGAAGATTGACCAAGAATGAGGTCAATATCAGGAAGATCCCACACATTTCGATGATTACACTCTTCGACGATTCGCCAATCAGGACCATTCAAGTTATCTTCCAAGTAGAAAACTTGTTTCGCTTGAGTTGCCAAAATAAATGGCTCGTCTTTGTACCATTCTTTTGCCACATACACGCTTGTCAAGTTATTGTCGTTGCGTGTCCTTTTCCTCGGATCTTGGTCACCGAACCAACGACATTGAAATAAGACGACGCGACAATTGTTCTGATACGTCAAGACAATGACGTTTTCTACTTGACCGTAGAAGTCGTGACCTCCTTCACTTGGTACACATACCCCGCTATTCTGAGTCGTTCTTCTGCTATCACGTTGACGGGAGATAAATTTAACTCCGTTCACTACACAACACGGATACGTCTGTGGTGCGAAATGTGGTCCCAATGCCAATGCATATAATTCGGAGGTAACGGATAATCCGTCTTGGCTCATGCGAAATACCTACATACAACCATTAACGAGTCGGTTATTAGTTATCTCATATTCTTTGAGTTTAATAGTCAAATACATTTTCCCAAAACCACTTTGGGAACTCAAGTCGATGCGCTTCTTCAACATCTGGCCGACCTTCTAATTCCATGAGATCTATGTGTTCACTGAAATAAAATTCATGTTCATTTAATACATCACTTCGTATAAATATAATTCAAGTTCATTTATTTCACTCATTTACCTCATGAAATCGTCAATTTCGGGACAATTTCGTAAAATGTACCACTCAGCGAGCAATCGTATATTCTCATCTAAGCGTATCGTGGTCATCTTCCCGTAAGGCCGACAACTTGATGACTGAAACACCGATAACTCCCGTTCGACACCTTCGAAGTTAGACGCGACGTCTGTTCGTTGGGGCATGTTGAAACGATTCTCAACGCCTTCTAGATACCTTGAGCAGAATGTCAATGCTTCATCTACAACATAGGCTTCGACAATTGAACCCTCTGGTCTAGCTCGATTACGCAAAAAGTTCTTGAGCGTTCCAAGGTATCTCTCAAATGGATACATCCACCGCATATGAACTGGACCTCCGTTAATTGCCTCCTCCGGTAGATGCATTACCAAATGAACCATGATTGTGAAGAAATCAGGCGGGAAAATTCGTTCCAACTTACACAATATAAGCTTCACATCCTCTTGCGCCTTCTCAATGTCTGAAATTACCAGCGTTCTAGAGCAAATAAGTCTGAAGAAGTTGCAGAGCTCTATTATGGCATCTCGAATTGTTCGATCCAGAAAAGGACGAATAGCAGGAGCCAATAGGCGCTGCATAATCACGTGACAATCGTGAGACTTCAAACCCGTCAACCTCCCATCCGCGGTAACATTCTTTTTCAAATTCCCCGCAAAACCATCGGGAAATCTGACAAATCTCAAGAACTCAGTAAACCGCTTCCGTTCTGAAGGTGTCAGAGTGTATGACGAAGGCGGTTTCATCCATCTATCTCCTTCTTGGTACAAATGAAGCTCGTGCCTTATGTTCCAGTCCGCCAAAGTCAAACGCACCTTATCTGTGTCTTTCGTCTTCTCCTCGATGTTCAGCAAGGTACCCAGAAGATTGTCGCATACATTCTTTTCTATATGCATTACATCGAGGTTATGCTTCAGCGTAAGACTCGACCAATACGGTTCTGCCGCAAACATGGGATATTTTCGGTCGATCTCCTTCCACGTTGCTCCGTCTGCAGGATGTCGCAGTACACCATCCTCTTTAATGCGTTCATTCTCGTGCCACTGCATCTCTAGAGCTGTGTGCCGACTCGCGTATAGTCGCTTAAGTTGATCTTTCAGTGGAAAGTAGCGCAACACTTTATGCGCTACTTTTTTTCCACCGTCTTTCTTCAGCCACCGGCTCTCATTACAAACTGGACACTCGTCTAGATTGGCGTTCTCCTTCCAAAACAACGCGCAATCGTGTTTGCAGACGTGAATCGACTCGTAACCCATACCAAATCGACGCAATTTCGTCTTTGCTTCATAGTGTGACTCTGGAATCGTGATGCCGATCGGATGAGATTTTTTCAGTACTTTCAGTAGCTGATCAAACGACTTATTCGTCCACTTGTTCATCACTTTCAAATGCATCAACGTGACAACAAATGAGAGTGACGAATACTCCGTACAACCCGGCCATAATTCTGTGTTCAGGTCGCTGAAAAGGTCATCGAACTGTCCATTCTGGTATTCTGTATTCGGGTCAATATTGTCATCGTCACCGTCTACGTCGTTGTGATCTAAGATATCGTGTACAGCATCAAACATCCCTCCTCCTCTGTACTCCGAGAAGTCATCTTCTTCCTCCCCGTGAAAGTTCCACCCCGTGTAATTCCTCTTAAATCCTCTGATAAAGAAATGATTCTCTATATCGGGAATTTTTTGCATCAACACGTTGTTACACCTCTTGCATGGACACTTAACTCGTCCTTCGCCATTTACGTGTTGTCGGGCCATTGCCATGAACTCTGTCAGGCCAGCCGCAAACTCAACGCTTAAACGTTGGTCCTCGATTATCCAATTCCTATTTTGATAACTCATTTTATCTATAGATTGAACATTTCAAAATTTAGTAATTTTCGGATTTTATTTTATAATTTCACGATCGATCCTACCAAAATTTCGGCAGAACCTCCCCTATAAACCTAACAACCTGGCATCAAGCCTTTAACTTTAAAACCTGCATAGAAACATCCTAAAACTAACAATAAATCCAACCTCATTGGTTCGATTATTAAAATTCATAATCCATCACATTTTTCATCATTTCTAACAACAATTAAATACAATTCCATTTAATTTACATAAACTAACTAATTGTTTTTACATAATTTTACCAAATATAAAATTTATAACAAATATATAATTCATTTATAATTTATAACAAATATATAATTCATTTATAATTTATAACAAATATATAATTCTAAAAATATAAATTATGTAAATATAACTAATTAAAATACATTTATAACTAATATATAACTAAAGTTTATAATCCTATATATATTAATCATATATAACTAATATATAACTAATATATAAATAAATTTATAACTAATATATATTAATCCTATAACTAACTAATATATATATATATATATATATAAAGTTAAAAAAAAAAACTTACCGATCGGTATATAAGAGGGAGAGCGGTGTGGAGCGGCGGAACGGTGTGCAGCGGCGGAGCGGCGTCGGTGGGTGGAGCGGCGTCGGTGGTGGAGCTGCGTCGGCGTCGGCGGCGGAGCGGCGGAGGAGCGGCGGATCGGAGGAGCTGCAATGGGAGAGAGAGACTTTAGGAGAGAGATGTGAGGAGAGAGAGAGAAGTAGTGAGGAGAGAGAGACTTATCGGGGAGGCATACGGCGGAGGAGCGTCGGCGGCACACGACGGAGGAGGGAGAAAGTAGAGAGAGAAATGGAAGTTTTAGGGTTTCTGAGCGAATGGGGAAGCTGGGTCGCGAGATCTGGTATTTAAAGACATTTACCGACGATTTTATCGTCGCTAAATGATTTCAAATCGTCGCTAAATGAACTTACGTTAACCAGGCATTTAGCCGCTATTAGTAAATTTCACATATTCAGCGACGATTTTATCGTCGCTAAATCATTTCGTTTTAATTTAATGGGAGGGATTTTTCCCTCTTTAAAATTCGTCAAAATTTGAAAACATTTAGCGACGATTCTGTCGTCGCTAATTGTATAGCGACGATAAAAACAATATTTAGCGACGATAACATCGTCGCTAAATTTTTTCGTCTTAATTAAATGAATTCAGAAATCATTAGCGACGACTTTATCGTCGCTAATGATTTTCCCGCGAACTTAGCGACGACAAAACAGAATTAGCGACGATACATTCGTCGCTAATTATCTTTGCCGCCAACCTTTAATATTTTTCGCACCAAAGAATTAGCGACGATATTATCGTCGCTAAAAGGGTGATTAGCGACGTTTTATTAGCGACGACTAAATCGTCGCTAATAGTTTCGTCGCTAAATGTGGTCTTTCTTGTAGTGCGTGCCTTTCATGAGCCTAGCACATACGGTGGGAAAAGTATCTTGAAGACCATCATAAAGATATTTGACGATCTTAAGATCGAAGACCGAATTTTCGGGACTCCGTTCAAGCAGTTTTTTACGGAGAAGAAACTCAATGTCTCTCCAGTGCTCTAACACACTCTTCTACAATGTAAGAGCAAGGGAAACGAGTGGGATTTGGATTAGGCGTTAAACGAGTGAGATTTGGACGCCTAGAATACTCCCTGATCTGTGGGTTGACTTATAAAGACGAACCGTCCAAGGACGAACAAGACCAGCGCACGAGCGATAGGTTGATTACCGAGCACCTGAACGGAATAATTGGTTGCAATTTAAGTGCATTGGTAGCGGCGTTCAACATTTATTACAATACGGACAACCCATTCATGCTCAGTCTCTGCATATTTGTGTTGGGCTATCTACTAGGGCAGCCGGCCAATAAAGTGATGGAAGAAAAGTTGCAGAAATTTCTGCTCATCGTAAAAGTGTTGTCGTTCTTCTTAAAGATTCCATAGGGAAATATCAGCTGGTTCGAGACATAGTCCAACCTCTCGGTCAACTTGAAGCATTAATATCACGAGGCGTTGCTGAAGAAGTTGAAGGAAAAGCTGGATGTGGCTCAAAAAGAGGATAAGTACACGTTGACGGGTAATTTGCATATCCTTCATTATCTTGCATTCGAGGCTATCCCAGAGATCGCAATGTGATTTGGTTTAAGCCCATTACAAAATTCATAGAGATAGATGGTCATTTCATCAGTTAAAAAAGTGACATCCAAGGTCATCGAAATTAGTTATGTCCCAACACTAGAGCAAGCTGCATGTGTTTACCTAGCCTCTAGCCCTACATTAGTTTGTTTACTAAGCGTGCAAACTAAATCCGATACTACGTGTTTAGTTTGAGGAGGTCGTATTAGGACTATAAGCCATAATCGTTAATTGTATATGAACGGTTGTAATAAGTACTCAAGACTGTATTTATATGCCTCTAATAGATTGGTTAGTTAGTCAGTCAATTTGTTAATCAATAAAACAAACTCTCTCTATCTCTCTCTCTCTCAGTAGTCTACATTGATATACATTAAAGAGATCTCGTCTACCCTACATAAAATTTAGCTTATCCTTTTCTTAAATATCACAAGTGTATACTGTTATACATATTATTTTAGTCATGATAGGTTTCAAATGCTCAGGATGCATATATAGACGATAATAATTATGCAAATAAAGAAAAATAGATTAAACTAGCACAGAACAATAATTTGAAAACTTTCAACGAGAAATAGGAAACCTATCGGAAAAGTAATTTATGGATGAAAAAGATTTTTCGTCCGTATAGATATGCTATTTGTTTTGAAAAAAAAATCATTTTAAGAAATATCTCACTAGATCGAAATAAATTAAATTAACTTAAACAGTCTATTTAATTTATTTCGACCAAATTAAAGTAAATGTATTAATAAAAACAATTAATTTAATTAATTTCAGTTGAACAATGTTCTTAATAAAATGAAATATTTTTTTTGTTTAAAATGATAATTGGCTATTGGGCTATTGGTCTAATTGTCCCATTAAAGTTTATTTGTGCAACATGATATCCCATCATATACATAGAAATATATGAAGTTGATATTCCGTCCCAGATAGGCAAAGAAAACAAAAGTATGAAGGATTTATGTATAATAAGTACAAAATCAATTGATATGTCGAATCAAAACATGTTTTGTATTGAAATTATGTTTAGTCACAAAAACAAGATATCGCACACAATGTATTGACAATATGGCCGACAACTTGCTTAAATACAGATAATGGATAATAAACAAGAAGTGCGGTAAAAGAAAGACACACAATATGGTTACCCAGTACGATGCAACATCACCTACGTCTGGGGGCTCTCAGCCAGTGGAAATGATTTCACTATATAGTAGTCAATACTACAAGCAAGGTCTTATAAGATTACATCAACAAATCAAAGCCCTAGAAACTATTACCACGAGTGAATACCAAGACCAGAGACTCCCCCTGAATTTGAGAACGCTCTCAATTCCACATTTCTATGACTCGCCTAGGCTCGGTTGACTTTGGTCTTCAACGCACGTGAAACTTCAATCACGTAAATACATAACCCAAATCTCACAAACACTCAGTCTCCAGGAATAGTGTTTGAGGAATCACTTCGTTTTTATCAATACATAAAATCTCCCAGTCTGCTAGTCGAGCACGTCTAGGAACCCTAAGTATTTTGATAAAGCGTCAAGGCTGCTAAGGGTGGAGCACTCGGCTTTTATAGCAGTAATACAACTCTGGAAGTGAATCTAGGGTTTCTTTACGCATACTTGCAAGAATATCACTCAATAAAATTACCAGCAAGGCAATCTGGCAAAATTGGAAACTTGCCAAAATAATAGACTGCGCACAAGAGGAAGGATGTCTTAACAGAAGTTGGAACATGATGACTGACATCTTTCCTCACAACATGCACTAAAAAATAAAGCTAACTTATGATGTAACAACAATCTTCTTCTTTGGCTATTTTTCATAACATGTCTGTGGTGCCTACTTGAGACCGTGAAGCTTGTAGACATTTTGGGGCGAGCAGGGATCTACAAAACCTTTAGGCTTGGCAACATAGACCTCTTCATTCAAGTACCCATTGAGGAAAGCACTTTAAACATCCATCTGGAAGAGTTTGAAGTGGAGATGACAAGAGATGCCAAGTAAGAGTCTGATGGCTTCAAGATGAGCAACAGGTGCAAAGGTTTCATTGAAATCCACACCTTCCACATGTGTATAACCCTGTGCCCTAAGTCTAGCTTTGTTTCGAGTTATACTGCCATTCTCATCATATTTATTTTTAAAAATCCACTTAGTTCCAATAACATTAACATTATCTAATTTAGGAACTAACTCCCATACTAATCCAGTATTCATCATCAATTGCCTCGTTGACATTTTTCGGTTCAATTTTAGAAACAAAGCAGAGATTACCAATCATATCTCGGTAGTTTGCTATAGCTTTTGGGCGAGTGCGCACACCATCTCCAATATCACCAATCACCTCCTCAACATGATGATTTTTCTGAATTCTCCTGGAGGGGACTCTTCTTTCTGGTGAAGATTCTGTTTCCTCAGGAGAAGGCTCTTCATCGGGCACAATGTCATCCACTTTGTTACCAACATCTGTCCTAACATCTGTGCTACTACGAAAAACTTCATCCTCATCATCAGCACTTTTGGAATCATTAGAATTGTCATTAACAACCACATTTATAGATTTCATCATACACTTAGTTCTTTTATTAAAAACACGATAGGCACGACTATTTCTGGAATACTCGAGAAAGATACCTTCATCACTTTTGGGATCAAACTTTCGGCGAGGATCCCGATCAGCAAGGATGTAACACACCGAGCCAAAGACATGGAAGTACTTGACATTTGACGTTCTCCCTTTCCATATTTCATAATGAGTGATAGTAGTACCTAGACGAATGGTAACTCTGTTATGAATATGGCAGACCATGTTGAGAGCTTCAGCAAAGAAGTGAAGAGGAATGTCTTAGGCAAGCATCATCACTCGAGCCATTTCCTGAAGAGTGCGATTCTTCCTCTTAACAATCCCATTTTGCTGTGGGGTGATGGGGGCAGAAAATTCATGAGCTATTCCTTATGCAATACAAAAGTTAGTAAAATGTTGCATTGGCCCCATCGATTCCATGTGTAGAAGTTCTAAAATCCGTGAGGTAGTAAGATGTTGCACCATCTTGTGCGACTTCTTAACTTGTTTTCCAACTTGACAATCACCACATATTTTTCCTTCAACAATCTTTAGCTCAGGAAGACCGACTATAGCTTTCTCAGAGAAAATCTTGTGCATGCTTCTAAGGTTCAGATGACCGAGTTTTTGATGTCATAGCTTAGTTGCATCAGCCTTGGACAAGAGACAGTTGGTGATTTGAGAGTCTTTGACCGGAGACCACATGTAACAGTTGTCTAGAGACCTAGTTCATTTCATAAGCTCATCATGTTCCTCATTTATCACAACACTCATCACGAGAAAAATTAACACGTAAGTTCAAGTCACAAAGTTGGATAATACTAATAAAATTAGGAGAGAGGCTTTCAACCAACAAAGCCTCTGTTAACCAAGACAAACCAGGATAATTAAGCTGACCTTTACCAATAATCTTGGACTTCACTCTATCACCAAATGTAACATGGAAATTAGAGTAAGGTTTTATGTTGGATAAAAAGGCATGAACACCTGTCATGTGATGAGAACAACCACTGTCAAAATATCAATCGTTACCAGTGGTGGCAAGCAAGGAGGTGTAAGCAATGTTGGCGTGACATGACGCAGTTTTCAATCTCCATTTCATGCGAGAATGAGGGGAATGACTTGGTTAAGCTTGCCCGAGGGAGGATTGATACCGATGAAGATTTCTCCCATACAGGCGATAGAAAAAATGCCGAATGTGACCTCTGCGTCCACAGTGATGACAGACCTAACGAGATTTGTTGACAAGAGACCAGATGTCTGAGACATATTGTGCGGCATCTGGGCAGTAGACTTTTGAGGGACAAAAGTAGTCTGCGACGTGGAAGCACCGTGAGTATACCCAAGCCCCTTCATGTTCTTCGCAGGCTTTCAAACTTTGAGAATTTTATCAAGGCTGTCAGTGCCAGAGTTCAACATCCTGACAGATTTAGTCATCTGGTCAAGTTCCCCATTTAAGCAGCTGACTTCGTGCTTTAGATCAACAATGGTTTGTAAGAGCATCGTCTTATCTTCAGTAAGAGCCAGGATGAGAGCACTTTGTTTGTCAAGAACCTGAGACTCTTCAACTCATTTAGTATGTAAGACGCTATAAGCATCATTCATAGCATCATCAGAAAGTTCATCATCGGAAACAATTTTCTTTGAGGAACCAGCAATATAACTAATAGAATCAAGGTCATGAGTCGAAATAGAAGCTGTGAAAGCAACAAAATTGCTTATCTGGTCAGAGTCACTCTCTTCTTCTTCCTCATCAAAAAGAGTGACATTGTAACTATTTTTCCGCTTTTTCAGGAAATTAGGACACTCTTTCTGAATATGCCCAAAGCCTTCACACTCATGGCATTGTATACCTTTACATTTTTCCAGCAGTATTGTGATAGCGTTCACCACCTTTGCCATTCTGAAACTTTTGCTGAAAGTTGTCTTTGACATCTTGAGGGACATTTTTCCCGGTCATCTGGCTGAATCTCTTCATAATCCTAACATAGTTTTTGGCCAACATAGCAATAATATAATCAATTTCATTATCCGAGTAAGAGTATATCTGCTCCTTCTGATCATAGATAGAGCTTTTAAGGGCCATTCCTTTGTGTTTCTTCTCAATCTTGGGAAGAGATAGCTTGAAGGTCACGAGTGATCCCATAAGTTCATCAAACTTCAGTGTCTTAAGGTCATGGACCTTCTCTATGCCAGTGATCTTCATCTTGAATCTTGGGCTTAATGCCCTCAAGGTTTTTCTGTCTAGGTCTTCATGTGTCATACGTTTGCCGAGAGAATAGAACTCATTGGCGAGATCTCTGATACGCACGTTGAAGTCGGAAACAGATTCATCTTAAAACATGGTGAGCACTTCAAAATTCGTAGTGATGTACTGAAGCTTCTACTTGCGCACTTTAGTGGTTCCCTCATAGGCAACAACAAGGATTTTCCAAGCATCTTTCGCACTCGTGCATATGTTTATAAGTCTGAAAACATTTTTATCAGCCTTATTAAAGATAGCATTGAGAGCACGATAATTACCCAAGGTTGCTTCATCTTCTGTGGGACTCCAGTCAGTGCTCATTTATCATCAACAGTTACATGGGCTTCACAATCATGGATCACAGCCTTCCAGTTCTTGCTGTCGAGGGATTTCATAAAAGCACTCATTCGAGCTTTCCAATAACCATAGTTGGTACCATCAGGAACTGGAGGACGATTCACGGACCCTCCTTCTCTGGAACTATCCATCTCTGGAAAACAGAATAAAATACTCAGGAAACCACCTAAAGATCTAGGTGCCTGCTCTGATACCAATTGAAATTTCACTACTACAAATTAACATATTAGGTACGGAAGGGTATTAGGTGCGACATGTCGCACCTAAGCACATATTAGGTGCGACATGTCGCACCAGATAATCCTCCAAGCAACTAAAAATTTCGCTGATGATTAGTGCTATCCGGTGCGACTTTGTCGCACCCAAATCGCTGATAACGTTCTTTCTCCTAGTGTTTTGTTTAGTCACTAAGACAAGATGTCGCACACAATGTATTGACAATGTGTCCGAAAACTTGCTTAAACACAGATAATGGATAATAAACAAGAAGTGCGATAAAAGAAAGACACACAATATGCTTACCCAGTTCAGTGCAACATCACCTACGTCTGGGGGCTCTCAGCCAGTGGATAGGATTTCACTAAATAGTAGTCAATATTATAAGCAAGGTCTTATAAGATTACATCAACAAATCAAAGCTCTAGAAACTATTACCACAAATGAATACCAAGACCAGGGATTCCCCCTGAATTTGAATCCGCTCTCAATTCCACACTTCGTGCACTCGCATGTCCTCAGTCGACTTTGGTCTTCAACACACGTGAAACTTCAATCACGTAAATACAGAACCCAAATCTCACAAACACTCAGTCTTCAGGAATAGTTTTTGAGGAATCACACCGCTCTGATCAATACACAAAGTCTCCCAATCCGTCAGTCGAGCACGTCTAAGAACCTTAAGTATTTTGATAAAGCGTCAAGGCTGCAAAGGGTTGAGCACTCGGCTTCTATAGTAGTCATACAACTCTGGAAGTGAATCTAGGGTTTCTTTGCGCATACTCGCAAGAATATCACTCAATAAAGTTACCAGCAAGGCAATCTGGTAAAATCGGAAACTTGCCAAAATAACAGACTGTGCACAAGAGGAAGAATGTCTTAACAGAAGCTGGAACATTGATGCAGCGGGATTTTGTGTATGAGATAAATGGACTACGATTGTTGATTCGACGCACGAATACTCAATCGAAGAACCTTCCTCCACCTATTGATTTGCTCACGAATACTAGGTCTTGGGCATCAAATCGGGTCCTCACAAGAACACACGAATTTGGGGATAAAAACACAAAGGTTTTAATTTTCATTCATTCTAATCTCTCCTTACAAAATAGGTGCTCATGATTTATAGATGCATCAAGAGACTTTTCATAATCCAAAACTGAATATTAATGCATAAATTAAATCTACTTAACACGATAATAAAAGCTATAATTAAATTAATCGAAAAGAACACAAAACGTCATTTTGAATGCCTAAACGTCAGAATTCGACTTAAATCCCGAGACCCCGCATTGTGGGTCTTGTTTACTAGGTCGATTCCACTCAGAAAACACTACTCTTTTGTCCGTTTCGGTGATCCAAACATTCTTGAAACTGTAGCCCAGTTTGCCCTGCATCATTCTCCCCGTGTTTGACAGAATTTGTCGTCGAATTTGATGCATCTTCAGGTGTTGTGGAAGGAGAAGGATTTTCTTGATGAACTCCAGAGATCGAAGCTCCACCTCAAATAAACTGGACATATTAACAAAGTCTTCGTGAACTCCATGAACTTGATTGATCGTTGAGATGAATGCTATCTTCACTTCTTCTTCTTTCTCTATTTCATTAAAAATTTGGCTGCTCACCAATGATTTCTTCTTCATCATCGCTTTCATCGTAGATCGGATCACCGATTTCCTCGAAGAAATATTCTTCATCTTTTTCGTCGTCAATCTTGAACACCCGTGACATGAAGTCATCATCAATAAATCCAGCAAAAAATTGCATGATTCACGATCGTCTTCGACTCTGATACCAACTGATGCAGCGGGATTTTGTGTATGAGATAAATGGACTACGATTGTTGATTCGACGCACGAATACTCAATCGAAGAACCTTCCTCCACCTATTGATTTGCTCACGAATACTAGGTCTTGGGCATCAAATCGGGTCCTCACAAGAACACACGAATTTGGGGATAAAAACACAAAGGTTTTAATTTTCATTCATTCTAATCTCTCCTTACAAAATAGGTGCTCATGATTTATAGATGCATCAAGAGACTTTTCATAATCCAAAACTGAATATTAATGCATAAATTAAATCTACTTAACACGATAATAAAAGCTATAATTAAATTAATCGAAAAGAACACAAAACGTCATTTTGAATGCCTAAACGTCAGAATTCGACTTAAATCCCGAGACCCCGCATTGTGGGTCTTGTTTACTAGGTCGATTCCACTCAGAAAACACTACTCTTTTGTCCGTTTCGGTGATCCAAACATTCTTGAAACTGTAGCCCAGTTTGCCCTGCATCATTCTCCCCGTGTTTGACAGAATTTGTCGTCGAATTTGATGCATCTTCAGGTGTTGTGGAAGGAGAAGGATTTTCTTGATGAACTCCAGAGATCGAAGCTCCACCTCAAATAAACTGGACATATTAACAAAGTCTTCGTGAACTCCATGAACTTGATTGATCGTTGAGATGAATGCTATCTTCACTTCTTCTTCTTTCTCTATTTCATTAAAAATTTGGCTGCTCACCAATGATTTCTTCTTCATCATCGCTTTCATCGTAGATCGGATCACCGATTTCCTCGAAGAAATATTCTTCATCTTTTTCGTCGTCAATCTTGAACACCCGTGACATGAAGTCATCATCAATAAATCCAGCAAAAAATTGCATGATTCACGATCGTCTTCGACTCTGATACCAACTGATGCAGCGGGATTTTGTGTATGAGATAAATGGACTACGATTGTTGATTCGACGCACGAATACTCAATCGAAGAACCTTCCTCCACCTATTGATTTGCTCACGAATACTAGGTCTTGGGCATCAAATCGGGTCCTCACAAGAACACACGAATTTAGGGATAAAAACACAAAGGTTTTAATTTTCATTCATTCTAATCTCTCCTTACAAAATAGGTGCTCATGATTTATAGATGCATCAAGAGACTTTTCATAATCCAAAACTGAATATTAATGCATAAATTAAATCTACTTACCACAATAATAAAATCTATAATTAAATTAATCGAAAAGAACACAAAACGTCATTATGAATGCCTAAACGTCAGAATTCGACTTAAATCCCGAGACCCCACAATGTGGGTCTTGTTTACTAGGTCGATTCCACTCAGAAAACACTACTCATTTGTCCGTTTCGGTGATCCCAACATTCTTGAAACTGTAGCCCAGTTTGCCCTGCATCAAACATGATGATCGATATATTTCCTCACAACTTGCACTAAAAAATAAAACCAACTTATGACGTAACAATACGCATTATGGCTAATATTAAGTATGTATTACCCCCAAGGGCTTAGCTTGGGTGATAAGACCTCTTGCCTGGGAGTTGATCTCCGCAAAAATGTGTGGGTTCAATCTCTAGAAAAATGCATTATTGACGTTAGAAAATTAGATCTTATAATTTGTGTTTAAATATTCAATGTAATGAATAGAATGATGTAAAATTGAATTTAAAAAGAAAAATATTAATTATTTATAGGTTGTTGGCCCACATTAATTTTTATTTTAGAAATTTCACTAATATGATCTAAAAATTAATTAAATATCAAGATTAGACCTCAATTTTTAAAATATCCATAATGGACTTTTGGACAAAAATGCCCCACTGACCAAGTTTTTAAAATTTTGCCTCGCCCACTCATTCACTTCATTCGATTTCTCTCTCTCTCTCTCTCTCTCTACCCCAAAAAAATTCTTAACTTGTGCGTTTACATACGATATTGTAAGAAAGTACGACGGAATACGAGTTGATACAATGGCATACGATGGAACCTCTTCGAATTACGGCAGTATTGGAGGCCCAAAAACCTGAGCTATCAAAACATCGAAAAAGGTGAGTTATTCAATGATTTTCTTGTTAAATCTCATTGGATATAGTTAGAATAATTAAATGTTTTTGTTTCTTTTTAAGATCTTTAAAATTTTAGTTCACCTTGATTCGATGTGTTTTTTTTAAAAAAAAATTCTTTCAAGTTTTCTAAAGAATTTTCTAAAGTTTAAAAAGTAAGATAAGTATGACGGTCCGAAAAGTCGGGTCGTCACCAAAACAAACAGTGCAATAAAGAAAAGACACACAATATGGTTACCACATTCGGTGCAACATCACCTACGTCTGAGGGCACTCTCCCAGTGGAAAGGATTTCACTATATAGTAGTCAATAGTACAAGTAAGGTTTTATATGATTACAACACAAAATCGAAGCCCTAGAAACTATTACCACGAGTGAATACCTAGACCAGAGACTCCCCCTGAATTTGAGTTCATTCTTAATTCCACTCTTCGAGAAAACGCATATGCCCGGTCGTCTTCAGTCTTCAATCTCACGTGAGTCTTCAATCACATAAACACAGAACCCAAATCACTCAAATACTCAATCTTCTCGAATAGTATTTGATTAACACCGCTCTTATCAATACACAAAGTCTCCCAGTCCGCCAGTCTTGCACGTCTAAGAGTCCAAAGTATCATCAAGGCTGCTAAGGGGGTAGTGCAAGGCTTTTATAGCAGTCATACAAACCTGGAAGTGTATCTAGGGTTTTCTTACCCAGACTCGTAAGAATATTGCACAATAAAGTCACCACCAAGGCAATCTGACAAAACCGGAAACTTTCCAGAATTACAATCTGCGCACAAGAGAATGATATCTCAACAGAAGCTGGAGCATGAAGACCGACATCTTTCCTTACATCTTGCACTAAAAAATAAAGCCAACATATAACGTAACAACACTTCCGAATACTTCTAATATGCTTCAATGATGTTCTAGCTCTCTATTTAGCAGGAGTCATTATTTATAAGATTTTCGTTGATTTGAGCTGATTTGTGTCGGATTTAGAAAGTTGGGGTTTGAAATTGGGGATGAAATGCCATAAGATACGATGAACTTAATGAAACGTATGATGTTGTGCGGTACGGTACGATGCCATACGATGAAATTCATAGGTATGTATGATGTCATACGATTCTATACGATGACTTTAAATTTTTTCAATATTTTTGGTCGTCAATTTTACACGATATCGTACGACACTATATGGTACAATACGATGATGTATGATACTATACGATATATTGTAATTCCTTTATTTGTTTGTTTAGAAAAATTTGAAGTTCATTTATAACGTGCCTTTCCTGGGCCTAGCACGTACGGTGGGATCGGTATCTTGAAGACAGTCAGTAAGAGATTTGACGATGTTAAGATAAAAAAATTGAATTTTCGGGACTCCGTTCGAGCAATTTAATTTCACATTAAAAACTAATCAATTTCTAACATGTTCACAACTCTGACAAAATTTAACACTTTCACAAACTCAATTTCAAGTTCGTACACACACACACACACACACACACACACATATATATATATATATATATATATATATATATATATATATATCCTAATTTCAAAGAAGCATCAATTTAACATGTAAATAACTTCAACTAAAAAACATTAAGATAAAACCCTAGAATTCAAGCATACCCTCACACCAATTTCAACCTAAACACAAAAATTAAAACAAAACCCTAGAATTGGAGTATATTCTCACACCAATTTCAACCAAAACTACATAGTTTAAAACAAAACCCTAGAATTTGAATATATTCTCACCCCATTTTCAACCAAAACTAAAAAAATCAAAATAAAACCATGAAATTTAAGGAAACAAAGCAAGAAACACGTACCTTGAGTGGAAATGTGAGAGAGTGAGAGAGAGAGGTGAGAATGGGAGATAGGACGAGATGCGATAAGAGGCTGTTTTGACGGCGAGATGGTAGCATGGAATGGTCGCGGGGGCGAGGTTGTAGCGAGGGGGTCGTGGCAGCGAGATGTGCACACATACTACGTCAAAAGCGTGAGAGAGAGGTCACATTGTGATAGAAACCAATTAAGAAAAATATTAAAAATGGATATTATACTCGAACCCTAGAATTTATCTAGTATTGTCCGTGGCTAAAGTGTCATGTTTTACACAAATAAATATTGTCCGTTAAAAATTTCTAGCCGCAGCTAAACTTCACCTCACTGCAGCGAGATGTCAAGTCCCTGTTCCACCTCATATTGGCTTCAACACTAGTAGAATTAGGTTAGACTTTACACAACGGGATACAATTTTTTTTGGACTTTTTATACAACATAGAGAATGTCCAGTTGTGAAGTCGTATTTTCTACAGCAAATTCCACTTTTTCCAACGGGAAAATGTCTCATTGTAGAATTTTTGTTGTAGAATATCCATTGTTTGTAGTAGTGAGTGGAATCAATTGACATTAAGAATGAAATTTTCTAAAGGATTGTGAATTTTTGTGTCTAATGATTCAATCTTAAGTAGTTTTGCTCAAATAGGTCCATAAGGCTGAAACATACTATAGAAATTAGATTTGATGAATTAATTATTGGAATAAGATTAAATTATTGAATCAAATATATTTTGAGAAATGCACTTGAAAATGCCACTTAGAGTGAAAACTAGTATTTTGTTTTTTACTTGGTCACTCGGCCAAATCACTCATTACAAGCATCATTTGCTTTTTTTTTTTTCTTTTTTTTTTTTTTTTGGGATAATACTTTCTCTGTCTCCCATATAGTCACTCAATTTTAATCTTATAGATCTAAAACCGTGACATTCCAAGTAGTCTTGTGTTTTGAAATTTGTTTTCAAATCAATTGTATTCATTAATTTGTGCCCGCACAGACATATATACAGATTTTCGTTGACATTGTTAAAGACGCTTTTGTGGTTGCTATTCAAGATCAAGAAAAAGGCGTGTGAAGAGAAGGAGGTTTAGAATCCAAAGGCTAAAATCAAGATAAAAATATATATATATATATATATAAAAAAAAGGGTTAGACCTCGTTTTCAAACTATTATACATCATGTGTAAGTCTTTTATAATCAATTTTAAGAGAGAAGAAAAAAATTTAGAATCCCGACATTTAGCAAATATTTTTCTAAAACATCATATATAATTTCAATAGTCGATTTCAGTTAATGAATACAACATAAAAAATAAAATAAAAAAGACGAAACGTCACGGTATTGACGAAGAACTTAAACAGCTTAAACAAATAAACTAGATGTTAACTTAGGAGATAAGACAAGTCATTCAGCTATACAGAAAACCTTCAATTCCAATATAGCTTTGTGTTAATCTTTTTTCATCATTCTAAAACAAAACGTGGGTGAATGGTCGTTTTCGTTGCAATTATTTAATAGGTATTTTCTAGATTTGTGACCCAGCCTTCATCATGTGATTCACAGAAGTCTTCAGCCAACTTCGTCGACCCGTTATGGAAATTAATGTGAACTTGATTTGAGCATCTTGATAGTACTGGAGAATCTAGAGATTGACTAAATCTCAGTACAAAAACCAAATATTATATTAATATCCCAGAATCACAAATCAAATTATATTTTAGTTAATAATATATACGGTTAAGCACAACCTAAATATATGCTTCTCCCATATATGCGTGCCAGCAATGTGTCGTCCATGCAAACGAGGCACTTCCTAACTCACAAACACGTAATACTTACAAATCCGAAGAAAACAACATTAATAAAACTTATGCTCCTGAATATTGTATTGCGGGATTTTTTATTTACCGATGCTTATAATATTATAAATCTTTCCGATAACTTATGTGTGTGGTGTAGGTGTCTCCGAGCATGTAAAGCTTAATAATTTCGATTTCCCACACAATAACAAACAAAAAACAAGTCCACCGTACAGCGTCACCCGTGGGCATTTAATTACCGATGCATATATTCATGAACTAGCGGGAATTAATTCCGATACAACTACATCGTAATCTTTATGATCGTGAGATGGAAAGCTCAAAAAATATGCAAAATCAAGTTTTTGTTTTTATTTTTATTTTTTTGAATATTTTAAACCATAGAGTTTCTGATCTATAATAAGATAATAATTTTTTTTAATATGGTATACATACGGACATTTAATATTAAGATTTTTAAAATATTTAATGTGAATATTGGACTATCATGTTCTGATAAAAATTTGACCAATTAGACACGACTTTAAGAGCTGAGCACCGATATTTACATTGACGTAAGATGGTGAATTTGAGTCATTACAATTTACAGACAATCTTCCGCTTTAAAAATGTATGTTCTTTTTAATTAGTGTGTTTTTGAACTTTTACGGTTGTAGCGTTTTGACTTCTTTTAACACCATTACTCTAAAACTTTGAACACGTTTTAACACCATCAGTCAGACTATTTAAGTTTGAGTAGGTCGACCCTTGATAAACTTACAAAGTTTTAGAAATTAATAGCGCTAACTTTCGACAATATTTTTTGTATGAGTCACCTATACCACACACATAAAGTATTAGAATATGCACGTACCAAGTTTCAATAAAAAAATTATCCTATAATAAATATTTTTAAAAGTGATAAATAATTTATACTCATCTTGAAAAGTGTAAATAACAATGTCAAAAATATATTTGACATTTTAATTTCGATTATTGGAACCCAAAAAGATGAGACCTGTTGGGATGCAAACCAAAGTCCCACATCAGAAGTAAATGCAAAGAATGCATTGGATATAAGAGACCCACCTAACTCCACTAGTATGAGGCCTTTTGGGAAGGAAACCCAAAAACAAATCCGTGCGGGCTTGGGCCCAAACCGGACAATATCATACTAAGGTGGGTGGCAGCCCAACACGGTGGAGGAACTCGGCTCTAACAAATGGTATCAGAGCCGATGGTTCAGGAGACTGGGAGTTTGGGTTGGGCTTGCGATGTGGAAGGAGAATCCCTCTGTGTGGTGACCTCGCGATGGTGTGCCTTGTGTCGAAAGTCTTCCTGACAATGATGCCGGTCAGGCGGCGGGTCCCGTTAGCGTCCAAACGGAGGTACAAGATGATTTCGTTTGAGGGAAGGACATGTGTATGTGGTCCTTGGTTTGAGGGAAGGATTGTTGGGATGCAAACCAAAGTCCCACATCGGAAGTAAATGCAAAGAATGCATTGGATATAAGAGACCCACCTAACTCCACTAGTATGAGGCATTTTGGGAAGGAAACCCAAAAACAAATCTGTGCGGGCGTGGGCCCAAAGCGGACAATATCATACTAAGGTGGGTGGCAGCCCAACACGATGGAGGAACTCGGCCCTAACAAGACCGTCGCTACAACAAATAAGGTCAATTGGTGCGTAAGAGCAACGGGTGCAACTAGTCGCACCCGATCCCCTAACTCCCGCGAATTTTGAGTCACTTGAGTGACTCAAAATTAGGGTATCAAAGTCGCACTCGAAGAATTTTCTGGTGCGACATTTTGGGCATCGGGTGCAACTTTTGTTGGGAACGATGCCCATATTATTTGTTCTAGTGTGTTTTAGAGATAGATTACGTTTGAAATTTTTATTTTATTTTTATATAATACTTTATGTAAATTATATATATAATTAATTTATGAAACAAACATAAAAATAGAAATTTCATGTCGCCTTTTCAATATATTGAAAGTGTGTTTTAAAGAAAAATAAAATTTTACATAATTTTTTTTATAAGGATTCATTAGATATATACCTTTATAAACATAATAAAAGTGTTATATACCCAATCTTTCTCTAATTGTAAGTAAATAGTCATACATTTTTATTAACATGGCTAAATTTACGTAAATACCTAAATTTATTTAAAAGAAAGAGTATATATGAAATTTTGTCCATATGATAATACATTATTCGAATGATTATGTGCCTATGATTAACGAAAGATTGATTATTTAGCAAGTCACAATTTTTTAGTGGTTTAGTTGCTTAAGAATTCGTTTTGGTGATATATTTTTACCAGCCAAAAGACACGATGAGAAGATGATTGTCCACAGGAGAATAACATAAAATCCAAAATGAAAATACATTATCTAAATGTTCAATATCAAACAAAAATAGGATCTATATCCTTACGAAGTAGATGTGAAATATCGTCATCATCAAAATCATCCATCTCTTGATCAATTGGCGGTAATCCTGATGTGAACGGAGGAATGCTAGATGGGTCTTTCATGCAAATCGGACAACCAATCGAGCATTTCACAGAGTATCCTGACAAGTTTCCATAGGCCGGAAAATCGTTAATAGTCCACATTAACATTGCCCTTAAGTTGAACGAATCTCCACGGTAAGCGTCTTTAACTTCCATCCCTTTCTCCCATAACATCTTCAAATCATCGACCAACGGTGCCAAATAGACATCAATATCATTTCCTGGTTGATTCGGTCCTGAAATCAAAAGCGTTAACATCAAGAACTTTCTCTTCATACATAGCTTTGGAGGGAGATTGTAGTTCACAAGTATAACCAGCCAAACACTGTATTTACTGCTCATCATGCGGAACGGGTTCATTCCATCAGAAGCTAGACCAAGGCGCAAATTTCGAGTATCAACACTGAAATCCTCATACTCTAAATCGAATGATTTCCACTGTGCAGCATCAGCAGGATGTCTCAACATACCATCATCGATACGCTTTTCGGAGTGCCAAACCATGTTCTTCGCGTGTTTGACACTATTAAACATTCGACGAAAGCGCGGCATTGGAGGAATGTACCATAACGACTGAAATATATTTAACGAAAATCAGTAATAAATAATGAATATGAGCTACATGTATTTCCTAATCAAGTGATGAAAATGTACGTACCTTAACTGGAACTCATTTAACCCCGCTACATGGAATTTTACCCTTCTTCCACCGTGACTCTTTGCACGTCGGACATTCATCTAGATCTTCATACTCGTGTCTATATAAAACACAATCATTTGGGCACGCATGGAATTTCTCGTACTTCATGCCTAATGTACCCAAAGTCTTCTTTGCTTCATACATACTTAAAGGTACTTTATTGTCTTTCGGAAATGCTTCTTTCAGTGTTTCCAACAATAGAGTAAAACTAGTGTTTGTCAAACCCCCCCGACGCCTTCAAATGAAATAATGTAACTAAAAATGACAACTTCGAATAGCTTGTACACCCTTAATATAATGGTGTCTCCGCATCATTCATCATGGACTCAAACAATTCCGGTCGCTCAACAAAATCGTCCTCCAAATCATTCATCATTCCGCACATATCATCAATATCATCTTCAACATCATCCTCATTTTCCGTAGAACGAAAAACCTCACTATGGTAGAACCATCTTTGATACGAGATCATTATCCCATATGCAAACAAATGGGTCCGAACGACATCAATCGAAAAATGTCTATGATTTCCACATTTAATACAAGGACAACGAATAGATTTCACATCTACCATGTTCTCTCTAGCAAAATCACAAAACTCATGTACACCTTTCCGATATATCTCATTCAATCTATTCTCCCACATCCACTTTCTCATCTTCATAGAAAAACCCTAATTATACAAAAAAATTGCCCATTCTAATTGGTAAACTATCAAGAGAACAACAATTAGAACAAGTTAAAGAAGAACTTACAAGATTTGAATGTGTAGATGAGACTAGTAAACGAGGACGCTCTAGAATGAGTAGGAAAGGTACTGGAAATATTTTTTCGAGTGAGGTTATGAGAGAGTTCAAAGTGAAAAAGACCAGAAATGAGAATTTATATCACCAGTCTCGTGTCACTCGCCGCGGCGACATTTCTACTTCGCCGCGGCGAGACATTCTACAACGCTTCCAAAAGCGTTGTAGAATGTCCTCGCCGCGGCAAAAATATGCATTCACCGCGGAGACACCATCACGCCGCAGCGAGGTACAAATCTCGCCGCGGCAGGAGTCCTGCGCCGCGGCGGGAACACGTCGTCGCCGCGGCGAAAATCTTACCGAGAGCACCATGTTCCAGACATATAGTCTCGCCGCGGCATCATACATTTTACGCCGCGGCGAATGTATTCCTCGCCGCGGCGAAAATTCGCTTTCGCCGCGGAGAGGATTCTACAACGCTTGTTTAAGCGTTGTAGAAAGGGGTCGCCGCGGCGACAATTGTATACTGCCGCGGCGAGGACATCTAGGGTTACCTCGCTGCGGCGATGACACATTTTCGCCGCGGCGAGAATTTTCTGGGTAACTCTCGCTGCAGGGAGAATTTGGTTTCGCCGCGGCGAGGATCCTACAACGCTTTTGTTAAGCGTTGTAGAAGCAGTTCGCCGTGGCGAGAAATATACATCGCCGCGGCGAGCTCCTACAACGCTTAGAAGAAGCGTTGTAGGAGCGTTTTAAAATTTGAAAATTTCAAATTTTTTTAACTACCCGCCCATTTCATATTCTATACTTAGCGCTTTTTTTCAATTTTCCCTCATTCTCATTCCTTATTCTACTTCATTTCTTCTCATCTCTCTCTCCACTACTCATCTCTCTGGTCCCTATCTCTCTCTCCGCCACTCTCTTGCCGCCCCGCCCCTCTCTCGCCACCACTCTCTCTCTCTCGGCCCCTCTCTCTTCTCGCCGTCTCTCTACCCCTCTCTTATTCTTCTTCTCTCTCTTCTCCTCTTTCTCGCCGTCTCTCTCTCTCCGCCCCTCTCTCTTCTCGCCGTCGCTCTCTCTCCGGCCACCACCCTCTCTTCTCGCCGCCCATCTCTCTCCGGCCCTCATACTCTCTTTTCCCCGCCCCTCTCTCTCCGGTCCTCACCGTCACTCATTGCCTCCGCCTTGACCCCGCCCAGCCTCCACCTTGCCCCTGCCCCGCCTCCACATCGCCCAGCCCGGCCTCCACCTCGCCCAGCCCCGCCTCCACCTCGCCCCTGCCCCGCCTCCACCTCGCCCAGCCCCGCCTCCACATCGCCCAGCCCGGCCTCCACCTCGCCCAGCCCGGTCTCCACCTCGCCTAGCCCCGCTCCACCTCGCCCCCTGCCCCGCCTCCACATCGCCCAGCCCGGCCTCCACCTCGCCCAGCCCCGCCTCCACCTCGCCCCTGCCCCGCCTCCACCTCGCCTCTCGCTCGCCACGTCCTCGCCTTCACCGGGTATGTTATTTCCCAACTTGTTTTGAATTTAATTTGATTTATGTTATTATTTAGTTAGAATTTGGTATTTATTTGAAGTTAGGAAGAATTTGTATTGGATTTTAGTATATTGGATTTGAATTCGTTGTATTTGAGTTTGATATTGATTGTATTTAAGTTGGAATCGGATTGGATTTGAGTTAGAAATTGAGATTATGTTTTGAATTTTGTATATTAGATTCCATGTCGTCCACTACTACTACTTCTAGCGGTAGTGATAAAAGAAAAATTAGAAGACAACTAGCGCTTAACTTCGATGAACAAGGAAAACGAAGAAATACTCTTATGGTTCGGGTTAATAAGGCTAAAACACTTGGTAAAAAAATCCCGGTACAATTTGATGATAAAGGGCAACCAATCGGTAAAGAGGGTGATGAGTTGTCGAGTTACTTTGGCGTGTTAGCAAGAGAACACGTTCCACTTTCGATGCGTGATTGGAGATGTAAAGACAACGCCCAAATTAAAGAACGGATTTGGAACGAAATGCAAGAAGGATTTACGATTCCTATCGAACAAAAACACGATTGCCTTATGAGAGTCGGAGAAGCGGCAAGGTTATTTCGTCATGAGATATACAACGATCTACTCAAAGACATAATCAACGAACCAATCGCCTTAAAGAGACCGGCTTGTATTTTGAAATTCTATACAAGTATCACCGAAGAAGATTGGATAGCATTTGTTGAGTATAGACGAACCGAAATGTTCAAACAAACATCGGAACATGGGAAATCAAATATCGGAATGCGGGTATTTTGTGATTTCTTATATGCGTGATATAGTCGTAGGTGGTGTAGGAAAATTAGAAAATAAGAAATCCTATACAAAGGAGGATTTAGAGAGAGTTAGGGAAGAATGGGTAAGTTATGTACAAACATTTATTAACTGTGATGATTAGCTAGTTTTTTTATTGAATTATGGATTGGTTGTAGATGTATATATTAGATTTTGAATGTTTTGAAACTGAGGATATTATTTTCGGTATTGAAGATTATTTTCAGGTGCTGGTATACCGTGTAAAAACAGATTTTGGATTGAAAAAAAAATACTCTCGCCGCGGCGAACTATACTTCTCGCCGCGGCAAGTAATTTGAGTCGCGGCGAGAAATATTATTCGCCGCGGCGAGAAAAGATACCGAGAGCAGGCAAATTAGAAATCTTAGTCTCCCCGTGGCGAGAATTTTTCTTCGCCGCGGCGAGTTTTTAAAAAAAATTCACCACCTTACTACAACGCATAATTATCCGTTGTAGAATCATGTCGCCGCGGCTAAGATTTGACGTCGCCGCGGCGAGCTGATTCTACAACGGATATCATATCCGTTGTATAAAATCTCGCCCCGGCGAAAATTATATGTCGCCGCAGCGGGAAGTTTTTAATTATTTAGAAATTTCACAATGGACCGTTGTAGGAGGTTCCACAACGCTTAGATATCCGTTGTAGAAAGTTGGATTCTACAACGGTTATTTAAGCGTTGTAGAAACCTCTTGGATTCTACAACGGATGTTGAAGCGTTGTAGAAGCCCCTTAGATTCTACAACGGATATTTAAGCGTTGTAGAAGCTTCTACAACGCAGGATTCTACAACGCTTGACAAGCGTTGTAGAATCATTCCACAACGGATTTTAAGCGTTGTAGAATCCTTGTTTTGTAGTAGTGAATACTTTAAGTAAACTATATATATAATTAATTTATGAAACAAACATAAAAATAGAAATTTCATGTCGCCTTTTCAATATATTGAAAGTGTGTTTTAAAGAAAAATAAAATTTTACATAATTTTTTTATAAGGATTCATTAGATATATACCTTTATAAACATAATAAAAGTGTTATATACCCAATCTTTCTCTAATTGTAAGTAAATAGTCATACATTTTTATTAACATGGCTAAATTTACGTAAATACCTAAATTTATTTAATACACGAAAGAGTATATATGAAATTTTGTCCATATGATAATACATTATTCGAATGACTATGTGTTTATGATTAACGAAAGATTGATTATTTAGCAAGTCACAATTTTTTAGTGGTTTAGTTGCTTAAGAATTCGTTTTGGTGATATATTTTTACCAGCCAAAAGACACGATGAGAAGATGATATCTATTTTGAAGATTCACTATGTCAGCAACTTAGTTGAAACGTTGAGTTCTGCGTATATGATCACTTACTATTGTATATATGCTTTGGTTCTCACTTATATAGCTCAATAAATAGTTCAATAATAATAACGATCATTCAATTATTTAAATATTACAAATTTAATCCCTACGTTCTATTTGAGTTTGAACAATTTCTTTTATATTAGATAATTAGATTACCGTTTTAATGCTAAACTTTCTGCATAAATATATAGACATACATATTTGTGAGCCATAAGTTGTCCTCTCCAATTCTTTTATTATATATCGAGTATGTTTTCAAGATACAGGCTTGGGGCATTTGCTATGTTTCATAATTTATAAGTTTTTAGGGAGAGTTAGACATATGTCCTATGTTTTAAATCTTTCACATTAAAATTTTAATCGAAATTTTTAAATATTTAAAAAAATAGTCCAAAATCAAATAGAATGCGCACGCCGTATTAGTGACATGGGCATGAATTAAATTATTTTTTTAATATTTAAATAATTGAATTATAAATTTAATTGAATGTAATCATTACTAAACTAAGTAATGCTTCAACGCGCTCATTAAAAAAAAGCTTTTTGGAAAAATTGTAAGGGACGTATAAAATCAAAATGTGATTTTGGCACAAACATTACTAAACCCATGTAACTTTATTAAAATTAATTAAAATTTCATATTTGATAATTTTATTATTTAATGAGTTCTATAAAGACTCTAATACCTTTCATAATTTCATAACAGATATTGGTCACAAAATACAAAGTTCCTTGACAATTTGGTCATGAATTTTTTCGTGATAGGCTGGCTATGGAATAGGAAAATGGTCATGAGATAATATTTTTATAAGAAAATTATATTTTCCACTGATTTAGTAGTAAAATTTTAAAATTTTAAGTTTTGGTTTTGATATGCAATTTTTTTTTTGTGGGTAAAATAAAAAAAAAAATTATTGCAACTAGCAAATTCTTTAGATATGTTTAAGTTTTCTAGCGAAAGTTTCATTTTATTAAAAAAAAAAATAGTCCATCAGGCCAAAGTAAATTAATTAACTATTTATGTTCATTTAATTTACTTCGGCCTGATGAGCTATTTTTCAAAGTAAATTAAATTGACCTAATCAGTTAATTAATTTACTTCAGAGATTGGTAGACTATTTTATTAATAAAATGAAATTTATGCTATTTTTTAAAGGAAAAATTGTGCAATATAGTTATTTGAAACTTATTGTTTAGCAAAGAGATAATTGTGGAATACATACCCAAAGTTTTCGACTTGTAACACTTCTATTCCCAATGTTTGAAATTCGTGAGCAAAATACCCAAGCCCACAAAGTTGTGTCACCGTTAGTGTAGTAGACGTTAATATTAGATGGAGGTATTATTAGACGGTGAGATTGTATTACAAAATATGAAAAACATTTATTCAATTGATAAATCCATTTTTTCTTTCAGAAAAACAACCAAAAAAATATTAAATGCAAAAAACTTCATATGGAAAATGCAACCACGAACAAAAGCCCCAAATTGAAAACCTAAAAATCGCCGCTCTAATTGTCTTCATTCTCTTGATCGAAACCCCAAAATTAGGCAAATGGAAGCTGAAAACTCATCATCCACAAGCCATTGTAGCTTGAGTTGACGGCATTCACAGATTACAGGACCGAGAAAGGGACAAAAAATGCTTGTGTGAAGTTCAAGAGGTTCCGAGGACTTCGTGGACCAATCTGAATCCCGGAAGGAGATTTCTGGACTGCTACAAGACCCAGGTAAGGACAAGTTTTCTTGATTATATTTCAACTCGGTTTTGGGTTGTAAATTAGTATGTAAATGTTTTCTTGATTAAGTTTTCTGGGCTGCTACAAATCTAAATAAATGTTTGTCTTGTTTAAACAGTCTGAGGGTGAATGCAATCATTTTGAATGGATAGACCTCAAAATTTGCGCGAGATCGAAAGAAGTGATTCTCGGTTTGCTCAGACGATTGAACGAGTACGAAGAGGAAATCAGATTTCTGAAGATGTGCATTGAAGAAAAAGAAGTAGTTATAAGGACGAGTATGGATCTTCGTCGTCTACGTACTCTTCTTCGTGAAGTTCAAAGCCGGCCGCTTCAACTTCTCCTTCGGTCAAAGCTTCGAATTCCTGCGTCTCCATCTTCTTGGATTTAGGGATTTTGTTTGTTCCTTTTTTTTTTAATTTGGTTTTTCCTCTTTCTGATAAAAAAGGTTTTCTATTTTTACGTTTTTATTTTATTTTATTTACATCACAAATATTTGTTATGTTGTTTTCTGAAAGAAAAATTGAATTATCAATTAAATAAATATTTTTAATATTTTGTAATACAATCTCACCGTTCATTTGTTCCACATCTAATATTAACGTCTAAAACACTAACGGTGACACAACTTTGTAAGCTTGGGTATTTTGCCCACGAAGTTCAAACATTGGGAATATAAGTGTTACAAGTCGAAAACTTTAGGCCTTTTTGCCGCCATTATCTCTTTAGCAAAGTAGCTAAAGTTTTAACTTTTCAGCAAAGTAGTCAAATTTACGTTTTCAAAAAACTTTTGATAGCCAAGATTAAAATTTCATGATCAGCCCGAACCGGAGCTGCCGTAGTGATCATGTCCTCCGCTATGGCGGTTGGTCTAGTGTCGGCACAGCAGAGGTGCGGAAGCCAAGGCGGCGGGGGTACGTGTCCCGGCGTGCGGTGCTGCAGCATCTGGGGCTGGTGCGGCGACTCGGAGCCCTACTGCGGCGGCACCTGCGAGAACAAGTGCTGGAGCGGCGAGAGGTCGGACCACCGCTGTGGCGCCGCTGTCGGAAACCCTCCGTGCGGCCGGGGCCAGTACTGCTGCTCCTCCTCCGTCCGTGGACCCCGCGTCGCTCTCAGCGGCAATTCCACCGCCAACTCCATCGGCAACGTCGTCGTCACCGAGCCGCTGTTCGACCAGATGTTCTCCCACCGCAAGGACTGTCCGAGCCAGGGCTTCTACAGCTACCACTCCTTCCTCGTAGCCGCCGAGTCCTTCCCAGCTTTCGGGACCATCAGAGATGTTGCGACACGCAAGAGAGAGGTCGCAGCGTTCCTCGCCCATATCTCCCAAGCAACATCAGGTAGTATACTATCCCTTCACGGTGCTGTGTAATCCGCACAAAATTTTACATTTCTTTTTGGGGTTTTATTTGAAGGGGAAAGGTCTGACGTGGAAAACCCTCATGCATGGGGGCTTTGTCATATCAATACAACTAATGTGACTGAGAATGACTTCTGTACCTCCTCCGACTGGCCTTGCGCTGCCGGCAAAAAATACAGCCCTCGAGGACCCATCCAGCTCACCCAGTCAGTGCATAGTAGTTTTGTTCTTATATTTATTCATTCTAAAGTAGCAGTCAAATAATATTATTTGTTTTTTTTTTTATATAGCAACTTCAACTACGGACTTGCCGGCCAAGCCATTGGAGAGGACCTGATTCAGAACCCTGACTTGGTAGAAAAGGATCCAATCATATCATTCAAGACGGCCTTGTGGTTCTGGATGTCCCAGCACGACAACAAACCTTCATGCCATGACATTGTCCTCAATGCCAACTCCGCCGCGAACAGAATCCCAAACAAAGGTGTGATCGGCAACATTATTAGCCGCGCTTTTGGGCACGACGACTTTGCCGTTAGATCTTCAAGCATCGGATTTTACAAGAGGTACTGCGACATGCTGGGAGTGAGCTATGGACATGACTTGAAGTACTGGTTCGATAACACTCCATCATCGGAGTTCCAACGCATCCAAATGCGTGTGGCGGCGTAAAAACAAGCTAGTCCTCCCCAAGTGGCTCTCTAGTAGTAAGAGTAGCTCTCTCATAGCGAGAGAGCAGCATGTTGAATCCATGTTATGTTATGTATGTATGTTAGAAACATATGTGTGGTTTTCTAGCTCTTACGAGTTATAAATAAAGGAGCCATTTTCCTTCTATCACCACTTTCAATTTTACGCATGCATGAGTTTATAATTATACCTGTAACCTAACTCTAGCGATAAGCTTCGTAAACTATTTCTTACAGATCCTAATCAAGTTTGTATCAATAAATAAATGATTGAAGAAAATACCACATAGATTGTCGAAACAATCATCATATTTGATCTAGTTACTTTTATTTGATATTGTTTATTATATGTCCTCCATAGTTTTGATATTGTAATTGAGCGTATGATGTAAAATTGAATTTTTTTTTTAAGTATTAATTATCTATCGGTTACTTGGCCACATTAATTTTTATTTGAGAAATTTCATTAATTGGATCGAAAAATTAATTAAATATCAAGATTAGACCTCAGTTTTGAAAATATCCAAAATGGATTTTTGGATCAAGAATGGACAAAAATGCCCCTCTCACCAATTTTGTTAAAATTTTCTCTCGCCCACTCATTCACTTCACTCGATTTCACACTCTCTCTCTCTCAACCAAAAAAAAATTTCTCGACTTGTACGTTTCCATACAATATTGTACGACGGAATACGAGTTGATACGATAGCGTACGATGGAACCTCTTCGAATTCCGGCATTGGTGGAGGCCCGAAAAATTCGAGCTCTCAAAACGTCGAAAAATGTGACTTTTTCAATGATTTTCTTGTTAAATCTCATTGGATATATTTAGGATAGTGATTAAGAGTTAGTATTTTATAAGATTTGTGTTGATTTGTGTTGATTAAGAGATAGTGATTGTTAAATCTCATTAGTATTCTATCACTATAATCATTCGAGAGAAAATGAATTAGTGAGTGGGCACTTTTAAACACGTCGGCTCGAGAACAAGTCTCAAAGTCGAAGAGCTAAAAACGCTAGGTCAAATGAGGACCTAGGTGCCAAAACAAAAACGAAAAGAAGTTAGAGAGAGAGAGAGGATGGGCGCCAAGCTAGAGAGAGAAGCTCTCAATCTCTAAAACTTGGGATGAATGAAACAATGTGAATGAGGCCTCTATTTATAGGGGAGGTATTACCTTCATAAATGTAGTTTCCTCTTTTGTAGAATATCATATATTTATGAGCAAATATTGCCTCTATCCCCTTTATTTCACACGGACATCTCTATGCTTCTAGAAGCAAATTTGTTTCCTCTTTGTGCTTGCCTTGACATGCTTGGCCGATTACCCTATTTCCTCATAGAGGAAATTTGTTTCCTCTTTTTTTTTTTACAAGTATCTACATACATTAATGTACAAAATAAACTCTCTTTCACACTAGGGCTGCACGGAATTTTATCTCCCATTCCCTTGGGTTGGACGGCCAAAACGCTTCTAGAAACCCTTTCTAGATTTTTATTTACTTGTTCAGGACAATATAAGAAAAGCCCATTAAAAATTTTCAAGTAAAATTCTATGAAATGAAATTAATTCACAAGGCCCAATGAACACATCATGGCCGAATGGTTTATGTCATCATATGACCATGTCAAAAATTTATTGACATTCATTTCATGTCATGTCCAAAAAGACAAAATTACCCTTTCGACAGCTTTCGTAAAACTTGTCTTGTTCTTCTTTTGACTTAGCTTCTAGTTTAATTATTCCTACTCGATGTGATTTGTGACAGTGACCTCATGGATCCAAATGAACAAAGCTTGAGCTAAATACTTGGACTCAAAAGTTCACAAACATTTTCCAAGTTTAGCTTAATTCCAACTGACTCCACTAAAGAGCTGAAACTGAAACTCTTTCGGTTCAAATGAATTTATTTTCTACTCAAGAATTCAACCTAATTGTAATGAGTGGATCCACTGCATAAGATCTATGTTTACCCTTCATGAATATCATCAGCTATTCGGGATTTACAAAATTACCATTTTACCCTTCTAGCTGTTATTTCCTCAACTCCTTTGTCGCTTGTGAATAAGTTAGAAACAATGTATTGACGAGAAGCTAACAAGTCACATTTTTTCATCCAAAAGAGTCAAGACTCAATTTGGACACTGGCCAGTTCATTTATTCACATTCCAAGGAACAAAGCATGAGGTGATATACATTGCATTTCAGCAATCTTGTACATGAATTCCATGTTGGAATCGATCTAGGGTTTAAGAAAAAGTTTAACGCTACGTTAAGCGGCGGAATTTTAAAAATTTTCTTTTTAAGTAAAACTAGTTTTTACTAACCTAGACAAGAGCATATGCATGTAAATAAAAACTAATATGAGCTATAAAAGTTACTAACCTTTTGATGCTTGAACGTTGATGAGCCTTTGGAAGGTTGGCAACGTTCGTCTCCCCTCGCAGCACGTCTCTCTTTTCTTTCCTCGGGAACTCGAGCAACCACGATAGTTTCTATCACTAAATCACTCGAAAAGAAGGAATTAGTGAGTGGACACTTTTAAACACTACGACTTGAGAACGAGTCTCGAAGTCGCAGAGCTAAAGACTAGGTCGAGTGAGGACCTAGGTGCCAAGACAAGAGAAAACCGAAAATAAACTAGAGAGAGAGAGAAGAGGACTTCGGCCAAGTTCTAGAGAGAGAGTCTCTCAAATCTCTTAAACTTGGATGAATGAATTGTGAGGAAATGAGGCTCCTATTTATAGGAGAGGTCTCACCTTCAATAAGGTAGTTTCCTCTTCTATAGAATATCACATATTCATGAGCAAAATAGCCCTTATTTCTCATTCCTCTTAGGCGCCCAAGGCAGCCTTCTAGAAGGCTAGGATTTGTTTCCTTTTTTGTTCCTTGGCTTGCCTATTAGTCTCTTGGCCGAAATTCCCCATGCTTGTGTGGGAAATTTGTTTCCTCTTTTTCTTTTGGCAAGTATCTAAATACATTTATGCACAAAATAAACTCTCTTTCCTTAGGTATGTTGGGCGCCCAACATGTCTCTAGAAGGAGCTTCTAGAAGCTTCTTCATTTATTCATGAGAACATGAAAAAGGCCCATTAAGAATTTTCAATGAAATTCTTATGAAATGAAATTAATTCACAAGGCCCAATGATCAAGTCATGGCCGAGTGAAACATGTCATAAAATGACCTTGTCAAAAAATTTATTGACATTCATTTCATCCTTTGTCTCAAAAGACAAAAATACCCTTTTAACTATTTTCGTTTTTGTTTTGGCTTAGCTTCCAGTTTAACTATTCCTATCGATGTGATTCGTGACAGTGACCTCATGGACCCAAATGAACAAAGCTTTAGCTAAACGCTTGGACTCAAAAGTTCACAAACCTTTTCCAAGTTTAGCTTAATGCCAACTGACTCCACTAAAGAGCTGACACTGAAAATCTCTCGGTTCAAATGAATTTATTTTCTACTCAAGAATTCGACCTAATTATGATGAGCGGATCCACTGAATATTATCTATGTTTACCCTTCATGAATGTCATCAGCTAGTCGGGATTTACTAAAATTACCATTTTACCCTTCTAGCTGTTGTTTCCTCAACTCCTTTGTCGCTTGTGAATAAGTTAGAAACAATGTATTGACGAGGAGCTAACAAGTCACATTGTTTCATCCAAAAGAGTCAGGACTCAATTTGGACACTGGCCAGTTCATTTATTCACACTCCAAGGAACAAAGCATGAGGTGACATACATTGCATTTCAGCAATCTTGTACATGAATTCCATATCTATGAGAACTTCACAAAGTTACTCATGACAGACTCACAACTTAGTACTTCACCAATAGGCCTTGTTCGGAATCACATAGTGAGTCCGAACTTTGACTTTCTCAAATGAGAATACTAAGGTGTGAAATGGCATGTCTCATTTCAGGATTAAGGTAAGCATGATGCAATTCATACATAGTGACTTCGAGACATAAGAGGTTAAATGGTTTGTTCTTATCTTGTCTCTAGAAGTGCACTGGTCAATTCAGTACCTTCGGAAGATACCTAGAAGAACTATAGAGTTCCTAACTCTCAATGCCTCATAACCAGACATCATAGATTCTTCTAACAATCATACTGAGGTCAATAGTCCTTTGACCCTAAGATTGCGAATATATCGTTTTAAGCAAACTACGAAGAGTTTGTTCATGCAAATCTACATTTGTCTCTTCGTAAGTTGTTAAGTTTGTTTATGGACTAAAAGACTATGGTTTTATCATAAAGCTTCAGACAAGGAAGATTGAATGAACGTTTCAACTTTATTAATGAATGAATAGGCAATTACAAGCAAGAGTCTTCATGAGACTTTATTACATCAAATGTTCAAAATAAAGACTACAACTCTTCTTGTGGGCACCATTGACAACAAACTCCCACTTGACTCAAAGAAGGTGTGTGTAGTCCTTCATGCCTAATCCCTCACGATGTTGGTCGAAGACCTTGTTCGCTAGGGCCTTGGTGAATGGATCTGCGAGGTTGTCCACCGTTGAGATCTTCTTCACTTCCACGTCTCCGCGCTGCACGATCTCTCGAATCAAATGGTATTTCCTCTCAATATGCTTAGAGTGCTTATGGCTTCTAGGTTCCTTTGAGTTAGCGACAGCCCCACTATTATCACAATAAAGGGTCATGGGCTCGTCGACGTTTGGAACAACTTCCAAATACTTAAGGAACTTTCTAAGCCATACAGCCTCTTTGGATGCTTCACAAGCAGCCACATATTCTGCTTCCATTGTGGAGTCAGCAATGCAAGATTGCTTAATACTTCTCCACACAACAGCTCCACCATTAAGGATGAACACAGATCCCGAAGTGGATTTCCTGGAATCCTTATCCGCTTGAAAATCGGAGTCGGTATATCCCGTCATAGTCAGGTCAGTACCTGAGTATGTAAGCATCAAGTTCCTAGTTCTTCGAAGATACTTAAGAACATGCTTTACAGCAATCCAGTGCTCGGGTCCAGGGTTGGATTGGAAACGACTAACTACGCCAACGGCGAAACATATATCAGGTCGGGTGCAAAGCATAGCATACATGAGGCTTCCTACGGCAGAGGCGTAAGGAATTTTCCTCATGTCTTCAATCTCTTGTGCAGTCTTCGGAGACTGGTCCTTAGAGAGTGAAACTCCATGCCTAAAGGGTGTTTGACCCCTCTTGCAGTCTTGCATCGAGAAGCGATCCATCACCTTATCAATATAAGATGCTTGAGAGAGCGACAGGGTCCGGTTTTTCCTATCTCGAAAGATTTGGATTCCCAGAATGTATGCAGCTTCTCCTAGATCATTCATATCGAATTGCTTTGCCAGCCAGACCTTAACCTCAGATAACTTACCCACGTCATTACCAATGAGCAGTATATCATCGACATATAGTACCAGAAACACAACTTTGCCTTCGTGTATTAACTTGTAAACACAAGGCTCATCTATTGACTGTTCAAAGCCGAAGCTCTTTACAGTTTCATCGAATCTAATATTCCATGACCTAGATGCTTGCTTTAGTCCATAAATGGATTTAAGCAACTCACAAACCTTGGTCTCTTGACCTTTATCCACGAAACCGTCTGGTTGAGCCATGTAAATGCGCTCGTCAAGATTGCCATTCAGAAAGGCTGTCTTGACATCCATTTGCCAGATCTCATAGTCGAGAGCTGCAGCTATGGATAGGAGTATGCGGATGGATTTAAGCATCGCGACTGGCGAGAAGGTTTCTTCATAGTCAATCCCTTCTTGTTGGGTATAACCCTTTGCCACAAGTCGTGCTTTGAACGTCTCAACGTTCCCATCAGGACCCCTTTTCTTCTTGTATATCCACTTACACCCTACGGGTTTAATCCCTTCAGGAAGGTCTACAAGTTTCCAGACTTTGTTGACATACATCGAGTGCATCTCAACTTTCATGGCGTCAAGCCAAAGGTTTGATTCAGAACAAGCCATTGCTTGGCTATAGGAAACAGGATCATCCATGTCGGAGACGGCTACAAGAGAGTCTCCATAAGACATGTACCTGTCAGGCTTTTGAGTAGCCCTCCCACTACGTCGAAGTAATACTTGACGAGATTTTGATGAGTTAGGTTGTGTTTCAGTTGGGGTAAGAACAGTTCTTACAGACGAGGTAGAAGCTTCCTCACCCAACTTTTCTTCAAGCACAATTTTGCTTCTAGGTTTCGCATCCTTCATAAAGTCCTCCTCAAGGAAACGAGCATTCGTGCTAACGAAAGTCTTATCGTCCTCGGGACTATAGAAAGTAAAACCTTTGCTTTCCTTCGGATATCCTACAAACAGGCACAATTCTGACCTACTAGCCATCTTGCTAGTCTTTTGCCTCAGCACGTGTGCAGGGCAACCCCAAATTCGGATGCGGCCAAGATTCACTTTACGGCCAGTCCATCGTTCATAAGGAGTACCAGGAACCGTCTTGGACGGAACTTGGTTCAGAATGTAGGCGGCTGTTTCGAGGGCATATCCCCAAAAGGAAAGCGGGAGTGATGAGTAACTCATCATCGATCTAACCATCTCCATAAGAGTTCGGTTTCTTCTCTCTGACACTCCGTTTTGTTGAGGTGTGCCAGGTGCGGTAAGCTGAGAAGCGATACCTTCTTCTTTAAGAAAGTCATCGAACTCTCCAGACATATACTCACCACCTCGATCAGATCGAAGAGTTTTGATCACTTTGCCAGTTTGCTTTTCCACTAAAGCCCTAAAGACCTTAAATACGTTAAAGGTCTCGGATTTGTGTTTAAGCAAATAGACAAACCCATATCTTGAGTAATCATCAGTGAAGGTAACGAAGTATTCGTATCCTCCACGTGCCTGTTGGTTGAGCGGACCACATACATCAGAATGTATTAGTTCCAGCAACTCAGTGGCTCTTCGACCCTTATCGGAGAAAGGGCGCTTAGTCATTTTTCCTTCTATGCAGGATTCACAAGTAGGTAGTGAACCTATTGCAGAGGCTTGGAGTGGACCATCCCTCACAAGTCTCTTAATCCTATCTAGACTGATATGACCAAGTCTTAAGTGCCAGAGGTATGTTGATTTTGTTAGATCGGAGGATTCAGAAAGTTTGATCCTCTTTGGCTCCCTAATTAGATCGTTATCTATTTCGGTGTCTAAAAGAGAAGGTTGAGTGGGATAGATGTAGAAAAGAGCATTCTTCATACATGCATCAGTGACAAAAGAATTATCAGGAAACGAAATACGAATTCCATTCTTAATGAACTTTAAACAATAATCTTGCTCAAGAAGACGAGCAACGGATATTAAGTTCTTACCAAAGGTAGGAACAAAATAAACATTATTCAAGTTTATAGTGCGGTCTTCAAAAGACAATGTCACGGATCCCACAGCCTTCGCAGACACCAGGCTCCCATCACCCCATTTGAAACAGAACTCGCCTTCCTCTAAGCTTTTGGTTTTCTTGAAACCATTCAAGGAACAGCAAATATGGTTAGTAGCAGCGGAGTCAAGAATCCATGATGATACATTATCAGCTACTAAGCATGCTTCGGTAACTAGTACAATACTATGTTCCTTTGCTTTGAGATAGACGGGACAGTTCTTTTTATCGGCCTTGT
Source organism: Urtica dioica subsp. dioica (assembly GCF_054948205.1). Taxonomy (NCBI): domain Eukaryota; kingdom Viridiplantae; phylum Streptophyta; class Magnoliopsida; order Rosales; family Urticaceae; genus Urtica; species Urtica dioica. Next base: position 8,375,911 of record NC_142766.1, read on the forward strand.
AAGGTCTCTTCATAGTTCCAGAGGCGGAGGCTTTTTGCTCAGTAGCATGTGCCTCTCCTTGATTCCTCTTTCTCTTATTGAGACCTACAGCAGTGTGAAGTTCCTCCATAAGCTTGGTAACAGTGTACTCTAGCTTGTTTATTGAGTAGTTCATCTTGGAGGTATCAAGAGATGCGGGGAGAGTTTCTAAGATCATATCTATGACATTCTTCCCATCATTCTCAGATCCTAGGATTTCCATCTTATTTAGAAAACTAATGATCAGTATCATAAAGTCTCTAACAGGAGTCCTAGCCTTCATATGACAGTTCATAAACTGTCGGACTGCTTGTTGCCTTGCTTGACGCCTTTGCCCTCCAAATATCTCAAGGAGATTGTAGAGCATTTCGGCGGCAGTCTCGATGTCACGATGTTGCTCTTTCAGCATATTGTTCATAGATGCCAAGATATAGCACCTCACAATCTCATCGGATCGAAGCCAGGCCGCTAACGCGTCATTGTCCTCTTGAGTTGAATCGTCATTCGTCAGAGGAGGACACGGGGTGGTGAGTACCCATTTGTGCTTGTTAACGGTAGGTATTATGTCGAGGTTACGTTTCGAATCTACGTAGTTTTCGTTTTCGAGTTTGATCGAGGAAAGAAAGATTGAGAGATGGTTGAGAGACATGTTGCCTATATAAGTTGAAACAAGTTTATGATTAGTCTTTGGTTTAGGATTTAAGTTTCATTAAGACTTTTGTAAAACCCAAAGGTGTTATAAACCAAACGATAATTTACTCCCTCAAGAGAAGGCCGCAAAAAATCTCCATTTATAAGTAAATGACACATCATTAATGCTAAGCCAAGATGTCAATACATCTGTTTTGACTAGCCACCTTGTAAATTGGTTTGATCACTCACATCCTTTCGCAGAGCCTTAAGGAAGGATACTAGGGATTGAGCCTAAGTGTGCAACCAACCACTTAGTCCAAAAGATCAGCTTTGAAAAACAATCCCCCAAGGGGAGGCCTTGCCATCATTGCATCACTCTTGGACGTAGCTCATTGAGCAATGATCGAAGCAATAACGCCTTGGAGTACTCACATTTAAGTGAGGGTCGCAAGAGCGGCTCTTAGTCCCACGTTATTGCATCTTTCACTAGTGTTGGGGATCGCGGGTTACAAACAACGAATATAACCCTCCCACTTAGTTTTTGGAGTTGGTTCATCGACTCTTATAAGTTCGGAAACAAATTTCCTAGTTAGAGAGCGACAGAGCGGACAACTAGAAGAGAATCCTAGATCGACATGTTCAGAGCAGTATTAGTGCATAAAGGCACAAGGGACATACTCGATCTTTTCCTATTTTCTATTTCGGGAAAGTGCGTGAGGGAAGTGTGAACTTCAACTCACTCGAACACTTGAAAGTTTGAGATTACACATCCTTTTATTTTTCGGCTTGTCTACAAGGAGACCTCCCACTCAAAATTTCAAGAGCATATAGATTTTGAACATATGTGATATAGATATAGTTTTGAAAACATTTTGAAAACTTATTTGATTTGGATGACAAAATATTTTCAAGTTTGAAAGTGAAAACGGTTTTTCAAAATTCAAACTAGTTTTGTAAAAATTCAATTTCAATTAATCTTTCAAAAATCAAAACTTTTAATCTTTACACATCATGTTTATAATCATATGAAAAACATTTTTGCTCAAGAAAGTTTTCTCATTAGAGTTCTATAACTCATGGTAGTGGGGTTTGAAAATCCGGATTTCTAAAAAACTGGAGTTTCAGACAGCCGCGCACCTCGGAGTAAAATCGCCATATCTGGCGGCTCCGATGTCCTTTTCCGCCAAAACCGGTGGCATTGGACAGAGGACAGACAGAGCTTTAATTTGATTCAAGAATCATTAAATTTAGATTTCTGAGCAGAGAGTTATGCCGCTTTTAATGCGGGTTTACATTCCAGCTCGAAGAAAAAGAAATAAATTAAAGCTTCGTCCTTTTAGGTGCGAAAAAGAATCGAGTGTAACGGAACGTTTTATGAAGTTGTTTAAAGCTTTTATTTGTGTTTTATTAGCAGGGTAATAACATAGAATAAAAGAAATAACAACATGCATAAAATGATTCAAGTAAATAAACGAAACTAGCAAGAAAACAAAACTAGTCACAAAATTTTACTCGAAAATTCTCAAACCTTTAAAACACGTTTTTCAATATAAAAAATTAAAAACTTTTAGAACTGATTCTAATGTGTTTTAACATCATCCCAAACTCATAGAAAATCAACATGGTTTTTAATTTAAAGGCATGAGCAATAAATTAAAAAAAAATCTAAGATTACAATTCTAACTTGTCACAAAATTAGTAAACTTTCGAAAACGATTTTCAAGCTCATAATTTAAAAACATGCACATGCATTCCTTTGACCATAGCTCTGATACCATTTGTTGGAATCGATCTAGGGTTTAAGAAAAAGTTTAACGCTTCGTTAAGCGGCGGAATTTTAAAAATTTTCTTTTTAAGTAAAACTAGTTTTTACTAACCTAGACAAGAGCATATGCATGTAAATAAAAACTAATATGAGCTATAAAAGTTACTAAACTTTTGATGCTTGAACGTTGATGAGCCTTTGGAAGGTTGGCAACGTTCGTCTCCCCTCGCAGCACGTCTCTCTTTTCTTTCCTCGGGAACTCGAGCAACCACGATAGTTTCTATCACTAAATCACTCGAAAAGAAGGAATTAGTGAGTGGACACTTTTAAACACTACGACTTGAGAACGAGTCTCGAAGTCGCAGAGCTAAAGACTAGGTCGAGTGAGGACCTAGGTGCCAAGACAAGAGAAAACCGAAAATAAACTAGAGAGAGAGAGAAGAGGACTTCGGCCAAGTTCTAGAGAGAGAGTCTCTCAAATCTCTTAAACTTGGATGAATGAATTGTGAGGAAATGAGGCTCCTATTTATAGGAGAGGTCTCACCTTCAATAAGGTAGTTTCCTCTTCTATAGAATATCACATATTCATGAGCAAAATAACCCTTATTTCTCATTCCTCTTAGGCGCCCAAGGCAGCCTTCTAGAAGGCTAGGATTTGTTTCCTTTTTTGTTCCTTGGCTTGCCTATTAGTCTCTTGGCCGAAATTCCCCATGCTTGTGTGGGAAATTTGTTTCCTCTTTTTCTTTTGGCAAGTATCTAAATACATTTATGCACAAAATAAACTCTCTTTCCTTAGGTATGTTGGGCGCCCAACATGTCTCTAGAAGGAGCTTCTAGAAGCTTCTTCATTTATTCATGAGAACATGAAAAAGGCCCATTAAGAATTTTCAATGAAATTCTTATGAAATGAAATTAATTCACAAGGCCCAATGATCAAGTCATGGCCGAGTGAAACATGTCATAAAATGACCTTGTCAAAAAATTTATTGACATTCATTTCATCCTTTGTCTCAAAAGACAAAAATACCCTTTTAACTATTTTCGTTTTTGTTTTGGCTTAGCTTCCAGTTTAACTATTCCTATCGATGTGATTCGTGACAGTGACCTCATGGACCCAAATGAACAAAGCTTTAGCTAAACGCTTGGACTCAAAAGTTCACAAACCTTTTCCAAGTTTAGCTTAATGCCAACTGACTCCACTAAAGAGCTGACACTGAAAATCTCTCGGTTCAAATGAATTTATTTTCTACTCAAGAATTCGACCTAATTATGATGAGCGGATCCACTGAATATTATCTATGTTTACCCTTCATGAATGTCATCAGCTAGTCGGGATTTACTAAAATTACCATTTTACCCTTCTAGCTGTTGTTTCCTCAACTCCTTTGTCGCTTGTGAATAAGTTAGAAACAATGTATTGACGAGGAGCTAACAAGTCACATTGTTTCATCCAAAAGAGTCAGGACTCAATTTGGACACTGGCCAGTTCATTTATTCACACTCCAAGGAACAAAGCATGAGGTGACATACATTGCATTTCAGCAATCTTGTACATGAATTCCATATCTATGAGAACTTCACAAAGTTACTCATGACAGACTCACAACTTAGTACTTCACCAATAGGCCTTGTTCGAAATCACATAGTGAGTCCGAACTTTGACTTTCTCAAATGAGAATACTAAGGTGTGAAATGGCATGTCTCATTTCAGGATTAAGGTAAGCATGATGCAATTCATACATAGTGACTTCGAGACATAAGAGGTTAAATGGTTTGTTCTTATCTTGTCTCTAGAAGTGCACTGGTCAATTCAGTACCTTCGGAAGATACCTAGAAGAACTATAGAGTTCCTAACTCTCAATGCCTCATAACCAGACATCATAGATTCTTCTAACAATCATACTGAGGTCAATAGTCCTTTGACCCTAAGATTGCGAATATATCGTTTTAAGCAAACTACGAAGAGTTTGTTCATGCAAATCTACATTTGTCTCTTCGTAAGTTGTTAAGTTTGTTTATGGACTAAAAGACTATGGTTTTATCATAAAGCTTCAGACAAGGAAGATTGAATGAACGTTTCAACTTTATTAATGAATGAATAGGCAATTACAAGCAAGAGTCTTCATGAGACTTTATTACATCAAATGTTCAAAATAAAGACTACAACTCTTCTTGTGGGCACCATTGACAACATTCCATATCTATGAGAACTTCACAAAGTTACTCATGACATCTTCACAACTTAGTACTTCACCAATAGGTCCTTTTCAGAATCACATAGTGAGTCTGAACTCTGTCTTTCTCAAATGAGAATACGTAAGCTGTGAAATGGCATGTCTCATTTCAGGATTAAGGTAACCACGATGCAATTCATACGTAGTGACTTCGAGACATAAGAGGTTAAATGGTTTGTTCTTATTTTGTCTCTAGAAGTGCACTGGTCAATTCAGTACCTTCGGAAGATACCTAGAAGAACTATAGAGTCTCCAACTCTCAATGCCCCATAACCAGACATCATAGATTCTCCTAATAATCGTACTGAGGTCAATAGTCCTTTGACCCTAATATTGCGAATATATCGTTTTAAGCAAACTACAAAGAGTTTGTTCATGCAAATCTACATTTGTCTCTTCGTAAGTTGTTAAGTTTGTTTATGGACTAAAGACTAATGTTTTATCATAAAGCTTCAAACAGACAATGAAGAATGAATGAACGTTTCAACTTTTTATTAATGGATAAGCAATTACAAGCAAGAGTCTTCGTGAGACTTTATTACATCAAATATACAAAATAAAGACTACAACTCTTCTTGTGGGCACCATTGACAACATAAACACCCAAGCATACAAGAGTACACACACAATCTTTACGGGAACCCACCCAACCTTTTGATTATCTCACAGAGGATCTGTTTACACTCTCAAGCAAGAACACCACACTCTCTGGTGACTCATGCCGTGCATAATAGCATATATAGCATGGGTAGTTGACATCCCCCAACTGCCCATTAACAAATAACCGTCTAGTAACCGTCGCTACCAACAAAGCACGATCGGTTACCATCAATACAAATACTTTTGCCCACAGAAAGCCTTCAGCGAATGCCCATCTGGCATTAAAAGTCCATGTACATTTGTCTAAGGGAAACTGCTGCCAACCGTCAGTAACTGCCTCCACTTGTCATGCGCACGCACGCTCGCTCAGGTCCCTGCTTAAGTCAAGCGCGCGTCAATGTGCTTCCCGTCTTTCGTCATCTGGACATCACGTGGCGCTCAGTCCTCGCCTCGTGTGTCTTTGTCTGGCCGTGCTGAACACATCGCACTTGCCTCGGTCTGCTGACTCCCGCCAACTACCTCTCCCGGATATTTTCCGTCTCGTCCAAGACACTGCTGCCCGTGCAGCTTGGACTCGGCCAGCAGCACACTTTTGCTCTGCGAGTTGTGTTGCTGGCCGTGCCAATCGTCTAAGGAGGTAACAGATGACCACTATATGCGATTCGTTCAAACTCAATACGTCTAGCCCCTATCTACCATGGGCTAAACTAAATGAGTTAAATAATGAGATCGAATGAGTCAAGTCTCCATTAAAGGTCAAATATAGTTAGAGATTTCTGAAGCAATCATGTAGTCTTGCAAATTTTAGAAGATAGCCGTTTATGATATGGATAAGATCTTGTTAGAAATCTCACTTTCTTATATGGAGAAGAGACGATTGTTCAAACCAAAGTCTAGCATAGCTTCAAATGGGAGATTGCCAGTTAAGTGTCGCTGTCTACTAATTGAGGATTAAATGGCCATTACCCTTTGTGGTAAACATACTAGATTGTTGGATAAGTGTCGTGTTCTACAATGAATGTAGAATATACTTTTCCAACGACCATAACTTTTTATAGTCAAAGTTGGAGATTGTTAGGAATCTTGCCCAAATAAGGGTATTATCGTAATTCCTTCTAAAGGGTATTATTATAATTACATTGATTTCCAACAAAAATTAGATAGAAAGACATAATCAACAATATAATTGATATTAATACATGATATTGTATAACGACATTCCGGCCGGCATGGCCCAAACGAAAGTCAAAAGACCTCTAGCTCGTTAAACTCTTAGCCCTCTGTATTAACTAGGATTATATCCCTATATCAGATGTAAGAAATATGTCTCGGATGGAACGATTAAACTGTTCAGTGATCAACTATGCCTGGGTAGCTATATTTGAGATCACATACGCGGCTCACCAGTGGATAAGTTTTCACTGAGTGGGAGCGTTCTATACAATTAGTTTGTACATGACATGGACATGTTGCGATTTAGTATATCGTTTAACTAACCGTGACATGAGGAGAGTGAAACTGATTTCCTTTTATATAAAACAAAAGTTTTATATGTATTCATTAGATCCTTCTTTTTTCTCAGCACCTCAAACATACCCCACTTTCAAAATTTCTTTCAAATGGTCCTGAAAATTGTTACAACTAAGTCGTTTTTCACATAATTATTTAATTGAATCCATAACCGAACGGATTATAATTATATGATTCGAACCGAAAATTTTATCGCTCGTTCTCAATTAATTAAAATATATTTAAGGTTTCTCGGAAATAATTCTTCTTTTTGAGAATTTATTTATTCAATTAATTTCCGGAATGTTTCCTCGGAAAATAATTTATTATTCGAGACTAAATCGATAAATCCTTTATTTATTCCGAGATTTCTCATTACCTTAACATATTTTAATTTAATTCGGTAGACTTAATGAATCAATAATTCACTCAAGAATTTAGTTGGAACAACAGAAACTCGTTTATTAAACTTGAATTTAAAAGTCGAGAGATACAAAATTTTATACTTTACAACAAGACCTGCGCTTGCGCTTGAAGAAGATGCTCCGATCGTTACCGTTACCGGTGGGGAGATTTCCATACCAGGTGTATCTAATTCTCATACCATATTAGATTCAAAGGATTTAATGAAATGATTAGAGAATGATTTTTTTTTTTTTTTTCAAAAACTAACTCTGAATTCATGATATTCATCATAGAGTATATCACAGTACGTAATTGATATTTTGTACATTTTTTACTTTATAAATTGACTGTTTAATTATATTGCCCTATATTAAAACAGTTGTCTCTCACGTCGTACGAAATCACAATGACGTAGTACACTACGGACTCCTGTGTTTTGCACTCTATTATAAAAACGTAGGTTTTTTTTTTATTATTTTTTTTTATCACATAATCAGTGGATGTATTTTACATATATTATATATATAAAAAAAAATTAATTTTTTGGCTTACATTTTTTAACAGCAGTTTTGTTAATTTTTATGCATTAATGTTTAAAAATAGACAAACAAACCTAGGTCTTTGTCTGTAATTTTTGCGATGACGAATACACAAGGTGTTTATCTAATCAATAAGGTTAATAAGATTAGGTTAATGAACGTTTTAGAATATTTATGCATAAAATTCAACAAAATTTTAGTACAGGAGTCGTGTTCATAAAAAAAAACACTAATAAGTCGAAAATCGATATATATTAAATTACAAACAAAAAAATTTGAATTTTATTTTCGGTAGCGTGTAAAACTAATATATATTAAAGTACCCCTACATTATAAGTAGAAAATCGATATATATTATAATAACGTGTAATACATGAAAGAATAATCCCCATTAAGTAAACTCTGATGGGTTGTTATTTAGAAGGAAAAAAAAAACATATACAAAATAGTTATTTAAAGCTAGTTGATTTCAAAAATAGTCTAAGCGTTTAGTTTAAATAATTTTATGGAATTAGTTAAAAATTACATTGTTCAAATTTTTCTATGGTGGCAACATAAGATCGAGGCAAACGAGTGGGATTTGGGTTAGGTGGTAAACGAGTGAGATTTGGACGCCTAGAAAACTCCATGATCTGTAGGTTGAGTTATGAAGACGGTCTGTCCAAGAATAAACAAGACGAGCGCACGAGTAATATTATGTTGATCACCGAGCACCTACACAGAGTGGTTGGTTGTAATTTAAGTGCATTAATATCGGCGTTCAATATCAGTCAGAATCCGGACGATGCATTCAAACTCGGGTCTCTGGGTATATGTGTTGGGCTATCTACTAGGGCAGACAGCCAATAAAGTGATCAAAGAAAAGTGGCAAAAAATTGTGCTTATCGTTGAAGACTTGTCGTTCTTATTCAAGATGCCGTGAAGAAATATCAGCTGGTCCAAGAGATAGTCCAGCCTCTCGGTCAACTTAAAGCACTATCACGAGGCGTTGCTAAAGAAGTTGAAGGAAAAACCAGATGTAGCTCAAAAAGAGGTCAAGTCCACGTTGATGGGTATTTTGCATACCATTCATTACTGGGCATTCGAAGACTATCCCATAGATCGGGATGAGATTCGGTTAAGGCCCATTACCAAATTCATAAAGATAAATGCTCATTTCATCATAGAAAAAAGTGGCATCCAAGGTCATCGAAATTAGTTATGTCCGAACACTTGAGCAAGTTGCATGTGTTTACCAAGCCTCTAGCCCTACATTAGTTTGTTTACTTAACTTTGTTTAATTTTACTTAGCGTGCAAACTAAATCTGATACTACATGTTTAGATTGAGGAAGTATATAAGGATCATAAGCCATAATCGTTAATTGTAAATGAACGGTTGTAATAAGTACTCAAGAATGTAATTATATGCCTCGAACAGATTGGTTGGTTAGTCAGTCAAGTTGTTAACCAATTAAACAAACTCTCTCTCATCGTCTCTCTCAGTAGTCTACATTGATATACATTAAAGAGATCTGGTGTACCCTACATAAAATTTAGCTTTTATCCTTTTCTTAAATATCACAAGAATATACTATTATAGATATTATTTTAGTCATGATATGTTTCAAATGCTCATGATGTACATATAGACGATAATAACTATGCGAATAAAGAAAAATACATTTAACCAAGCATAGAACAATCATTCTTTAGATATGTTTAAGTTTCTATCTAAAGTTTCATTTCATTAATAAAATCACCTACTAGGCCAAAGCATATTAATTAATTGTTTAGGTTAATTTAATTTACTTCGGAGTGATGAGCTATTTTTCAAAGTAAATTAAATTGACCTAACAAGCTAATTAGTTTACTTCGGTCTTTGATTATTTTTCAAAAACAAGATGGGTTATTGATCTACTGACCTAATTGTCTTAATAAAAAATTGTATAAAATTACGAAAATAAGATACAGAATGATTTTTTTGATTCCATTATATAGATTCCAAAAACGATCATGTTTTTTATTTAGATGAAGAACCCTAAACATTGAATATGAGCAACAAAGCGCCATGTAGGCGTCTTAAGTGCGCCATGTAGGCGTCTTAGGCGCGTGGAAAATTTTTGGTGGAACGTGTTCTTTTGAGGGTTTCCTTACCGTTGCTAGCCCCCCAAGTTTTAGGGTTATAAGTTTGATTTTTGATAACCGGAAAACTTGCACAAAACAAATTTTGAAAGGGAAAACTCAAATTTTATTACGTTTGCGAAAAATTTAAGATTCTAAAACATTGGTTCGCATGCCTTATTGAAAATGGGAAATAATAGCGATAAAACGTGAGGAATGCTAGCTACGGGTAGTACTACCTCAAGTGTTCCGCATTCCACGGGTGGTGGATCGGAGTTCCGTCCGTGTGCTCGATGTAGTATGTCCCGTCGTGAATGACTTTACGGACTCTATAGGGGTCTTCCTTGTTCGGGCCTAGGACGCCGGCCCCTTCAACTTGTGTATTCTGAAACACTCGTCTGAGTACAAGGCTTCCGACGGCAAAGGTTCGCCATTTGATCTTGGAGTTGTAGTATCTTTCGACCTTGCGCTTCTGTGCAGCGAGGCGGCTGAATGCTTCAGACCTCTTTTCGTCGATCAAATCCAACTCCAGGCGCATGGCTTCGTCATTGTTTGCTTCGTCGGATATATCGACTCGGAATGTGGGAATCTCGGTTTCAATCGGAACCACGGCCTCGATCCCATAAGCGAGGGAGAATGGCGTTTCGCCGGTGGCGTTTCTCGCTGTCGTCCTATACGCCCATAGGACGAATGGCAATTCCTCGGCCCAAGCGCCTTTTCTGTCTTCGAGCTTCTTTTTAAGATTGCTCTTCATAGTCTTGTTGACTGCTTCGACCTGGCCATTGGCCATTTTTAGTTGATCGCAGATATCTCTTACTCGTGCGTTATCGAATTGGCGCCATTGTCGGTCACAATCAAGGCGGGGATACCGTGCCTGCATATGATGCTTCTCTAGATGAAGTTTGTCGTGTTTGCTTCAGTTATTCTGGCAAGTGGCTCGGCCTCTACCCACTTAGTGAAGTAGTCTATGGCGATTATGGCATACTCGTATATATATGAATTAATAACAAGATTTAAGATATGGGGGACTGACATTTATTGTAGCTAGTTACAGCCTGCAGCTCTATAAATAGCATTTAGAACTCGTTGCCCACCACACCACACCACACAACTCCACTCACTCTACGAAAAAAGAAGAAGAAAGAAATCATAGTAAGAAAGAAAAGATGATGATGAGGTTTTTAGCTGCCGTAGTGATCATGTCCTCCGCTATGGCGGTGGGTCTAGTGTCGGCACAGAGGTGCGGAAGCCTAGGCGGCGGGGGTACGTGTCCCGGCTTGCGGTGCTGCAGCATCTGGGGCTGGTGCGGCGACTCGGAGCCCTACTGCGGCCCCAGCTGCGAGACCAACTGCTGGGACGACGAGCGGTCCGACCACCGCTGCGGCACCGCTGTCGGAAACCCTCCGTGCGGCCAGGACCGGTGCTGCAGCGTCCACGGGTGGTGCGGTGGCGGCTGGGACTACTGCTTCGGGGAAAACTGCCAGTACCGCTGCTCCTCCTCCGTCCGTGGACCCCGCGTCGCTCTCAGCGGCAATTCCACCGCCAACTCCATCGGCAACGTCGTCGTCACCGAGCCGCTGTTCGACCAGATGTTCTCCCACCGCAAGGACTGTCCGAGCCAGGGCTTCTACAGCTACCACTCCTTCCTCGTAGCCGCCGAGTCCTTCCCAGCTTTCGGGACCATCGGAGATGTTGCGACACGCAAGAGAGAGGTCGCAGCGTTCCTCGCCCATATCTCCCAAGCAACATCAGGTAGTATACTATCCCTTCACGGTGCTGTGTAATCCGCACAAAATTTTACATTTCTTTTTGGGGTGTTATTTGAAGGGGAAAGGTCTGACGTGGAAAACCCTCATGCATGGGGGCTTTGTCATATCAATACAACTAATGTGACTGAGAATGACTTCTGTACCTCCTCCGACTGGCCTTGCGCTGCCGGCAAAAAATACAGCCCTCGAGGACCCATCCAGCTCACCCAGTCAGTGCATAGTAGTTTTGTTCTTATATTTATTCATTCTAAAGTAGCAGTCAAATAATATTATTTGTTTTTTTTTTTTATATAGCAACTTCAACTACGGACTTGCCGGCCAAGCCATTGGAGAGGACCTGATTCAGAACCCTGACTTGGTAGAAAAGGATCCAATCATATCATTCAAGACGGCCTTGTGGTTCTGGATGTCCCAGCACGACAACAAACCTTCATGCCATGACATTGTCCTCAATGCCAACTCCGCCGCGAACAGAATCCCAAACAAAGGTGTGATCGGCAACATTATTAGCCGCGCTTTTGGGCACGACGACTTTGCCGTTAGATCTTCAAGCATCGGATTTTACAAGAGGTACTGCGACATGCTGGGAGTGAGCTATGGACATGACTTGAAGTACTGGTTCGATAACACTCCATCATCGGAGTTCCAACGCATCCAAATGCGTGTTGCGCGGCGTAAAACAAGCTAGTCCTCCCCAAGTCGCTCTCTAGTAGTAAGAGTATGTTACGCATGTTGAATCCATGTTATGCTATGTAATATTATGTTACGCATGTATGTTAGAAACATTTATGTGTGATTTTCTAGCTCTTACGAGTTATAAATAAAGTAGCCACTTTCCTTCTATCACCATTTTCATTTTTGCGCTTGCATGAGTTTATAATTATACCTGTAGCCTAACTCTATTCAGCGATGAGCTTCATATACTATTACTTACAGATCCTCATCAAGTTTTCATCAATTAATAAATGATTCAAGAAAATACCACATAGCAGATTGTAAAAACAATCATCATATTTTACCTAGTTACTTTTATTCGATATTGTTTATTATATATCCTCCATAGTTTTGATATTGTAACTGATTGTACGATGTCAAATTGAATTTTTTTTTTTTAAGTATTAATTGTGTATTGGTTGCTGGCTCACATTAATTTTTATTTGAGAAATTTCATTAATTGGACCTAAAAATTAATTAAATATCAAATTAGACCACGGTTTTTAAATATCCAAAATGGATTTTTGAACCAAAGATGGACAAAATGCCCATCTGACCAATTTTTTAAAATTTTGTCTCCCCCACTCATTCACTTCACACGATTTCTCTCTTTCTCTCTCAACTCAAAAAATTTCTCGACTTGTACGATTCCATACGATATTGTATGACGGAATACAAGCTGATACGATGGCGTACGATGGAACTTCTTCGCATTATGGCGGTGGTGGAGCCCCAAAAATCCGAGCTCTCAAAACGATGAAAAATGATAGTTTTTCAATGATTTTCTTGTTAAATCTCATTACATATAGTTAGAATAGTAATCAGGAGTCAGTATTTATAAGATTTGTGTTGATTTGAGCTGATTTGGGTCTGATTTATAAAGTTAGGGTTTAAAATTAGGGATGAAATGCCATAGGATACGATGAACTTAATGAAACGTATGATGACGTACGATACGATACGATGCCATACAATGAAATTCATAGGTGTGTACGATGCCATACGATTCTATACGATCACTTTAAATTTTTTTCAAAATTTTATGTCTTATGATGCTATACGATACAATATGATATTGTACGATACTATACTATACTATATGTTGTAATTCTGATTTTTTTTTTAGGAAAATTTGAAGTTCATTCACAACGTGCCTTTCCCGAGCGTATCGCGTACGGTGAGACCGGTATCTTGAAGACCGTCAAAAGAGATTCGACGATCTTAAGATCAAGGATCGAATTGTCGAGACTCCGTTCGACCAGTTTTTTACGGAGACCAAACCCAATTATTCTCCGGTGCTCGTACACACTTTTCTACAACATAAAATCGAGGCAAACAAGTTAGATTTTGATTTGGCGGTAAACGAGCAAGATTTGGACGCATCAAATACTCCTTGATCTGTGGATTGAGTTATGAAGATGGTCCGTCTAAGAACATACAAAACCAGTGCACAAGCGATAAATTGATCACTGAGCACTTAAACAGAGTGGCTGGTTGCAATTTAAGTGCACTGATAGCAGCATTCAACATTTGTCAGAATCTGGACGATGCATTTAAACTCGGTCTTTGCGTATTTGTGTTTGGCTATCTACTAGGGAAGCCGGCCAATAAAGTGATCGAAGAAAAGTGGCAAAAATTTATGCTTATCGTTGAAGACCTGTCGTTCTAATCCTGTCTCTCGGTCCAAGACATAATTTTGCCTCTCGGTCAACATGAAGCACTATCGCTAGGCGTTGGTAAAGAAGTTGAAGGAAAATCCAGATGTGGCTCTAAAAGAGGCCAAGTACACATTACCGGGTAATCTGCATATTCTATATTACTGGACATTCAAGACTATCCCAAGGATCAAGATGAGATTTGGTTCAAGCCCATTCCAAATTCATAGAGATAGATGCTCATTTCATCAGAGAAAAAAAGTGAAATCAAAGATCATTGAAATTAGTTATGTCCCAACACTAGTGCAAGTTGCATGTGTTTACCAAGCCTCTAGCCCTACATTAGTTTGTTTACTAAACTTTTTTTACTAAGCGTGCAAACTAAATCCGATACTACATGTTTAGTTTGAAGAGGTGGTATTAGGATTATAAGCCATAATCGTTAATTGTAAATAAACAGTTGTAATAAGTACTCAAGACTGTAATCATATGCCTCGAACGGATTGGTTAGTTTGTCAGTCAATTTGTTAATCAATAAAACAAACTTTCTCTGTCATAGTCTCTCTCAGTAGTCTACATTGATATACATTAAAGAGATCTGGTCTATCCTACATAAAATTTAGCTTATCCTTTTCTTAAATATCACATGTATATATACTGTTATTGTGACGACCCGACTTTTCGGACCGTCTTACTTTACTTACTTCTTTTACTTATCAAAATTATGTATAAAAAAAAATATGAGGATTTTTTTTTTTGAAACATATAATACTCTTACAAAACCGTAATCTGGAAATTCGCGGATTATATTTTTTTTTTCTTCGAATACATACATTCTCAAATACCACAAAACAATAAAACCATAATAGTCCTTATCAAAATAATTTGGTCAACAATATAAAAAAATAAGTGAATAAAAACTAAACTTTAAACTTTGATCATGGTAAATCTTTGACTTGAAATTATTTTGACATTTACTTGAAAACTGGAATTTTAATACCAACTTAATAGAAAATAAATTATAATAAATTTTTTTAATCAAGCTAAGGATAAAATGATACAATACTATAACATACTACTTAATCTATATTAAAAACTTTATTTTAGAAATTATATAAAGTCTAATTTATCTTATACTTAGCGGAAGTCTTTCTTACGAAGTTGCAACCATAACCCGACCCTCTTGCTATCGATGCCGCTGGTCCATACTCATCACATAGTAGTAAGTTGATTGCCTACAGCACATACGTAAAATTTTCGTGGAAATGAGCTATCGCTCAGCGAGAACAAAATAAAACTCACAAAACAAGATGAGTGATGCAATGCATGAACCGATTATTAGTATTTTTATTCTAAATGTGAAATGGTCTTTCTTAACATAAATCTTATCATATTTTATTCGGGGCTCCCCTAGAGTAGTCGTACCAATTTCAGTGTACACTTTGGAAACAAAGATATGGGGTTGCAAGGTCCCATACTTTGCCCCATCTTATAAACTTATAACATATGAGAAATTCCCCCATTTGGGCCCGTAAGTCGGCTCGGGAAATTCTCCTTGTAGACCTCCGTAACTCGAGGCGGTACGACTCTCTTACTTATCTTTTCACTTTGTTATTTAGGTGACATGCGAATATGACATGTAATATAGATAACCACCATACATAACATCAGACGTGACATGATTTTAACTTAAAAAAATAACATGACATAGCTTACCAATGCATATGAAACATAACATAGGTCATCAAGAAAACGTTAACTAGCTTCTCATACATCATACATAAATTTACTTAGCATAAAAACATGTGCAAACATCAACATACATAATGTCATATAAATTTAAAAAAACATGTCATTATTACTCCATCGTCATCATAACATAACATATCATAAGCTAAAATTCATAAACGTAGACATGTAATCATCGCATAATATAAACAATTCACAAATGATATCATTGTACGTAAGCATATCATAACATTTATCACGTGGCTTATAACTATTAACAAAACCACATAATACTATCAAACAACCACGTCATGGATCACAAAACTCATCATAATTTTATTTAAAACTAATATGTGCTGTAGTGAGATTGTTCTCACCTGAAGTTGAAAATTACGATCTTTGATCGTGAACAGCTTAAACGCTCTACTCGGTTCAAAGCCTAGAAGGAATAATTAATAATTAGAATATCACTTAATACCCACTAAAAAAAAATACTATTTTGGACATGAAAAGTTGGTGAAAAAAATCAGAATTCATAGCTAGGAGAAATTACTAAAATGCTCTTAGACATGAAATCTCGATGAAATAAAACCGTTGCGATAAATTCTGGAAAAATTCTAGAAAATATAAAATAAGGTTTTGAACATTTTTTTTTCCTATAGCTACGCTCTAAAAAAAACGTTTTACTATTTCTTAAAACTCATATTCATAAAACAGTCCATTTAAACTTATACATTTCAAAAATCTACAAAAGGTTAAAATCAACTATATTTAATTTAAAGTGCTCTATAATTAGGTTACAACGGTTTTACAAATAGTAGAAGAAACAAAATACATATATATATATATATATATATATATATATATATATATCTTTTTTTTTTTAACATAAACTTGTGTCATTCTAAATGAACAAATGACAACCTAAATAAAATAATAAATTTTTTTTTGAAAAACTTAAAACACGAAGGTTATTGATCTCAAAATAATATTGTTTTACTCGTCATTCATACATTAGGGAAATCAAAATAAAATATTAGCTTTTTGGTTTCCATAAAAACATATATACATAACATTATGGTCATGAACATATTGCGATTGCAGACCATGAATTACTAACGAAAAGAATACCTTTGAAATGGTTGGAAAAGAAAACTCGCATGCTACTTAGAACACCGACAGATTAGGGATTAGAAAGCTTTGGTAGTTAATAAAATTTTCTTTGGGATATGAGTGTGGGGGAAAGATAGAGAGAAAACGGATGATGAAAGTTATGAGAAAAAGTTCTCTTTATTACTATTTTTTTTTCTTTCTTTTCTTTAGGCTAGAAAGATGGAGATATCGCATAAGACATATCCACAAAGGAAAACCTCTGAAGTCATCCCTATTGAAAATGAACATTCGTAGACAGTTTTGAAAATATCTCCTAATCAATCACGTATAAAACAAATTAAAACACTCTTAACTTATTCTGATCTATTGACTTTCCTTTCATTAAAAACTGCCAGCCCACCCACCTTAAACGTATCTTAAATTTTTTAAAGTAAAAGCTATATATGTATATATTTATTCTCTAATACATGTTTGTAGTAAAGGCATTCACACAAAAGAATTCCATGAATGCACGAGACTTTTTATTATTCCTTAATAAAAAAAATATTACTGTGCTATAAATGTAAAGGGATTAAAACCACACGTCATCTTTTATCTTATCAAAATATTTTAGTCACCAAAAGAATCAGGAAGATTTGTTTTCCCTTAAAGAATTACATAATATATAAATATTTATTGCCTATTTTGGTAGCGTAAAAAGTTATGCTTTAAACAATATATAGGACTTTATGAATTATTAACTTTTTTTTTTATGCCAATGTCAAGCTCTGATATATATATATATGTATATATATAGATATATATATATATATATATATATATATATATATATATAATTTTCATAAGATATTAAACGTATCCCTGGTATTAAGTAAAAAGTTCATACGCGCATATATATATATATATATATATATATATATATATATATATATATATTTATTTATGTATTCAAATCACCAAAAGAAAGAATAAACCCTTCATAGCACATAACAAACAATTTCATCTTAAAACTCACATCATAAAATTGATCATTCCGTAATGGCTAGACTTCGGAGTTTCACAGTTATAAATATTATTTTAGTCATGATAGGTTTCAAATGCTATTGATGTATATATAGACGATAATAATTATGCAAATAAATAAAAATAGATTTAACTAGCATAGAACAATAATTTGAAAGTTTTCAACGAGAATTAGGAATCCTGTCGGAAAAAGTAATTTATGAATGATTGTCTTCGCTATAGATTTGCTATATGTTTTGAGAAGACAATATATATATATATATATATATATATATATATACATATATATATATATATATACACAGTTAATTTAATTTATTTCGACCAAATTAAAGTAAATCAAATTAATCAAAACAATTAATTTAATTAATTTCAGTATAGTGAACTCTTTTCTTAACAAAATGAAATTTTTTATTATTGTTTAAAAGGATAATTGGCTATTGATCTATTTGTCCCATTAAAGTTTATTCGTGCAACATGATATATATCCCATCATAAACATAAAAATATATGACGTTGATATTTCGTCCCACATAGGCAAATAAAACAAAAGTATGAAAGATTTATAAATAATAAGTAGAAATTCAATTGATATCTCGAATCAAAATATGTTTGGCATGATGGCTAATATTAAGTATCTATTACCCCCAAGAGCTTAGCTTGGGTGATAAGACCTCTTGCATGTGAATTGATCACTGCGAAAATGTGTAATCAATCTTTAGAAAACTGTATTATTGACGTTTGAAAATTATATCTTATTATTTGTGTTTAAATATTCAATGTAAGGGATGATCGATATAATGTAAAATTGAATTTAAACAAAATATATATTAATTATTTATTGGTTGCTGGCCCACATAAATTTTTATTTTAGAAATTTAACTAATATGACCTAAAAATTAATTAAATATCAAGATTAGACCTCAATTTTTAAAATATCCATAATGGACTTTTGGACCAAAAATGGACAAAAATGCCCGTCTGACCAATTTTTTAAAATTTTGTCTCGCCCACGTATTCACTTCACTCGATTTCTCTCTCTCTCTCTCAACCCAAAAAAATTTATCGACTTGTACGTTTCCATACGATATTGTACGACGGCGTACGACGTAATACGAGTTGATACGATGGCGTACGATGGAACCTCTTCGAATTCCGGCATTGGTGGATGCCCAAAAATCCGAGCTCTCAAAAGATCGAAAAAGGTGAGTTTTTCAATGATTTTCTTGTTAAATCTCATTGCATATAGTTAGAATAGTGATTAGGAATCAGTATTTATAAGATTTTTGTTGATTTGAGTTGATTTGGGTCGGATTTAGAAAGTTAGGGTTTGAAATTGGGGATGAAATGCCATAGGATACGATTAATTTAATCAAACGTATGATGTCGTACGATACGATACGATGTCATAAGATGAAATTCATAGGTGTGTACGATGCCATACGATTCTATACGATGGCTTTAAATAATTTCAAAAACTTTGGTCGTACGATGCTATACGATATCGTACGACACTATACAATACAATACGATGATGTATGATACTATATACTGTAGTTGTGACTAATTTTTTTTTTGTTTGCTTAGGAAAATTAGAAGTTCATTTACAACGTGCCTTTTCCGGGTGTATCACGTATGGTGGGACCGGTATCTTGAAGATCATTCGTAAGAGATTTGACGATCTTAAGATCAAAGATCGAATTGTCGAGACTCCGTTCGAGCAGTTTTTTTACGGAGACCAAACTCAATTTCTCTCTGGTGCTTGTACACACTCTTGTACAACGTAAGATCAAGGCGAACGAGTGGGATTTGGATTAGGCAGTAAACGAGTGAGATTTGGACGCCTCGAAAACTCCATGATCTGTAGGTTGAGTTATGAAGACGGTCCGTCCAAGAATAAACAAAACAAGCACACGAGTGATAGGTTGATCACTGAGCACCCAAACAGAGTGGCTGGTTGTAATTTAAGTGCATTAGTAGCGGCGTTCAATATCAGTCAGAATCCGGACGATGCATTCAAACTCGGGTCTCTGGGTATATATGTTGGGCTATCTACTAGGGCAGACAGCCAATAAAGTGATAAAAGAAAAGTGGCAAAAAATTATACTTATCGTTGAAGACTTTTCGTTCTTATTCAAGATGCCGTGGAGAAATATCAGCTGGTCCAAGAGATAGTCCAGCCTCTCGGTCAACTTAAAGCACTATCACGAGGCGTTTCTAAAGAAGTTGAAGGAAAAACCAGATGTAGCTCAAAAGAGGTCAAGTCCACGTTGATGGGTATTTTGC